>NW_021633885.1:0-447051 GCF_004799145.2 Neltuma alba
TACAAGGTTGAGTCCCCTGGCCATAGGCCACTTCCCCCAGCTTCGATCAAACTGAACTGTTTAGAGTAGACTTTCCAGGGCCTATTAATAGAGTCTAGCATGACAATGACCATGGCACTCAGCCAAGAGGTGCATCTAATCAGAATGAAGCCAGAAAGTTTTATTGTTATGAAGATTCTTAGTCAGTTCAAGATGCTATCATCTAATCCCTTGCATAAAAACGACTGATAAGAAAAAGGAGCTAGTAACCAGTCTTCACCAGTCCAGAGATTATCTACAGGGTGAATCTAGCCTAAGAAGTGGTTATACCTTTGTCCTTGAGACTCATGACACTATCTGCTCCATTCCTTTCACTGCACATCCAATTTGATGCTAATCGTCTCTCATAACTTGATTAACAGTAACACAGCTCAATTACATCTTGCAGACATTCATCAGCAGTTATTGACCAGCTAAAGGACACAGCACAAATTGAGCTTTTCCCTCAATGTGCTGACACAAGGTTCATATATATATGATTAAAACTGACAATGATAGCAAAATATATTTATGCCTTCTCTAACTTTGTAAGAAGGATAGATATCTGTGCTCGTTATTTCAAAAGGACACTAACATAATGGCAGGTAAAGAGGTTCGAGACATTGTTATGAACCCATTTCTTTTGTGCTTCGCAGTCATCAAGCAAACTACAATTCAGTCACGCTTTTCTCTAACATTTTGGATTTCACTTCATTGTCCAAGTGTTTAATGCATTTTTCTTATTGCATCATTTGCGCCGCTTGATTGGCAAGTTTGTCCACATGCCTACGATCAAGACATCTACTGGAAATGGCAACCACTTTTCAAGGGTTTCATCACCTTTAAAGAAGTAAATCTTCCTCACTTTTTTAAGAGCATGATTATAGAACACCTTGGAACTACTAATCTCCGTCTTTAATATAAAAGTTAGCTGACTAATTTGAGTAAATCAAAAAAACTAGTTAAGTTAGTTATTTGCAATAAATATGTTTGTCCTTCCTAAAATATCCTTGCTAATCAAGTGTATTAACTAGAACTACCATTATTAAAAGGAATACCTTGAGAAAAAAATAGATAAATATAAGAGACAAAATGGATTAGGATCTTATATTTAAGACCAAAATAAATGTCAAACGAGTTTTATATTAAGGACCAGAGGTAATACTTTACTGGAAAATTTTAGACATGAGAAGAAAGTCAAACTCATAATCAATACAATCTCCTGAACTCTAGGAAAATGATCCTCCCTTCTTTCCGCTGCCGCTTTTTTTTCCTCCAACGCATATACAGCACACACGATTCAAATTTCCCAATTCAAAACCCGTAGTCTGAGGAATTCAATGCAAGCTTATAACTACTATTTTTCAAGGGGAAAAAAGGGAATTGTCACAGTCGGTTTTTTCTAGTTGTCATGCCATCAGAGTGGTTTTTTTTTTTTTGGTGAAATAATTTTTAGGAAAGGGGTTGGGCTCACCCACAATCCAAAGACAGGGCACCTAACACTTATCCACTGGGCCTGTCCCTATGGGCACGGGAGCATGACAAGCAAGCCCTTTTTTTCTCGCCCAATAGGTAAAAATCACCCAACTTCACTACGCTGTGGAGATGCCTCCCCCAGCGCCTCGACTGGAGCCACAACAAAGTGGCACTCCCCAGGATCGAACCCCCCTCTTTGGTGAGAGAGTCCGACCCCTTCGCCAGCTGAACCCACAACGAGGGTTTTAATTGCGCGTATGCACGTACCTCGTGATGGATTCTCTAGGTGTATCTGCAATCTTTAGACCGATCACCTACCCACTCTTTCCTCTTCTGATGCCAAGCAACCTCAGCTGCATCATTAAGTCGTAAGATTCATGAGAGAGGGGGGAAAAAAAAGGTTACAGTATATAGCATGAAATAACACAATTATTTTTGCATTAATTTTCAAAGACTTCATTCATTAACCTGAAAGTTACATTATAACAGCAACAATTTTCCGATGTTCAAACAGAAGGTGGGAATCACAAAATTTATGACATGTACTGACCTATTTATTTAAATCTAGACATAAACTCGCTAGTCTCGACAAAGGGTTAGCTAAGATCTCTGTTTCAATGTTGACTGTCAGACTGCGTACAAGAAGTACTCTATGCATCAACATCTAAATGTGGTGATCAAATATTGGGAAAACAAGATCATATTCTCCGCTAATTTCAGGCTATCATTTAGTGATAGAGTGTCATTGATGAGAGAATTTATATGAAAAGTTGTAAGTTTTTGTGTTTATTGGAACAGAACTACAGTTATAGGAAAAGAATTTACCGCGATTTACAAAGCTTCTTTCCCGGCAGATATCTCTTTTCTGGCATCATGCGAAACCTCTGAAGATTGACTCTGATGGTTGTTTAAACTGCTATCGTTGGGTTCCATTTTTTCTAAAGCAGTAAACCATTGCCTTCAACAACAAATATCCATAAAAAGTAAGTAGAAAGAAGACTGGCCATTTGGCCATCAGCTGTAAATCGCCAGTCATGGACAACAAAAGCTCTGCTCCGAGCAGTTTTAAAGGGTTTAGCTTGAGCCCTCAGGCCTAAAATGAAGCGTCCACATGTACTGACCGGATACCTAAAGAGAGTTCTTATGACTATGATGTAACTAATGAAATTTGAAGTCTTCATTTCCACAATTTGAAGCTACTTCTATATTTTGTTCTTCAGTGAGATTGGAAAAGCCATCCCGTTGCTATTTCAATCAATCAAACGATTCCCTTGCTTCCTTCCTCGACAAGATCCACGACAATCCTTTTCTACTTTCTGAAATTACATTATTCTTAACTACAATCAATCGAATCCATTTTCTACACCCACATTTTGGTAATACCCGGTGTTATCAGCGATTTCGATAGAACAGTAACAGTAACATCCATTAGTATCGAAGCTAAACGATAAAGGAAAATATTCGTTGAGAATGTAAGAGAGAAGTTTAAACAAAAGAGATGCTCGTAACACTGTAAGTTCAGTATAAAAACTCCATCGACAAGATATGAGTGCGCAGTTCAGTTTCAAAAAGTTACATTATGCTCATTGACTATAGGAAAAGCCACATCGCAGAGAGAAGAATATTAAAAAGAATGAAATGGAAAGCAGCGATGAGCCGAGCAAAAGAAAAACGTGGGCAAACCTATTCGGGTCACAGGGACCAGCGCCGAGGAAGAAAGCAGTGTTTGGAGTTGGCGTGTATGTAGCCTACGAAGAAAGAAAGATTTTTTTTGTTTTTCCCGGGAAGTTTTATGAAGACTCGAGAAATTCAGCACGAAAAATAGGAGAAGTAGCTACTCCTGCCAGAGACATTTAAGTGAAAAAAGGATTCCGTTTCTATGTTGCAGGCTCAAAAATACAGACTGATATGATCCCTCCGATCAAGACACGTGGTCAAATCAAATGGCGATGTGACGGTGGCCACATATTTCCGTTTAGCCCGTCTTTCATTTTCAAACGTCGGTTCATTCCAATTGTCAAGCTTGATGGTAATACTCTTTTCTTTTTTTTTCGGTGCATAAATTTTAAGAAAAAAGCCGGGCTCACTAATGATCTAATAACAGAAAAACTAACTTATAATCCACCGCGTGAGCCTGTGCGGGAGCATGTCAGGCAAGTCCATTCTGACTGGCCCAGTAAATAGAATCTCCCAGCTCCACTTAATTGCGAACATGTCTCCTCTCCAGCGTTTCGACCAGCTCAGGAATCAAACCTACTCCATTTGTAAGAGTGTCCAAGCACCTTGCGGACTGAACACAAGGACGAGGGGTGATAGCAAAAATGGTCATAATGAGATTAAAAAATTTATTATAATACATTATTATTGTGTTGATTTTATATTATTAAAAGTTATAATTTCTATTAAAAGTTATATTTTTTTGTTAATTTCATTTATTATTGTGTTGATTTCATTCTTAAAAGTTATAATATATATTAAATAAGAATAAAGTTAAAAATTTATTAAATTTATAAAAAAAATTAATGAGATTTAAATTTTTTCTTAATCTGTATAAAACATGTTAAAAATAATTTGCAAATATAATTAGACAAGTGAGTTTTTTTTTGTGTGGACAATTTGATGTGTGAGCTGCAGGATACTAGTATTGTTGTCCGAGCGTCTATTTAAAAATTTTTATTTGGTTTTAAATGTAATATCATGTTTTTGTCACTCCTATTAAACTTTTTCTTTTCTTGTGATACGCTGTCGGACATTTTCATGTCTGTCCATTAAAATTTATTTACTAGATAATAAAAATATTTTTAAAAAATATTATAAATTGTTTGTGTATTAATTATAGATAACTAGCTCATTCAATTTTTTAAAATCAATGGGAATTAGTCAACATGATATCATGTTTAAGATGGCAGATAACTGGAGTGGGTTTGCAAACTCTTGAACAAAACATGCTTCTGACACTAAAATAAAGTGATACTGCTTCTGGTTTTTATGTAATAGCTAGCTGGCTAATTTGAATATATAAAAAAATTAATTAAATTATTTATTTGTAATAAATATGACCTCATTAATCAAATGTATCAATTGAAATTATCATTTAATGAAACATTTAACATATATAATTATTACAATAATTACATTGAGAAAAGTGAATAAATATGAGAAGTAAAATGAATTAGGATTTTATATTTAAGATAAAATTAAAAATAAAATTAACTCTTATATTAAGAATCGAATGTAATAATTAATTTAAAAGTGGCTTTTTATGTTAAAAGATACAAAGACTCGTTTACAATATATTTCTAAATATAAAGGCTAAAACTTGCATTTACCTATTTTCATTTCAGTTGTGTTGTTTGATGCTTAATGTTATCAATCTTCATACTTACACCATATTAAATTTAAATTAAAGCGGATAAAGTAGTGTTTGAAACGTTGAAGAAAACATGTAATTGGGCGTGATTAGGAAATAATAAAAGACAGTTGGCTAAAATATGTTTTTGGTCCTTTAATTTTATATAAAGTTTTATTTTGGTCCCTTAACTTTAAAAAGTAAGCTTTTAATCCTCTAACCCTAGAACCGTTAGCAAAAAATGATCATATTAAGCTTTTGAATGTTAATAAAACATTTCTAAATGCTATGATATTAAGTTTAATTTTCAAAACAACAATGATTGTTACAAAAAATTATCATTTAAGATTAAAAGTATACTTTTTAAAGTTAAAGGACCAAACTGAAATTTTACATAAAATTAAAAGACCAAATGTATATTTTAGCCAAGACAGTATTTGAAAATTAATATTATTAGGTTAGCGACAGAAAAAGGAAAATAATATTATCATATTTCACAAAATATGCATAAAAATAACAACACTAGTGAAAAGAATTAGTTTCTCATGTTATCAAAAAAAAAATCACAAAATGACGAATTCATGTCATTATTGAAAAAAAAATGATCATATTTGATTCCTAACAATATTTTGAAGGAATTAACAAATTGTTGGTTGAAATGGTAAGTGATTTTATCACCTAAAAATAAAAATACAAATTCAAATCCCGAAAAAGATATTTGTTAGGAGGGCTTTAATCTTAATATTTTCAACATGATAGAGATTAATTTCAAGCCTAAAATAATTTAAGGATACTATGAGGTATAAAAAAACAACAATGCTTTGAAGTAACATGCCTCTAATAAAAAATAGAGTACATGTGTTTACTGAAAATTAGCAATATTAAACTGTTGTTCATAATTTTTTATTTAGTTATAATGATTAAATGCACACAGACGACTAGCAATTGGATTAGTTCGGCCTTTGGACATTCATGGGTCGACCCGACGAGACGTGGATTTAGTTTTGGGACTATCAAATGTTTAAAATTGGTTCATCGTGCCTTGCCCTTTTCATTCGGTGGGCTCTCATAACGACCCAACCAGCGAGGAAACACTGGACCTTTGCAGTTTTTAAGAAGTCTAAAAGACTATGCTTTAATGCTTTTATTTATGACCGTGTCCCTCCGACAACATTGCTTTCAATACAAACATACTAGTATTTATAAAAATAAAAATCTGCATTTATATAATGCTTTAAGTTATAAATTTATTGTAAATTTTTGTCGACATGCTTTTATACAAGTGATAGTTTGACATTTAATTTAATTCTAAATATAAGATTTCAATTCATTTTATCTCTTACATTTATTCAATTTTTTTCAGGGTAGTCACTATAAGAGTTACACATATTAAATATTTTATCAAATAGTAGTTCTAACTAATACACATGATTAGTAAGGATATTTTAGAAAATATAACGATTATTTATTATATATAACTAACTTAACTAATTTTTTAGTCTACCCATATTAGTTAATTAGTTCTTATATTAAGAATAGAAGGTAGTATTAACGTTGACAGGAAAAAAAACTTAACCGATCAATTCCACTCTCTGGTCAGGGGGCGTTCAATTGCACTATGCGAAGGAATAATTAACGAGAATATGGCCATGATTTTAAAGTTTTTTGTTAAATTTTTTTATCAGAATGATTTTAAATGATTTACATCTTGATTAATAACTGCTACTTGACGTTAATTATTCGTTGGGAGTCCGTACCGGCAGCCGTTTTTTTTTTAAATTCATTTTTGTGCCTGAGTACCGACAGTTTGTTTTGCGGTAGCAAAATCCAGCGGGCGAGAGGCGACCTTGTATTCTGGACGGTACACCTTCGGCGCGTTAATGGGACAACATTCACAAGAAAATTTAATACTACTCTCTGTTTATATATAAAAACTAATTGAGTAATTTTAATAGATTAAAAAAATTAGTTAAATTAATTATTTATAATAAATATGTGTTATCTTTTCTAAAATATATTTACTAATCAAGTATATTGATTAGAACTATTACCATTACAATGGCTACCTTAAAAAATAAATAAATATGATAAATAAATTAGATTCAGATTTTATATTTAAGATTAAAATAAAAATTAAACAATCTCTGGGAGGCATAGTATTTTCCATGTTCCTCTTCATCAAGGTATCCCCTAAAACCATGAAGAGAGATGAGGGAAGAGACGAGACTCTATATTGTCTTTATGGAGACCAATTATATTATGAGTTGAACTTGAAATTAAAGCCTGTACATACGCAGCGACAATATGCATGGCACGTATACAACCTTATAAAATTCGAAGCAGGCGTTACTTTCAATTCTAAAGCTAAAGGCTTTTCGTTCTATCGAGTCTAAGGTAAGGAGCATTCCCGCTGATCACAAAGATTGTCTTTTTAAGTGCATTGAGGATAAACGGTAGACTCCTCTTAACTAAATTTCTGCACGCTCCAAGATTAGGGTTTGTGTCCCAATTATCTGTTAAGTACTACCTCCGGTCTTAATTATAAGAGCCAGTTAACTAATTTAAGGAGATTAAAGAAGTAAGTTGAGTTAGTTATTTGTCCTAAATAGGTATTGTCTTTCCTAAAATATCCTTGCTAATCAAGTTTATTGATTAGAATTATCATTATTTGAAGGGCTACTTTGGAAAAAAGTATAAATATGAGAGACAAAGTGAATTGGGGTCTTATATTAAGGACTAAAATAAAAGTCAAATGAGGTCTTATATTAAAGACCGGAGCAATAATAATAGGGTTCCTAGCTACTATTTACGCCAGCTTAATTCAATTAAAACTAAGGCCTTTTTTTGTTTTTAAACCATTCTCCTCAGCGTGGTAATGAAGTGAGCGGTGTCGGTGGGGCCTACCCTTCTTTCCCTAGAATATGAATACCCCCAAATTCAATCATCATATACTTTGCTCTCTTATATTACCGAACCTTTTTGTTTCATTTTTCTGTCTCCACTGGCTGTCACACACATTTGTGTGTGCCTGATGTAATTAGCATCCTAGGGTTTATTTTAACCCATTATTCTCACCCTTTTAATTTCATCTCATCATTTCACACATGTCATTATTCCATCTCATTTGTCTTCATACTTCCCTTCATATATCCTCGCTAATTTGTCGTGCTTCCCTCTGCCTCTATGGTTGTCGAGATTCTCCTTTTCGCCCCTCATATTAAAAAAAAAAAAATCTATCTTTTCATCATATACTATGCACAAAATCTCACGTACCATTTCAATATTAGTATTAATGTAAAATATACAATAAATCGTATTATTTACTTGCGTGTCATAAATGGTGGCACAAACGCAGGAGTCTGCCCTGCTGCAGTGGTGTGTGCCAGACATTATATTACTAGAGATACATAGGGTATGTTTGGATTGGCGTTGGGCAAAACTGACTTCTAACTCAACTGACTTTTGTAACTGAAGTTAGAATAAAAGTTAATTAGGGTATGTTTAGATAGGTGCTTTTAAAAAGTCAGTTAAAAAAATTAAAAGTTGTTTGGATGATTAATAGAAAAGTGAGTTTAGTTGTAAAATGACTGAAAAGGACATGGACTTTATTGAATAGTAATGTTTGATATTTTATGTTTTTAATATGATAATTGTTAAAAAAATATCTAAAATTATTATGATAAAATAAAAATAGTTTATTTGTGAAATTATAAAATATTGATTTATTTTGTTCTCAAGTAATCCCTGTAATGATTATACATATTAAGGAATTTTTATTAATGGGTAGTTTTAATACACATGATTAACAAAAATATTTTAGATAAGATAACATCAATTTATTATAAATAAGTAACTTAATTAATTTTATTAATATCTTCAAATTAGTTATCTGATTCTTATATTAAAAATATGTAGTATCAAATTATTGGGTTTGTTAGGGGTAATTTTGTCTTTTTCCATTACCATCTTTTCTCTCTCCACGTTTGTGACGGCAAAAGCCCCAAAAATTAGCTTCAGCGTTAGGCGGCTTTTTACCTAGAAGTTCATTTGCAAAAACGCTCACCCAAATATTTGGTTAGCATTTATCTGCTAGTAACGTTAGTTTGCGTCATTCCAATGCACGTTTTCCGCTGGAAACGTTGATCCAAACATGCTGATAGCTGGCAGGAAAAGCTGTGGTATTTCTTTTCTGGGCCTCGTAAGAAATTGCCGACGGCTTTTAAGATTGCTTATTATTATTACTTACTTTTCGTTTGAGTGTGGCAACGAAAAGTTGACATGAATCATTCTTGCACGAAAAAACAATTATAGCAATAGCAAGTCTCTTATTATCATGGCTAATCAAATAAATCAGGAGACATATGCCGACAATATGGTCTCAATTAGGCGATAATGACGTCTAATATTAACGTCAAAGTAACAACGACAAGCTACAAATGGAAAGATTCAATCCCATCAACCCTTACTCTGTAACGTTTAAATTCCACGAATCAACGTAATTATTGAACCAGGATTTTATCAAGTCATTATAATTGCACAGGATCTATCTTCATCCTGCACAATGGATATAATTCGTGCCCTAAAATGTTACATACAATTCACTGATGATAATTGCTTGTACTGGAGAATAATGTGTATGTCTTATCATTAACCATCGAGGAAACAAGATAAAATCCCATCACGTGACGCTTACAGTGACTAATAAAGACTTCCGAAAAGAAAGAAAAGAGAGTTGATAGTTTCCTTGCTATATATTGTCTTTGTTTTATGAAATCCAAAACATGCATGCATGCATATTCAAAGTACTTAACCAGTTAATTAATCATGCTCAATTTGTTAGAATCTCGCAAAAAAAAAAAATTGTTCAAATAGCCAGACATGCAAGATCTCAATTAAACAGAATAAAAGCCGGGTCGAGTCGCTTTCATATGAAGAGAACAAAAGTGGGCGATAATGAAACAATGAGGTGAAGTTTTTCTTGGTAGCTTTTTGTGCATTGACAAATGGTGTCCAAAAGCAAAGTCTGCGACAATATGAAGCAGTGAAATTAAAAGTAACATTAAATAGAGCAGAGTGAAGCCAATCTCACGAACCTAATTAATAGGGGTAATTCTACAGAAACTTATCTCACTCCACACAGAAAGCAAAGACAGCCGTATGGTATAGCAGAGCAACCAACTTTGAAGGTTGTTGTGAGCTTCATGATCTGTCGGCCAAGCTGGTCCCACTTCAATCCTCACCACGCCTTCACTTCTTTCTCAATCTCTCTCTCTCTCTCTCTCTAAATCTGTGACCGACAAAATAGTGCGTATATATTCAAAATCTTGGGATTCTGTAGCTATATGTATATAGGTCAATTAAAGAAGCTCAAGTAAGTTGAATTGAATATTATCTTATCTGCATTATTATTGATTTTGCATCCGTTTGTGAGTGCGGCTCTGGTGACAATGTGTTAGTCTTTAGGTTTATCATTTTTTATACATATTGCTCAGCGGTAGGAGTAGCAATATAGCTCAATAATACTATCTGTGTCTTGAGATTCTGTGGTTTGGTCCTGGGGAGCCATGCCTTAAGTTCATGTACTTTTACACCTAAAACTTTTAAACGCCATAAATGTCAGATTCGTGGGACAGTGGTCCACAATATCAAGTATTCTGAATGATATGTATTGGCCTTCTTCTCTCACTCTTAACAGTTAATTGCATCTCCGATTATTGCCCAAGCTCGCTGTACTGATAAAACATTTAGGTTGATATATTTCACGGAGCCTGACACTATTTGCATCTTTGGAGTTATATCCATTTCATTACATCTGATTGTCTACTTGTGAAAGCCACATATAGTAGGTTTAGTTGGAGCAGTAACCTGTATCATTAACCTCCTGTCTGCTGGTATTATTCATGAGTACACATTCAAGCCAAGAATGGATTATAACTTTTTTGCTATCTAGTGTGATTGGCTGCAATCTATTGGACTCTTTCCGCTGATGAATCAGCTTCTTAAGATTATATATGATTCGTACAAAGGGTTATTCTACGTGTCAATCAATGACCTCGCTTGTCTCCTGGTTATCTAATCAAGCTCTGAGGGTCTATTATAGATAGATCCTGACCCACTCTATTCATGAAGTTCACAGATTCAAACACACCATTCACGACTTGCTTTGTCTCATAAGAGTTGGCCGTCTGAGAATTTGAACCTCCCACATTTAAAAAGGGCAAAAAAAATTGTTTGTTCATTTTGGTATTCACATTCAGATTATGGCTCGCTAAATTCACTGGATGGTAACTGATACCAATAGAGGAAGAGGGTATGGTGAAAAGGATAGTGAAGTTGGGTTCATTATATTCGATGATGAAGAAAGAATCTTCTACTTACTAGCTAGTTGTACAAAACTGAAGTTTTAGTGGGAATTAGAAAGCCATGCCTGAACCCAAACGTATTTGTACAATACAGGGAGGCACATTTAAGATATGCCCATCTACCCCTTCTGCGTACTTTCACCTTTTTCGAAGTTTTCCAACTCAGCAAACAGGTTTTGTTACAAAAGTGTGGGAAAGAAAGTGGATGGAACGGGAAAATAAAAAAGCACTGGTAAATTAACCAATGTTATATCATTTAGCAATTAAAGCCTCTGCTTTTTGTCCATAATTAGTATTCACAATAAATTAGTGGTATGCTATTTGGATTCGCCGATGTCTAATCCCTTCTGAATTTCACCACTGAAATCATTGAGGGTGGACCCACTGCTATTGCTATTTATGTCAAAATGTACCGTCACAGTCTTCTTCATTAGGCATCTTCTTCGAGCAGTCTCTCCCTCGCTCTCGCTCTCACGCTCTGCATTATATAGACAAACCAAAATCATTCTGCTTTCTGCTATAAAACTTCGGATTACTCACCTTTTTCTTCTATCTCGATGGCTCTCTTTCTCCTTGCTATATTAATCGCGATGGTCCCTTCAGGCCATGCCTCTTGGCCACCTTCACCAGGCTACTGGCCAAGCTCTAGATTCAGGTCTATGAGCTTCTACAGAGGATTTAGAAACCTCTGGGGTCCTCAGCATCAAAGGCTAGACCAAAACACATTAACAATTTGGCTCGACAGAACCTCAGGTCTGATCATTTCTATTTCCCAATCTCTCATATCTATATTCCTGTAAGATAGAACACGGATATACTTCCACTGCTTTTTTCATTTATTTCTTCTGGGTAAGCAGGAAGTGGGTTCAAGTCAGTTCGTCCCTTTCGGTCCGGCTACTTCGGTGCTTCTATTAAGCTCCAACCGGGCTATACTGCAGGAGTTATCACAGCTTTCTACGTAAGATATGGCCAAATGATCTGATTATTGGTTGCTGAATAAATTAGTTGATTAATTATAGTAAGGTTTTATTTGATATGGCAGCTTTCGAACAACGAAGCACATCCAGGCTTCCACGACGAAGTAGACATAGAATTTCTGGGCACAACATTTGGAAAACCTTATACTCTGCAGACAAATGTTTACATAAGAGGGAGTGGTGACGGCAAAATCATAGGCAGGGAAATGAAGTTCCATCTCTGGTTTGATCCCACCAAAGATTTTCATCACTACGCTATACTCTGGAGTCCTAAGGAAATAATGTAAGTAACGCAAGTCCATTCACTACGTGATAGAAAAATGATTGTATAACAGGGATCAATGATAGTAATAGCAACAATAATAATGTCAGATTCCTAGTGGATGATGTGCCGATAAGGAGGTACCCGAAGAAGAGTGATGCGACATATCCGGTGAGGCCAATGTGGGTGTACGGTTCGATCTGGGATGCGTCATCATGGGCAACGGATAACGGCAAGTACAAAGCAGATTACAGATACCAACCATTTGTGGCCAAGTACAGCAACTTCAAAGCCAGCGGTTGCTCGGCCTATGGGCCGATTTGGTGCCGGCCGGTCTCAGTTTCGCCCTACAGGTCCGGCGGGTTGAGCAGCCAGCAATACAGGGCCATGAGATGGGTTCAGAGATACCATATGGTTTATAACTATTGCAATGATCCCAAAAGAGACCACAGGCTTACACCAGAATGTTGGGGTTGAGTAAAATTGGGGGGCGCTTCATTTAGCGCTTATTATTGTCATTATTTCTCTTCATGTGGCTTGTTTTTCTTCTCTCTCTCGATGTCTTTCAGAAAGTTTCTCTATTTTGCTTGACAGGGGTGACGACTCAGGATGGGTCCCCCACTCCACAAACAACGTTGATGTATTAAGGATGTCCAAGTGAGCCTCAAGGCCCTCCCCAAAAAACACAAGAAAATTTCGACCATTGTGTGGCTTCTTCGTCTTTGTTATTCTTCTATTGTTGTGTAAAGAAATAAGAAAGCCATGAAAGTGCGAAAGAGAATATATTTAAAGAATCAAATGTATAGATGCAATTAATAATATAATTATTGCTTGTGTGTATTATAAATACATCCAAGTTAACATTAGTAGTTGAGTAGCAGTATTTATGAATAGTGTAAAAATTTAGTATATATTGATATATTAATAATAGTGTAAATTATTCTCAGGCTCCTTAGAATGTCTAAAGTTCGCTATTGTTTATTGCTCTCATGGGGTTATTATACAACAGGACACATTAAATAAAGGTTATTTAATTTGTAATTTAAGACGTCATCACCAATGACCCAGCAATTAATTATTTAACTGGAATGGTATCTGTCACAATTATGATTTACTCCCTCCATTCCTTATTATAAAATCTTTTTAACTAAATTGTGTGGTTTACAAAAATAGTTAAAATTAGTTAAGAGCAATTAATATGTAATAAATATAATTTTTTTTAAATATACCTCTATATATAAATGAGCAAATGTGAGGGAGTAATAATAAGATAAATGAAGAAAGAGAATGTATTAAATATATTAAATTAGGAGTAAAATATACAATAATACATTAAATGCTCAGAGAAATTCAAAGAAAATCTTATAAAAAAGAGACAAACCTATTTAAAAAATTAGATCTTATAAAAAGAGATGGAAGGAGTAATACGAATGTCAAGCCAGAAAACAAAGAAGCCGAAATGATCACGTCGAAATCGTTCAAACTTTTCTTTGAGACCTTATTGGATTCGTTTTGGGCCGCGAACATTATTGGATTGGAAATGCTTGTCTTTCGTGCTATATTTTGAATTCTTTTTATTTAATCTAAGTAATTTATGTTTAAATATTTTATTATAAACAAGTAGACAACAGAACAATTATGATTGTTTCTAACTCACTAATATAATTTTTTTTAATACTTCACCTGAAAATATGATTTTTATATCATAAAAATTGAAATTTTAAAGTAAATCTGCGTCAAACTAAATATGTTAATTTATCCCAGGGCACATCAAAACGATCCATTTCTGTATCATTAATTGCCGTTTAATTGATGGGGAACTGATAAACTGAATTTAACGAATTATTCCTTACACTATCAAGTAAAGTCTGTGTGTGTGTTACTTGACAATCAGACATAAATTGCATACTAAAATGAATCGACCATGCATTGGTATATTGATGATTGCTAGCGTCCTAAAGTCCCATTCATGCCCTTATTATTTTTGTCCTCTGTTTTGCATTCTAAAGACAATCGGCAGACAAGTGTGAATTAAATGGGGAACAAGACTAGAAGATCCCAATCAGACTGTGACAGAAGGTACACCAGATTTAATATGACGCAGAGAAACGAGGTTCTTTCTCCATATAATACAGAAAGAATCCATTCATAGAGTGAAGGATCGTCTTTAATATGAACCATTAATACAGAGAAAAGGATCGAACTGTGCATATACAATACACGTTCTGGAAACAGAGTAGATATGATCAGGCAATGTGGAGAAGAAGACCCTGACTTTTTCTGTGCTTGGCATGTTTTGAGGATTTGATGGGAGGTGCTTTGCGTGGCAGAGGTTGTGAAAACGATGCCGGAGCCAGCGCAACACATAGAAGCCGCAGCCATTATTTGCTCCGAAATTGAAACAGAGACCCCTCACTTACCGGCCCCATTATATAGAAATCAGGACATAGCCTGGTTTTATTTCTGATGTAATAAACAAGAGTCATTAATGGGGTTGGTTAGTGTGTCAATGCCAGAGGGGCGAATTAGAGGCTATGTTAATGGCATCCAAATTAGCCAATTAATTGTCGGATCAGTTATATGGGCACGCTTCGTAATAGAGACGTGCCTGTGGATAAAGAATGGTCAAGTCGCTTACTCGTGAGAAGGAGAATAAACCAGAGAGCCTATTCATCCAAGCCGGGTCCTTGCACGTAGGGCTCACGTGAAGTGCAATCTAGCTGGCTTTGCCCAGAGAGATGGCCTCTTCCCCTGTTCCCTCACTATAGCCGTGCTCGTTTAGCCATTGTCGCCTTCTTCTGGGCCACTCTTGTTTTGGAATTTTCTTTAATGTGGCTCAAACACAATTGCAATTCTCTCCAAATAGCTGCTGATCTTCAAAATCTCTCTTTTCTTTTTCTTTTTCCCAGCGCACAGAACGGAAATAAGAGGATGGCAATTTGTTACTTATGACGAACTCAACTTCAAGCAGCGTATACAAGACTCATGCTTCCACCCATATCGTTTTCCGCATCATAGTCTTGTAAAATGTTTGGATGAAATCAAAATTATGGTTTTAAAAATATTTTTACAGCGTACGGAGTAAATATATGAATGGGTTTATCTTGATTTGCAGAAAAATACTTTTAAAAAACACTTTTTCTATTACCCAAACACTTCCTTAAATGATCAACTTTAATAATTATTTATTTAACTTGCCCCAATATACCAACGGGTTTTAATCTAATTGGGTTAACCCAAGTTTAAATACTTATTAAGAAGGATGTCAACATTTAACGTATGACAATGTTTTAAACAAGATTATTTTTAATATAAAGAATACGATGACACTCAGCTTAAGGAAAATGAATACACAAATGAGACACATTAAGAATTTATTTAATGGTGATTAACTAAATAACTAGTGTTCAACAAATCAGTACTTTTTGTCAATCACTACTTAGATAATTTTGATTCTCATTCAAATATTATGTTAGAAATATGATTTTTAGTCGAATTTTTTAAATTAACATCAAATCATTACCTTAAACGCCATTTGCATCAAAATGGGATTTGAAACATCTGCATGCATGCCTCATTTGGGGGCACTGTTTAATTAGTAGAGTTAATCGTTCAGCACCACGAGTCATCAGGTCCGACCTTAGCTCAGTTGGTAGAGCGGAGGACTGTAGTGGGCAAATCCATCAGATATCCTTAGGTCGCTGGTTCGAATCCGGCAGGTCGGAGTTTATTTTTCCCTTTTTTCGCTTCCAAGCTAAAAATGATTTATTCTCTCTTTTTTAATTAATCTTTTGATTCTTAAACTTTTAACTCGTTTTTAACTCAGTTTCTCAACTATTATTCAGCGTGACTCGGTTTTTAAACTTTTAACTCATTAAATTTTTCATATTTAATAATTCAATCCTTTTCATATATAAATTATGTTGAGTCATCAGTTTATTATTTGATGTGGCATAAAAAAAAGTTATTTTAACGTATTAAAAATTGCAATTAGAGCTTCCACCTTGGGAAAAAAAATTATCAACGTTCTTCTTCACACAAAAAAAAAAAAAGTGTGAACCAAATGGTGAACTCCACGCACTGATACTCTTATTCTAATGTCGCAGCAAGCAAGAGGGTGAACTCCGCGTTTTCTCTCAGAAAATCTGCAAATTAGAACAATAGATACAACAAGAATGGATGTAGAAAAACAAGTGAATAGAAGTTTGGTGGACTAAAGACAGAGATTATCAGAAATCACAGCAATTTTATGTCGTACTTGAGAGTCCATCTGAGGTATCCTTCTCTACCCTTGTCTCCAAATATCAATAGCGGGAGAGAGGAAAAAGTGTCCAGGTAGGGCTGCACATGGGTAGGGCTGGGCAGGGCAAACCCCTTGCCCGATGCCCAGCCCGAAAGACGAGCGGGCTGCGTTTTGCAGCCCGCTGCCCGGCCCTGCCCAGTAGAAGCCCTAACCATTTTGGACAGGGCAAGGACGGGTTGGGCAGGGCGGGCTTTTCTGCCCAGCGTAATGACACCATGCCTTATATCATATGTAGAAAAAAAATTCAATTATCGTGTTTTGAGATAAGTGAGAGGAAAAAAATTATCACGAATGAGTCTATCACTCATATATATATAAGGCCTATGTAGTCTTGTTCTTCAACTTTCAATTTCTTATGGGAGGTAAAAAAAAATATATTTAATAATTAGAACATTTAATAATCAAGCTAAATCAGTAGTTCAATTCCTTAGTTTATTCATATAGTTGGCAGATTTTTATAATCATGTGAAAGCACAAAATTTGAAAGGTGGTTTTATTTTTCTTTTTTTTTTGTTTTAAAAAATTGGATGTAAGAGAAAAAGAAAGAAATTTGACTTGGAGTAATTTAGCATATTGAATCTTATATTTTGATATTTAGCTCTTTTATATAATTATAATTTTATGTTCCTTTCATTTTTTCTAATTTTACCTAATTTTTTTGGCCAAAACAAAAGAGATAATTGCTTAAAATAATATTATCTTATATATAATTATATATTTTTTCGGGCAGGGCCAAATGGGCAGGGCAGCATACCCTGCCCGCAGCCCTGCCCTGCCCGTGAATCAGCCCAGCCCGAAGATGCCCATTTTTGCTTGGGCAGCTTTTTACTGGGCTGGGCTGGGCGCTTTTCTTGCGGGCTCGGGCGGGCTTATTGGGCATGCGGGCCTCATGCACACTCCTATGTCCAGGTGCTTTCAGTTCTGCAATTGATTCAACTTTAACGATACAATTCGATAGTGCTGATCTATGTTGGAATTAGATAGTGTTGTCACGGGGCTTGGGCTACGCACAGTGTAGCTGATACTCCCCCCCCCCAAAGGCGGAAGCTCTAATTGCAATTTTTAATACTTTTAAATAATATTTTTTGTCATTAATAAATTGATGACTCAACATAATTCATATATGAAAAGATTAAATTATTAAATATGAAAAGTTAAACAGGTTAAAAGTCCAATAACTGAAACGCGCATAATCATAATTGAAGGATTGAGTTACAAGTAAGTTAAAAGTTAGAAAAGAATAGTCTTAAATATAAGATCTAGTTAGAGAGTTAGTTTTAATAATAATATAACCTTTAATCTATATTATCTCTAACATTTATCAATTTTTAAACTAATCTATCTAATTTATAAATTGATAACATTAGGGCATCTGAAAAACCTGGTATTTTCACATTTTCAGTTTTGACAGAAAATCTGAAGAATAACCAGGAATAAAATATTGTCTAGTTTTTCTTTTGTTTTAGGGCGCTGCCCCCTCTCTTGGACCAAAAACAAAAGAAACAGCTGAGGACGAAGCTGAAAAGCGGAGCAGTGGAGGTCTCTGAATGAAGAAGATGGCTCGCAGCATCTCCTACATAACTGGTTCCCAGCTCCTCTCTCTCAGACGCCAGCCCAATATTGCCATTATCGATGTCAGGTTTTAATCACTCCCCTCTCTGCCCTGATCCCTCGATTCGCTCTTTCTTGCCATGTTTGTTATTTTGATTTGAGAGTTCAATTCAATTGGTATTTGTTGTTGATGGATTCCGAAATTGAAGGGACGACGAACGGAGTTATGATGGACACATAGCCGGGTCTCTTCATTTCGCAAGCGACTCTTTCTCGGAAAACATCTCGAATCTCGTTCAACAAGTCAAAGGCAAAGACACCCTTGTCTTCCACTGTGCTCTAAGTCAGGTTTGCTTCTCCTGTTATTCACATCTACCCTTCCAATTACGTACTTCTTGGCTCTGATTTTATTTTATTGTCGAATTTTCGGTTCCTTTTTCCGGTATTTTGTTCCATCAAATATTCTATAACACTCCCGGTGAAATTCCAGGCTCCTTGATTTCTCAATGAGCTGGGAAGACAGCAAGAAAATATCTCTAGCTAAGGCCTTATAAAATTTGAATAGTCACGTTGCTGTAGTGAAGCCGGTGTATATAAAGTGTACTTAATAGTGAGTCACAGCATATGCTGCTCTCTAACAGCCTTCTTATTACAATCAAGATTAATTAACTTGGGTTGTTGTACCACTAGTGTTATTAAGTTTGGATCAGCATCGGAAGTTCTAAAATGGGATTTTGAACAGGGCAATCCTATTTAAGAAGATATCTGAATCTGTTGTAGATTTAGCTGATGCAGATGGCATTCAAGATTCTGAATGATAAACAAGAATTCTATACTTGTCAGATAGATTTGGCAATCCTGCTCAAGCAGATATCTAATCTGTTGATGATTTAACTAACTCAGGAGAGGTTCAAGATGCCGCTAAGCTAATGCGCCTTAAACTAATGCAGTCAAATAAATGCTGCTCAAACTATATCTTTTTTAATAGAAACGCCCAGGGCAGCATATCGTATTCAAGTAACCAAATGAACAGGCTGCATCCTGCAGTTGATTCCCCCCCCCCCCCCAAAGCCATGACTTATTAGGCTTCACTTGGGCATGTTATTAAGCGTTGATCATATATTCTGAAAAGTTGGCATGGATGGTTCATTTGGAATATGAAACTTTGGTTTTACGGAGCATCAGGATCATGGCCACATTTGAAGTAGTCTTAATTCATTGAAGTCAGATGTAGTGGCCAGAGCAAAGCTGAGTTTCAGACTGACGGCATAATGAATGCCTGCAATTGTCTAGTGGGATGAGAGAGCTCGTCTTGAGAATGAAAAATGAGGATTCAAACTCTGTGATTTCTTTGTGGATGGGATATTGTCTTCCCACCCTTTTCCATTGACCTGGACAAAATGCAGCATAAATAATTTTTTACTCCACTACGTGATTGTTATGTATGTTTATTTTATCCATTCTTGATACCGCAGAAGTTTTAATCTTTCTGAGTGTCTTTCCAATATCTGTTCGTGTGATGCAAGATGGTTCTTTCTGACTTTGCCGGGGGCATAAATTCTAAATAAAACGCTTTTGTAGGTTCGCGGCCCAACATGTGCTCGAAGGTTAGCCAATTATCTTGAGGACTTTAAAGAAGATCCCGGAATAAAGAACATTATGGTCCTGGAGCGTGGCTTCAATGGCTGGGAAGCTTCTGGAAGGCCTGTCTGTCGCTGCAGTGATGTTCATTGCAAGGGTGAGGGTGCTTGATGGAAGCATGATATGATGGTCACGTTCACAAATGAATAATATGATCACATTGTCACTTTACTGTGAAAGACAGTACTATATGTTTGTGAGGTATTTATTCCTGGAGATGTCGTATTATGCATCTGAGGGAATGAATTAAAAAGCCATTTCCTTTGATATGTACTCGATTTGGGCTTAGGGGCCTTGACATTAAATGCTAGAAAATTCTGCTCTAGCGTAAAAGTTTTTGTATATTTTTGTTTCTTAAAATTACTGACTTCAGTCTAAAAGCCGAACACACAACGAACTGACCAGTGACCAATACACTTAATGATTATAAAAGCACCCCAACGGTCGGGTCAGATCCTTCTCCCTTGACGGTCTCCTGTTCCGAACCTTGTCAGTATGATGAACTCTCGTCTCGGAGCACCTGTCCAATTAAATTGTGATTTAAATCATCTTGAGTTCTGCACGCAGATATGTGCGCTCCCGCCGCCGCCGCCCTTCTTCTCTCCCTCTGTTGTGTGTGAAAAAAGAAGCTGAACGGTAAACTGGGCCAATGGGCCCATTTCTTGAAGCCCAGATATGGGTCCACTGACATGGCAACCTGCCGCATTCCGTTGTCCACCACAAAGCTGAAGAAAAGTTGATGCGTTGGCGGAGGCTGCCTTATTCATAAATCATAACTGAGAGAGATTTATTTCTTGTCAATTAAAAAAAAGAGAGAAATTTATTTCGTGGATTCGAATTTTTTAATATCTTGGTGCGATGTCAACCGACCAACGGCTCAATAATATCATTTAAATTATGTATTTTGACTTGATGGCTTGCTTAGCCGACAAGGAAAACTAAGATCACAGCACAATCTAGTGAAATTTCATATTGAGAACGCTCAATCTCTTCAATATTCATGCCCTTGATAATTCAAAACATTTTATATGTTGCTCGCATAATCGGGAAATGCTTATTTATTCATTTCCAAATCCTAACGTGGCCCTGTCACACCAGTTTACAGTAGCAAAGTAATTAAACAAAGTTTTGCTATTGTTCACGTGAACGAGTCGGTGAAGTTGGAGACTGACTTTGACTGAAACTTGATTGCTTCTTGTGGCCTTCCGCGTAGATGCAAGCGGATGGAATTTTGTATGCAGAAATCGAGTTTTTTAAAAGACGAAACGATTATCATGACAAATTTTATATAAAACAAAAAACAAAAAAAGCGAGAAGACGTTTGAAAGATGAAAATTAAATGGAGAAAAGTGGGAAACCACAGTTAGCAGTTCCTCAATGCTGCATTGAAATAGGTCTAATGATTGAAATTACTACTTAATTATACTCTCTCTCCCCCTTAATGGGAGTACAGTGGAAAAGCCATCCCCATTATTGAGCAATCCTTGTTTATCTTTTTTGTTAGCTGTGGCTTTTTTCCCCATTTGGAGCTGCTCAGAATTGTCTGTTTGCTGGCTTTGGGCCCCTCATACCTTGGGGTTTTCTGAGTTCGTTGTCACGCGTTGTCCTACTCCAACATGGTGGCACGGGATCGGCATGCCTATCGTGAAATTCGAAGGCAGCAATGTCAATTGTTAAATATTAATCATATCCCCCTCCTCCTCTTGGCCCATAAGTGTGGAGGTTAATGAAATATAAGCTTTAACCTCTTGTGTTCTTTTTGAGGTATTTTTTCCTATTCTAATTATACGACTGTATTTACAGTCTATTTCAAAAACAATATTCATCCGGTTTTTAATATAAGATTTATTTAACTAATTTGATTAAATTAAAAAATTTAGGTAAGTTAATTAATTATAAAAAATGTGATATGTTTTTTCTAAAGCACTATAATTATCTTTTTTAATATCCTCTTTCTCTTTTCTACTTGATTATGGTTGAATGAAATCCATACGGGTAATTTAGAAAATAATAATAATAAATCTGAGAAACATGTTTTATATTTAAGATCAAAATCAATTTAATTATTAGGTTTCATATTAAGAAGTGGATGAGTATTATTCATTTGTGCTCCAACTAAACTGTGTCCCCTGATCCTTGAGAGGAGGAAAATGAAATCAAGAAGCTAGTAGCAATGCGGGCGTTAATTAACGGCCACCGTAAGCCTTGTTGTGAGGGATAGCATTGGCATCTAATCAAATCTGCACAATGAATCTACGGAATCCTCATCCGAATCCACGCGTCCCCTGCCTATGGGTGGGGTCCCACTTTCATTATCTGTCTTACTTGTTCCCCCCAGTGGTTCCTCACTTCCTTCCTCTTTCCTCCTCTAACACAGCATCATCCTCTCGCTCTTAAAAAATTGAAGGGCCAGGCATGGATAGCGAAATCACCAGTGTATCAAATTCGTGATCTCGCTTTTATGAAAAGGGCTAGCACGTCATTACCATCATTCTCTCTTTCTTCTCATTTTCCTCCCAATTTTTCGCTTACAGATATATTCCTTCTTCACAGTACATTTGCGTGTTTAGGGAGCAGAACATATTTCACAAAATAAATCCAACACTCATGAATATTAATATTTGTTAGAAATTTGCACTGCATTTAAATATTTATATTATGTGAACATACACACGAATAGATTACATGCAGCAATAATAATCACGTTTATAAACACTAATATATATTTATAAGATATTAAATTTAGTATATCTTGCGGTATCTCCCGCCCCCACCACTCAATACTGTATTATGCTCCACCGTTTGTTAGCATCCTTGCTCGTTTGAGAATGGGGTCCCAGCTCCCACTCTAAAACTGATAACTATGATCTCATTAATTATGATTTAATAATTCATGTTGTATTATAATAAACAAATGTCATTATCTTCTTCGCATACAATAATGTGCATTATTTGCGCCAGTGACGGACTTGGACATCGAACAGTTCAGCGCGCCTCTTTTGTTATTTGCATCCCTCTTTGCTTTTTGTGTCTTGTTTGTCTCTGCTAATGCAAATTAATGCCATCATGCATATATAATGTGAGTGCTTTTTTTTTTTTGCACGTGTTTCTTTTTCAAAATACAATCATCGTCAAGTAATTAACGAGCTTGCAATATACTCTTCCGGTTCTAGATATAAAACTCTTATACACACTGGTATAAGGATTTTATATTAAGGACCGGAAGAGTAAAAAGCTCAAAATTAAAGCAACGAGGCACGAAGATTGTAATTATTCTAGTTTTTATCTTAAAAATAGTTATTACTTGTATTTTAAAATTGCTTAACCTCGAAATATTATCACATACAGAATTACAGACTTTAATCTTGACATAATTCAATGCTGTCATAATTAGGTGGCCAAAAAAAATCATCATAACTGGGCGAGTGATTAAGCAATGGCATTGCTTGTTATCAGATTACCACATTTTAGAAACACATCATAGCCGTATACATATATAGATGTTATGCAATACCAGGACATATTATTATTTAAAAAAAAATAGTGAACACGTTTTATCATATCTTTTTTTATTTTGCAATTATTTTATAAATGTTGCCCAGTGGTTAAAATTACAAATAAAAAAAACGTTAGTCAGGGTTGGTGGTAAGCAAATTTAGGTGGAAACAAAATTATAATTTTAAAAATATTTTTACGGTATACGAAATAAATATGTAAAAAAATTTATTTCGATTTATAAAAAAAATACTTTTAAAAAATACTTTTAATCCAATCCAAACATCCGCTTGAAAAAGTAAAAAGGGAAGATTTCTTGAATGACCCGTCAAAGAGGAAAGAATGTCACGTGTGAGGGAACGATCTTTTGGTGTATATACGTTCTGGCGGGGCAGGGCTTGTGGTTCCTAATGATCTGAATCACGAGCTGTTAGGTACTACTATTAGATAAATTTTCTTTTTTAGAGGGGCAGACACTTGATGCTTTTATGGTGGCTTTTTTTTTTTTTTTTTTTTTGAAAAAGATGCCACGTTGCAGATTTGCGTACCGGTATATTTCTTCAAAGTATTGCATAAAATATATGAATAATATTCTTTGTTCTTAATATAACAGTTAATTTAATATTTGATTTGATTTTAAATATCATATATCAATTCATTTTGTTTTTCATATTCATTTATTTTTTTAAGTAAACCTTGCAGTAGTCGAGCAATTTAAAAATATCATCAAATGGTAGTTTTAACTGTTATACATGATTAACAAGAATATTATAAAAAAGAAAACAAATATTTATTATAAATAATTAACCAAACTAATTTATTTAATCTTTCTAAATTAATCAACTAAGTCTTATATTAAGAATCAAAGTAATATATATATCAAATTTGTAATAAAATCACACCATTTATTTATTAAGTTACTGATAATATAATCCACCCTAGCCTCCATAAGGAGCAAAGCTTATTATCGTCACAATATTAAGACCATCTAGTCATATTATCCTGCTACGGGACGTATCTTTGGATCCTCGAGAAACGGGCGAGATGGTTCCAACTTCTCCGCAAACGAATTTTTGAAGTTTCTCCGAGGTTACGGGACCATCGAGTGGTTAAAAAGCTGTAAAGTGTGGCCCTTGGGTCCCTATAAATTGACCCGTCTTCCCTCTCTGCATTAATATTTTTTTTTTCTAATTACTAAAAAATGTCAATAGCAAGTTAGCAGCGTAAAAATATGTAACAGGTTTTAAGACAACAAATAACAAATTCTCACTTGTTATTAAAAAATTTTAGTAATTATTTTATTTTATTAAAATCTTATAGTAATTCTCTCTTATTTTTTTAATATTCTTCCACAACTCACGGAATATTACGTTCAGTTTCGCAAATTTTATCATTTCATATACATTGTACTTCTCTTATTTTTAATATAAGATCAATTTAACTAATTTGATTAGATGAAAAAATTAGGTAAGTTAGTTAATTATAAGAAATATGACATTTTTTTTTTCTAAAACATTATAATCATCTTTCTTAATATCCTCCCTCCTTCTTCTATTTCATTATGGTTGAGGGATTATCTATAGTGATAATTTAGAAAATATTAATAAATATAAAAAATAGATCTTATATTTATGACAAAAATTAACTTAATAAGTAGGTCATTTACTAAGGATTGGAGGGGTAATTTTTCATAATTCAAGAATCACAATGTAATCTGCTTCCCTAATAAAATTGTTTGATAAATAGGTTGACACGCGCTAACAACTTTTTTAAGTCTAAAGTGAATAAATGGACTCTAAATTTAAAAAAAGCCAAAAATATTATTAACAAAATCTGCTAGCATGGCAACTGATGCATAAAAAATTACCGGCTAAAGTATACATTTTGTCTTTTAACTTTATACAATGTTTCAATTTAGTCCCTTAACTTTAAAAAGTATAATTTTAATCCTTTAACCCTAAATTTTTTTTAAAAAAAATGATGACATTAACATCTTAAGTGTTAATAAAATATTCTCAAATGCTAATATATTAAGTTTAATTTTCAAAAAATCTATTATTGTTACAAAAAACTATCATTGAAGCCTAATAATTTTAGGGTTAAAAGATCAAATGTATACTTTTTAAAGTTAAAGGACCAAATTAAAACTTTGTACAAAGTTAAAGGGCCAGATGTATACTTTAGCCAAAATTACCTGATCTATCATTATTTTAAAAGAAATTATTTATTCTATTCAAATTTCTCATAGTCATTGCCATTTGCAGTTGCTTTTTTTTTTTTTTTTTAACCAGCCATTTCCAGCTGTTACCGAACAAGAGCGAGCAACCGCCAACCAGACGGGAAGTAATCCTCTAATTGCTTTTCTTGGCCCTTCATTGGTTAAAAGTCGTTGTAATATTTTGAAACTATAATTATAATTTAGTAAATACTACTTTTCTGATTTTATTTATAAATTACTTTCAACGTATCCCATATAAATAAAAAAAACCTTAAACAAACCTCATTAACTCTTATTGAGAGTTCAACAACTTTTCATTCTATCGTTGTTTAATATACATTATGCTTAATATAAATAAAATTAACACAATAAAAATTAAAAGATAAAATTAAACATTCATATAAAAAATTTTCTTATTGTCCTATTTACCAAAATTTTTCCCCCTCTACTCTATAAGCAGAACCACACAAGTACATCTTAATGGATTAAGAATACATTTTTTAATTGGGGAAAACATAATACTATCTCTAGTCTTAAATAAAGAGCTAGTTGACTAATTTGAAGAAATTAAAGAAACAACTTAAATTAGTTATTTATAATAAATAGACGTTATTTTTTCTAAAATATCCTTGTTAATCAAATATGTTAGCTAGAACTACTATTATTAAAAAGATTAACTTAAAAAAAAAACAAATATAAGAGACAAAATAGATTAGGATCAAAGTAAAAGTTAAACAAGATCTTATATTAAAGATCAGAAGTAGTAGTTTGAAAGGACAAACACTTGAGGGGGTGTTTGGGTAATATCAAAACTATGGTTTCAGAAGTGCTTTTACGGTGTACGAAGTAAATATATAGAAGATTTTACCTTGATCTGCAGAAAAGTGTTTTTTAAAGTGATTATTGGGGTATCTAAACACTTCTGGATTCTTGTTAGAAATAGCCGAAAATAAAAAATTATTGAATCTTATGAGAATCTTTCTATAAGTTTTGCAAATTGTGACTTAAGATGTAATTTTCCATCCTTCTCGAGATACTACGGCGCGCTCGATATTCTCAAGGCTCATAAGTTAGATGAAAAAGAGGTGGGAAATGGGAAAAGGATTCAGCAACTACTACTACCCCAAAGCATTGCATTGTGCAGCAAGGCAAAGTAAGAAAACTGTGGCGTTCTATTCCTTGTTTCCTGGGGTCATCTCATCTCTTTCGGCTTCTCTGTAACTGTAACCTAACACTACCACAGTTAAAACTTTGCTCAAAAGCGAAGAATAATAGTGAATCCTGCTGCTTAGCCTCAAATATTGGATTGCGTTGAATAACAACCACATCAACAATCGTGGGAAGAAGAAGAAGGGTTAGAAGTAGAACAACATTATGGGCATACTGTACGACGACGTTGTAATAATCCGGCCGCCGGAGAAGGAAGGTGATCCAAGCGTGATTACTGTTAATTGTCCTGATAAGACGGGTCTGGGATGTGATTTGTGTCGCATCATACTCTGCTTCGGTTTGAGCATTGTCAAAGGAGGTAACTCAACGTTCATGTAATCATCCATTTGGCTCAGAAATGATAGATGGGGTTGGGATTTCTGATAATCCGCTTTTTTTCTTTCCCTTTGTTGATGTTGCTGTATCTGTGAATTTGATTGAGGGGTGTGTTTGTTGCTTTGTCTTTAGCAAGAGATTCTCTCCTATATTACTGATTCAATCTGCCAAGTTCCTGATGGGCCTCACTTTCTATCCTTGATTACCCGATTTAAAATTGTCAAATTTGGGACTGATTTTAATCTTTGGTTGTCTTATTTTCCCGCATTCAAGACGTATCAACAGATGGAAAATGGTGTTACGTGGTTTTCTGGGTGATTGGGAAACCCAAGACGAGGTGGAGCTTGTTAAAGAAGAGGCTAATTGAGGTGTGCCCGTCTTGTTCTTCTGCGTCTGGAATCTCTTATTACCGCTCTGACTTGCAGCTTCCCAGGCCTCCTGATGTGTTCCTTTTGAAGTTTTGTTGCCATGATCGTAAAGGCCTTTTACATGGTAAGTCTTGGTCTTTATTTATATGTTTAAAATTTGATGGTAGAGTCTTGACAATTTTTAGCCGGCCCAAGGCTTCTTCAGTCTGCTAAACTGTTTCCAGCTTTTCCCCCCATTAAAATCAATTTTCATGATGTTGGCGTTAAATTCGCGTGTTATTTTCCATCATCTCTCATCCATTTGTTCTGCTTTTCTAGAATTCTTTCAGAAAAGCTGGAAATGGGTCGTAGAGATCTGTTAGATTGAAATGAAAATCATCCCCCCCCCCAACCGGCCAAAAAAAAGAAGAAGAAGAACAGGCGATCTTACCACAGCAGTTTGATGCCTTTATCAGGATTCATTCTGGTTTTTAAGGCTATGTTTTATGCTACCCGCAAGCTTATGCTCCTCTTAATTGTAGCGACTCCTACTGTAGATTTCTCAATGAGAAGATATTTGCTTTTTCATCAGACCACGCCAATTAGGGTTGTTCTTTGGAATTTATTATACAGGACAAAATAATGAAATGTCTTAATGATGTCCACAGATGTCACTGAGGTTCTTTGTGAGCAAGAGCTTATCATCAAGAAAGTGAAGGTGTCTACAACACCTGATGGAAAAGTGATGGATCTGTTTTTCATCACTGACGCCAGGTTGTGCATTCTCTATATATCTTTTGAAACAATCTCATTCTGCGAATCGTAAGCCTTCCAAAGATTTTTAAATAGTTATTAGTGAATGGTGAAATATGTTTTCTGAATGAAAATGGTCACTGTTGTTGTTTTTTCCCCCAAGTTCTCAAAATGTCTATATATGTAAATTTCCATCTCCTCTTGGCTTACTGTTTTATTCTTTGTTTGATGATGTAACTATAATATCAGGGAGCTTCTACATACAAAGAAGAGGAGGGATGACACTATGGAACACCTGACAGCTATATTAGGGGATGCCATAATCACTATTGATATTGAATTAGTTGGCCCAGAAATTACTGCATGTTCCCAAGCATCTTCTTTCCTTCCAACTGCAATCACGGAAGACGCCTTTGATTTGGAATTGTCTGATTCAGTTCGGAGTGGAATTCTCTCTTCAGATAAGGTTTCTATTACAATGGATAATTTGCTGAGTCCAGCTCATACGCTTGTCCAAATTATGTGTCAAGACCACAAAGGTCTTCTTTATGACATCATGAGAACTCTGAAGGACTACAATATTCAGGTATTGTGAATTGAAATTTGAATAGGCTGCGTGCATTGGATAATGGCATATGGCCTCACTGTAAAATTTGTTAATCAACCAGATTTCTTATGGGCGCTTCTCTAAAAAACCTAGAGGAAAATGTGAGATTGACTTGTTCATCATGCAAGCAGATGGGAAAAAGATTGTTGATCAAAGTAAACAGAACTCATTGGCATCTCGCCTCAGGATGGAATTACTTCGTCCTCTCAGAGTAGCTGCCGTGAGCAAGGGCCCTGATACTGAGCTTCTCGTGGCAAACCCTGTGGAGTTATCAGGCAAAGGACGACCCCTTGTTTTTTACGATATCACTCTTGCTCTCAAAATGCTAGACACTTGCATCTTTCTGGTAATTACTTATCTATCTCTACGCTTTCTGCTGCTTAGTTTCTTACATTTCTCCAATTGTTAAGTGAATTCATTTCCCCCAAGGCTGCTGCCGCTAAACTTGGGGGATTTCTTCCATTCTCTCTGAAAGACAGGGTTGAAAAATAAAAATGGCCAGAGATGTAGCTGGAAAAGTAAAAGTTACACGTTGTTCAAGATTGTTGTTTTGAACAGACCGCGTGCTAATACTGTGGGTGATTGTTGAAAACAGGCTGAAATTAGAAGGCACATGATTGGGGACAGAGAGTGGGAAGTGTATAGAATCTTGGTGGATGAGGGGGAGGGAATGCGTGTTGCAAGGAGCGACATTGAGGAAGGAGTTTGGAGAATGTTGATGGGCTGGGACTGACATGATTCCTGGTGGTGGCTGGGTGGCTGACTATGGAGCCTATTGGATAGCCCTATGCCTCTCTGTACAGTGTAACTTTGTCTGGTCTTTAGATGTAATTGTGAGATGTATGCTATGAAAACGGTTGTGTTGGCCAATGTTGTACTTTAGAGCTGGAGTAATCCTAACTCGGTGTATATAGAAAGAGAAGGCGTCGACGAGGAGTTGATGCATATGGAAGGAGAGTGAGAACATTTGCACGAGCGAGTAGATGAAGATGAAATATTGTACAAGTCATAATCATATTTGATATTTCCATGGCATGCCCTCTATGAAGATAAGAGCTTCATGGAAAAACTGGGGATTCCGATATCCCCAGCCTGTATGTTCTGCATGGGTTGTTGGTGGTTTTATGTAGAATTTAACTGGATAGATGTCTTGTTCCCTACACGGACAGCAAGGAGTGCAGGAGTAGCTTTCAGAAACAACTTCATTTCTATCCTTAATGCCATGGATTGTGATTACTTGTCCTAACGTCAATCATTATATATATGGTGAAAATTGACAGGGACGGCAGGTATTTTTTTAATATGTCAAAATTGGTGGTTCCATTAAAATATAAACGCCAGCAGGACTCTTACTGTGGTATTTTGGAGTTTTATATTGCTTGATGTGGCTTCCTTGCCAATTATGATTGTTCTCTGCTCACCCAAAGATTCTTATCATTTTATCGATACTTTTAAGATTCCTTGTCCACACTCCCTTCCTGTCGGCATCTTACATAGAACCCCATGGATTCCTCTTACTTGGACAAATCCATTACTATCATATTTATTACTCACTCAAGAACTTGCTTGACGTCCGAGAAGCCTCAGAACCCATTTTCCCCGCCCTCCCATATTGAATTTAATCTGTCAGACTGGTCACTGCATGCTTTATTGTAGGGGTTGAACTGATAAGAGATTAAAGATCGGTAAATTAGGCCACGTGGAGTTTGATCAAAACGTTTGTTCAACCCTTTACTTGTGTACAATATATATTGAGAAAAAGAAATTAATACCGAGAAATGCAGTTGCATGCAGAGCCTACTTTTACTCCATAAAATTTTCTTCTTTTACTCTTTTCTAAAATATAACAACTATAATTATTTTGCCACGAGAATTCGGGTTGAATTTTAACTCAAAGATACCATCTAGTGAGAAGAAAAGTCAATTCTATACCCCTACAACGGGAGCGTATTCAGTGGGATTCCTTCTACGCCAATATTCTGGGATCCACGCTCACAGTTCTAACACAGTAACAACGCTTTTTTCTTCCCAAAAGAAGAACACTGAAAATTACGGAAAGGACTATGGAAATAAAGAACAATGGGACCGTTGTGCATAGACCACCAAAAACAAAAATAATGAGAGAGTTGAATAAACGGACAAGAATCACCGATTCTTCATTTATAGTTTCCAGTATATTCCCAACTTGTGCAATATTCCAGAGACCACAGCCCAGAAACCAATCTCAGCAAATATAACATATAAAAGAGTCCCCACTTTTTCTGAGTTCCAAACATTCACAAACACGTGCTTATGGATCCAGTGTACCTGATTCATTCAAAAATTATCATTGATACAGAACATGATCAAAATAGATCATGGATGATAAAATGGATCTTTCTTCTTACCAGTGAGTTCGGTGGATCTTCGTAGTACCATCCATTGACAAATGCTGCAAGGATGCCTTGTGCCCCCAACACAAACACCAGCATTGCGTTCATTCCTATCCACTCCAAGAACAAGAATGGAGTCCGAAGCCCCCACACATCGATCTGTTTACATAAATATGTTCAAGAAGAAAGGCAAGCAGGAGGAAAATAAAACAACCAAGCATAAAGGAAAAAAATTGTAGTCGAATTACAATATATGATTTACCAGCACGTAAAACCCAGAAAACACAATACCAGCAGCCCCTGCTGTGAAACAAACGTAGCTGAAGCTGTAGAGTTGCTTGTTAAGTGGAATGGCTGCATTTCAGGGAACTCAATGGTTAAACTCCATCATTTTCTCACAGATAGAGAAATTGACAAATATATTTAATTCATTTTCGAAGAGATGCGTCTTTCTAAACTTACCGTCTGTAAAATGGAGAATGATGGCTACAATGAGTAATGCAAACCCCATTGAGACCCACTGCTTGAGCCTCTCGGAGTGACCCTGCACAAAAATTTTGGGACCTTTAACTCCCAAATGACTTGGCAGTTATAGGTAATGAGGATGAATTAACTAACCTTGAAGTGAATCAAGACATGCCCATAATGCACGCCGATGGTCCCGGTCATGATAGCAGATACAGAGCTAGTTCACAGAAAAGTAACACAATAAAGTCCATCCTTTGGAAGCTTCAAAATTAACAGTTCTTCATATATACATGTAACTCGTCAAAAAGAAGAAACCTTAACAAGCCTTCCGGTTCAAAGGGAGCACGGCACCAAGTTGGAGCATCATCGCGCAGAGGACCTTCATCTGGGGAACTGAATGTGCACACCTGCAATACGGCGTAGTAGGGAAAAATAATAAAAACGAGACTAAAAATTGACTTAAGGGGGTTAGCAAACGAGAATTTTCATATTTTACATAAAAAAAAAAAATTTAAAGCAGATATAATTGAAGAAGTGACCTTGAGACGTCTCCAAACAGGATAGGAATACAGATGGTTAACTCCCCAAACTTGTCGGTCCACATATCCAACGGCGTTACATGCAGGTTCTAGGTCTCCTCTGACTCCGCAAATGACCTATTCGGGGAAAGAGAAAGCAAAAAAAGAAAAAGGTAAAAAGAAAGAAAGAGTGTTGCAGTGTGATGCGTGTATATGACTAATGGAAAATGAGGAAGCAGAGAGAGTATATACAGTGTATCTCTTATGTTCATCTTCATTACGATCCACAAAGCTCCAATCTGGCACGTAGAGTGTATACGCTGTGATCATGTATATGAGGAGCGCCACAAAGCTCCCTAACCTATCATAAGGTCACGAATCGACATCATTCAGTAACTATTTTAATAAGAATAGGATGACAAAGAATTTGGTGTCTTTCTCACGTTCTTAGTTCTTACCATTGCCATTTATATGCTTTGAAAATGGAGAGGAGCCCAGGGCTTAAGGAAGTTGGTCTGTGCTTGGCGGTGAATGTTTCTATCAGAGCAATCACGCAGTAAACAAGAGCTATTCTCTGGGCATCCACAAAGACCAAGTGGTTTCCCAAAATTAAGGAATGAGTTGTAGAATATAGACTGTAAGACGACTTCGAATTAGAGCCTCATATATCTCCACAAGTTCAAATTACCTGGAGAATGCCACACCATCTGATTAGCTTCATGTTAACTCCATAGGAGAGGGCATCAGGAGCATGAGAGTAGCCACCTACACCATGTTATATCATCAGAGCCTCTACATTCCTTGTTACACAACTCACTTTCTATGATCGATACAAAACTATTGGACAGAGATATTTGGTTTGGATATTGGTATTACCTTGCAGAAGAATACCCCAGAATATGAGCTTCAATGTCCTGACAATTATCTTCTTCACTGCATCCTTCGTCTTGGGGACTCTCTGCTTTGTTATAACACCATCGACAATGAAAAGATAAACTTTCGAAAAGACATGACTCTGATAAATAAATTAAAACAGAGTGTAGATACCTTAAAAGCGAGGGCAATGGCAACCCCAACAATGAAAAGAAAGAAAGGCATAACAAAATCGGCCAAAGTACATCCATTCCATGGGGAGTGATCTATGCGTGGGTAAGCTACTCCAGCATCGTCTACCAGGATCATCAACTATAATAATTAACATCCCCAAGACACAGCAAAATTAACTTGACAGTTCAAATTCAAATTTTACCACTCTGTATATAGACACGATTCATTAAAGTACTAATGATGAAATGGAGAAGCATACAGACCACTATGGTGAGGCCCCTGAAGGAATCTAAGGTTGCAATCCTTTTAGTCTTCTGCTTCACCTGGGGCTTTTCCTGCTGCTCCGCGTTTTGTTCAACGCCTGTTGTCATAACTTTTACCTCTTTGTCATGCTCATGGTCCTTTTCTTCCAAATCCATATCATTTGGTTTCTTTCTTTCCTTCTCATGATCATCATTCCCCGCAGCTGTATATCCGTGTCCCTCTTCCATTCTCTTTGCTTCACCTTCATCCATGCCTCACTGTTCTCAAACTCCAAGACGTGACTTGTTTTCCAATCTCTTGGTGGAACCAAAAGCGTAGAAAAGGAAGGAGCAATGACGAGCGACAAGTACAAGGACGGGTGTAATTGTATTGACGACCTTGGATTAAATAGGTGGGACGTATTTTATACAGAGATTATAGGATGGGGTCGTACAGGCTTGTGTTTTTCATAGAGGTTGTTGTGCTTTGTTGTTTTTATGATATTTGCATTGCCAATATACTTCTTCTGTAGCTTATTATAAGATCATTTGTCCCTTTTTATAAGTTTCTTTTTGAGTTTTTCTAAATATTTAATGTATTATTACCTATTTTACCTATAATTTAATACATTCTCTTTCTTCATTTATCTCACTATTACTTTATCACATTTACCCATTTATATATAGGAATATATTTGGAAAAAAATTTGTATTTATTACATATTAATTGCTTTTAATTAATTTTAACTATTTTCTTAAATCACGTAATTTAGTTAAAAAGATTTTATAATAAGAGACGCAGTAGTAGTATTTGGTGGTTATGTGTTACCGCATTAATATCTGAAGTGTATTATTTGATAATGTCCAGAGACAAAAAACAACGAACATATTTGGATATATAAGTTCAGATAGAGACGAACAAAAATGGTGGGTGTGGCCGCCTGCAACATTTTTATTAGTGAAATTCAAAGTCGGCTACACACATATTTCGCCTTGTCGCATAGTGGGAGTGAACGATTCATTCATGAATTGACCATGACGCCTAAACTTATCACGCCACACTTAAGCAGCCGGCCGTGAACCTCTCAAAACTAGTTTATAAGGCACCCCAAGCACTACAGCCTGTTTGGTTAAGCGGTAGGATATCAAATAAGCCTGTTTAAATTCAAGTAAGTGTTTATGAAGCATGTTTGGAGTGTTTGGATAATTTTTATAAAATTCTCATAAATTGTGATTTTAATCTTTTACCGCACTTTTAGGATAAGCAACAAGAAGTAGTTTATGTATTTGAAAAATCCCGATGAATCTTCAGCAACTAAATTTTCTCTAATCTACCCCTCATTCTAATGGTAATTATTTTTTTTAAATTCAGTCATTATGAAAATGAAAGTATCCTCGAAGGAAATTATGATGATCATGTTGTTTCATATCCATGACCAAGTGCCAACATAGTTTCCTCAAATGGATCGTCTTCGAGAGTCAATTTGAGATCAAATTTTGAGAAAATAATTAGCTATCATTTTTATTAATTAGTTTTGTTGTTTAAATTTTATTTCTTAGTTATAATTTTGATTGAACATTCAATTTCCTTATTTATGTTACTAAAATTGCTAATCAAATTTTTTTTAAAATTTTCATTAATATCTTATTTATATGGGGGTCTTTTATTTAATATTTGTACTACACATAAATTTTGTAAGTGATTTTAAATAATAATAATAATTTTAAAATAAAAATAATATTTAAATATTCACGTCATTTATTAAATTATATTTAATAAAATTTATTATTAAATATAATAATTATGAAAATGCAAACAATTTTATTAACTTCATGTCTTTTTTAGTAATTATACACCTATAAGTGATTTTAATAAATGAAAACCAAATATAATCATAATTCTTAAAATTACTTATTTAAAAAAAATTTCAAACAGAAATTACGATTAACCAGTATCACTTATAAAATTTACGATTATTTAAAATCACAGTTGTTCACCGCTAATCGAAGCGGACACATAGTATTTAAATCGTTATAAGCTGAAGCAAACGGCAGCATTGGGTGTCCTAGAAAATTGGAGCTCATAGATTCCTGGGATATATGCAAGAGACGTACGTGGATGAGTTTTCCCGGCCGCAAAAGCGGGGGAAAAGTATGGGAATCTGCTCGATCATATTTATCCAGCGTATGGTAAATTAGTTCAAAGGCCTGTCATGTATCCATCGCTGTCATTCACAGCACAAATTCAACATAGGAAAGCATAAAATAACCAGACACAAGTCGGGGACTGATCTCATCATAATATCACGATAAGTAACAATAACACGTAGCCCCAATGCACGATGGTAACTGCTCCGATAAGAAAAAAGAAATAAATAAATAAAATGAAAGGGGTCCCCACTATCCTTCCTAGCTCATGTTATTCACTTATGCGGACCTCACCCTGCATCCTCTCACGGCCCCATATTCCTTCGTTTGCCTACCTCCGTCTTCATCCTCCTCCCTTGTCATCTCCGTCAACATCCTTCAGCGGCCACTCTGCTTCACCAGAGAAGCTTCTCCGCCAACGTTACTGATTAAGCAGAGTTCACCCCTTGTCATCTCCGACGAACCCGGCTGATCCAGTCAAATCTCGAGTCCGGCAATCTTTTTCCTCATTCCGATCTTCATCAGCTCGTCGGCGTCTCGGACTTTGGTGTCGTACACCGAGTGGTAGGACTCCAGCGAGGGGAATTTCTCTCGTAATTGGCTGATCCACGAACCACGATCTATCTTGCTCCCGGAACACCGTCTGACCGCCGTGGTTGAGCGAGTTCCACATCAAGCTGTCGTGGCCGAGGCCAAAGACGAGGACGTTGCAGGGCGATTTTTTCTGAAGAACTCGAGCTGACACTGGAATTTCCCTGGTCAAACTCCCTCAAACCATTCTTTTACTGCCAAGTCTCCCCCGTTGGTTCATAGTGCATATCCGCCCCCTTTACAAGGTTTGAATCTGGTGCTTTAATTTTTAAAAAATATATTTTTAGTCTTGTTTTTATACAACACAGTTTAATTTAGTACTTTAGTTTTTAAAAATTATATTTTTAATCTTTTAATTCTAATATTGTTAAATTTAAATAATAATTTATGGTAATTATTTTAAAAATTAAGCTTAATAGATTAGTATTTAAAAATATTTTATTACTCATCATTTTTTAGTTACAATTTTAAAATTTAAATAACTGAAAATATATTTTTTTAGAATTGAGAAATCAAATCAAAACACTGTATAAAAATTAAATATATATCTTACCCTAATTAAAATATTTGCCTCTTTACTTGCCTGGTTTGTTTTACTCCACCCACCCCTCAACAAAGAATTGCACCTCAACCATTCAACAGCACGTCAGCGCGGACGATGGACATACGGTTATAGCTTCTTGTTGGATTTCTCGTCTATCATTTAAACCGGATCCCAACAGGTAAGGTTATACATAAAAGATGATCCCCTTGGTTCCTCTATCAGTGTCGTATTCTGATATAATTTTCCTCTTAGCACCTGTGATTCTTACTCCGTTTGGATCCTCCTGCTTTCTCATTTGTCTATACAACCTCGTTCCAAACAACAAGCTCCACAACATCAGAGCAACAATGGTAGCCACAGAGGCCAGTACCAGTGGTAGTGGCTCCCCAGAACTGAGAAACATCAGCCACCAAGTGATCACCGGCCGCTGGTTCATGGTCTTCGCCTCTCTGCTAATCATGGCCGTCTCTGGCGCTACGTATATGTTCGGTTCATACTCAAACGACATCAAGACCTCGTTAAGCTACGACCAGACCACTCTCAACTTGCTCAGTTTCTTCAAAGACTTGGGTGCCAATGTGGGCGTCTTGCCCGGACTCATTAACGAGATCACTCCTCCTTGGGTGGTCCTTTCCATTGGAGCCGTCATGAATTTCTTCGGCTACTTCATGATCTGGCTCGCCGTCACCGGTCGTATCGCTAAGCCCCAAGTCTGGCAAATGTGTCTCTACATCTGCATTGGCGCTAATTCCCAGACTTTTTCCAATACCGGTGCTTTAGTCACGTGCGTTAAGAACTTCCCCGGAAGCCGTGGCAGCGTTTGGGGCTTCTTAAGGGTTACGTTGGGCTCAGTGGCGCCATTATAACTCAGCTTTACCATGCCGTCTATGTTGACGACTCCAAATCTCTCATATTGTTCATTGCTTGGATTCCTGCCGCTGTCTCCATCTTTTTCCTCCCAACAATTCGGATATTGAACAACACTCGACAGCCTAATGAGCTCAGAGTTTTTTATAATCTTCTTTATATCTCACTCGGCCTTGCAGGGTTCCTTATGGGATTGATCATCGTACAGAACCAGCTGAGCTTTACGAGGATTGACTATGTGTCTGATGGCATCGTGGTTCTGTCCTTACTTTTTCTCCCACTGGCCGTAGTTTTCAGAGAAGAACTGCACCTCTGGAGAGCCAAAAAACAAGGCTTGATCGGTACTTCTGAAGTGGCAGTCGTCGCTGAAGCTCCGCCTCCAATGACGGAATCAACTCAGCCACAGCTAGAATCTTCCACCAATACCACAAAGCCAGAGAAGGAAAGCTCTTGTCTGGACAACGTTTTTAAACCACCCAACAGGGGAGAGGACTATACCATATTGCAAGCTCTGTTCAGCATTGACATGCTAGTTCTGTTCACGGCAGCAACCTTCAGTATCGGTGGAAGTTTGACTGCTATTGACAACTTGGGACAAATTGCAAAATCCTTGGGATACCCGAGCAAGAGTACCTCCACCTTTGTGTCCTTGGTGAGCATATGGAACTATCTGGGACGAGTAGTCGCTGGTTTCGTCTCCGAAATCTTCTTGACCAAATACAAATTCCCTCGTCCTTTGATGCTCTCTCTAATTATACTACTGTCATGTGTGGGGCATCTTCTAATTGCCTTTGGCGTCCCCAATTCTCTCTACTTTTCTTCCGTGATTGCCGGGTTTTGCTTCGGAGCACAATGGCCGTTGATATTCGCCATCATATCTGAGATATTCGGCCTCAAGTATTACTCCACTCTGCTCAATATGGGGGCAATGGCCAGCCCTCTGGGAGCTTACATACTGAACGTGAAGGTGACAGGTTATTTTTACGACAAGGAGGCGTTGAAACAGTTGCAGGCAAAGGGACCTAAAATGGAAGCAGGGGAAGACTTAACTTGCATAGGAGTTCACTGCTATAAGATGGCCTTTCTCATAATCACAGCATCGGCGGTTATAGGGTGCTTGATTTCTTTGATATTGGTAATCAGGACCAGAAAATTCTACAAAGGCGACATGTACAGCAAGTACAGAGTTGAAGCACAGCCTGGGACGGCCACTCCCAGAAGTGGCACTGTTTCGACCGAGACAGAATCATTGTTGGGACATTTTCAAAATAAAAGATGCGTCGATTGAAAAATGGAATCATTGTAAATTAAGGTGTTTTTATAGAAAGTTATGTACAATGTTAGACCAAAAGTCGCCGAGATCATGTCTTCGTCATAATTTTAAGGCACTTTCACAAAAAGTTATGTACATGGTTACAGCGAAAGTCAGTGAGATCATGTCGATTGTTTTTGTTTGTCTGTGTTAGGTGTGAATGAATGAATTCCAGTTTCTATTTAAAAAAAGAAAGAAATACCTACCTTTAATATAAGAGTTAATAAACGATTCTAATATAAAATTCTAATTTATTTTATCTTTTAAGGTTAGAATGTATTCTTAAAAATATCTTATTTACTATAAGATATTTTTACCAAAGTGTAGTTTCAATAAGCATGATTGAATAAGAATAATTTTAAAAGTCAATATATATTTATCACAAATAACTAATTTAATTAATTTTTTAATCCCTTCAAATTAATTATCTATTAAGGACCGGAGGTAGCATATTAAAACCAAAAGTTGTGATAATTACGATTTAGGTGGGGGAAAAAACCAGATAACCATGCTCCAGTTCATATGAAAACGGGACGAAGAGCGAGCATTGGAGTCCCTGAGAATTTTGGATATTTTCAAATAAGGTGTCGGGAGTTTATTTTCTTATCGCATCTATTTTAAAGACGAAATGCAAAACAAATTTAGGCTTTTTATTTCTCTTCACAGGCAAAAAGTATATTTCAAATTAAATTAGCCCTGCGCACTAAATTCTTTAATCAAAATATAATACAATATATTATTATTTTTTTATGATAACATAATAGATGAACAATTTAATGACGAAATCACACAATTGTTTTCTAAAATATATCATTATCAATTATAAGTTTATTGTATTTGACTGAAGAAATCAAAAAAGTTTGTAATTTACATTTTTTCTGAAATTGAAACAAAAATAAAATTGACGTCTGCCCGACTTTATATAAGTTTTCTTTTTATAATCTTTTTTGGACGCCCTTTATATAATATCTATACTTGATAGAAATTAAACGTTTCATTTATTTTGTCTCTTTTAACAAAGTCAGAAAGTAAATGACAAAAAAAAAAAAAGAACAAGACAGAAGGATGATTGGTCATCGACTTTTTTTTTTTTAAAAAAAAAAGAGTACTAAATTAGAACTTCGTTAAAATTGAAGTTCTCAAATTAAGTACTCATCTTCCTAAACATGACGACAATTTTTTTTTTTTTCAAAAACAAGTTATGATTCTCCCAGTAGAAGTTTAAAGGCCGGTTGGCATGTTGAGCAAGCTTCGGCAGCACAAGATCAAGACTGGGCCTTCTGTTATAGATATGATCTATGAATACATTGGGCCTGAAGCCCAGAAATTGTCGATCGTGGAAAATCGAAGCAAACGTCAGCTCAGCACCGAGTGCGTCTAGAAAGGGGGAGCTCATAAATTCCGGGAATCAAATGCAAGAGGCGCGGATGCGTGCATGTTATCCCAAAACAGAGGGGAGAAAAATGTGGGAGAATCTGTCTGATCCTTTTGGACTCACTGAGGAGTTGTTATTCCATGGGAATCACCCAAGTGCAATGAATTCACAAGGAATCGTCTCCGTTGGTAGACTCCAACCGTGCTTTCACACGGACGTCAATCGCCGTCATACGCAACCCAAATTCAACACAAAAAGCATAAGATGTTCCCACACTGAATCATAACAAATAAATGAAGCGTGGGCCCCAGTTGAAGGTTGTAACTAACTGACCCGAAACGAGAAGGGGGAGGCAGGTGCTGGCAAGGGCACAGGATTCCGATCCCCCCAATCTGGTCAGTCTCTGGTTGCCCTCCAACAAGAGAGCCAAACATGGCCAGTTTGGATGGAGTTGATGACGCGCTATACGACGTCATCCCCAGACGCTCATCAATTCTCAATGGAGTGACGAGGTTGGGCCAGGGACATCATTCTTCCCCCAACACTGCACTGAATCTCAACTTGCATCCGCAATGATCAAAGTGCACTCCATTATTTCCTGTCTCGAGGGCAGGCAATTTGACCCGCTGATATGCTCCCGAATCTGGGAAAGGGAAACAATATTGGCCTTACTGGGAAATATTTTAACCGCGCTTTGGAGCCGTAACAGATACTACTCTACTAATGTCTAAATGTAGAATACGCACCCACCTAGGAGTAGAACCAACTGGCCAGCTCAGGAACGGTCTCTGCATTAAACTCCTAATTAGCACGATCGGGTAAGGGGGCCAAAAACCTCTCGTGAAGAGTTCTCTTTTACTATTATGAAGCCGACAATTTAATAGCTGGACGCTGATGAGTGGATGAAAAGAAAGGAAAAAGGCCCCTCGAACCCACATGAGTACAATTTGGAGATGATGCAGTAATCGTCGCCTATCCTGCCAGGTTACCTTAGAGAATCTTGGAAGCCATTAATATTACAAAATAATAGTCACGAGAGGAAGAATTGTCAGATGATGCTCTCATTATTCTCTATGAACTTTTGTCACTGCCAACGTTCCACCTGGACAAGGATTCTACATCAGCTCCATCCCCCCGAAGTCATCATGTAGGTCCAGTAATTGATTTATCCAGAAGCAGGCATCAGTCAACCCTATGTTGATCTTTCAAATAACTGTTCTTAGACCGCCGGGCTTAAATATAAATTATTCTGAGACCTCTCCTTCTATGATCCTTCTAATTCCAGAGTTTTTTTTTTCCTTCGTTTTCCGGCCGGGGTAAATCCTCCATTAACTTCCGATTTCAAATGAAAACTGATGATTATATTCTTGTTTTATGACGTGAAGCACCTTTGGTGCTTCTAATTTCAGCGCGGTCAAAAAGTAAAAAGGAGGCATCACCCCAAAAGCGCAGGCTGGAACCTTAGGAGATGGGGAACTATACGGTTAAACTCACTTAAGCTATTTTTATGGTTAGATCTCTACCTACCATGCATATCGCTAATTAAAATATTTTACAGAATTACTCGTCTGATTTAGTTTTCGCAAGTTCGAAAAAGTATTGCATCTCAGCCATTCGGCAGAAACAACGGTGAAGATATGGTTCTATGTTCTTGTGTGATTTCTGGTCAGTGATTTAAGCAGATAACAACAAAAGTCCTCCGTCAGGGTCATGTATTGAGATGCCCACCCACGGTAACGAGTTTGGATACTTATCATAATAATTGGCCTTATCTTATAATATTTATGGTTGCGCTGAAATCTAAATAATTCAAAATCAGTTTTAATAGTCTAGATTTAAAATTTTTAACTAATAATTTTTAAATAAAAATTTTATTTTTAAAAAATTTATACTTAGGAGATTATATTTATTTTAGATTATGTACTTATTCAAAAAATATTTTTTAAAAAACAAAAATATTAAATATTAAAACCCATCCATCCATGAGATTTAACAAACATCTAGTTCACACTCCCATTATGTCTTGTCTCTCGTGGGACCCGGCAAGCTTTAGTTACGAGCTTAAATTACAATAATTGCGCCCAACGTTTGTCCTTTTCTGCGCTAATATGATTATCCTCGCACATGTGATTCTTATCCACGAACGCCAACAGCTACCCTATAGTCAACCTGCGTTGCGACTCCGTCAGGATTTGGATCTTCGTTTTTTCTCACTCGTCTATATAAACTCGTTCCCAATCTCAAACTCCGCAACACCATCCCGACAATGGTAGCTACAGAGGTCGGTACCGGCGGCGGTGGCTGGAGAGAAATGAGAAGCTTCAGCCACCAAGTGGTCACCGGCCGCTGGTTCATGGTCTTCGCGTCTCTGCTGATCATGGCCGTCGCCGGCGCTACCTATATGTTTGGTTTATACTCGAATGACATCAAGACCTCATTAGGCTACGACCAGAGCACTCTCAACTTGCTCAGTTTCTTCAAAGACTTGGGTGCCAACGTGGGCGTCTTGGCCGGGCTCATCAACGAGATCACTCCTCCTTGGGTGGTCCTCTCCGCTGGGGCCGTCATGAATTTCTTCGGCTACTTCATGATCTGGCTCGCCGTTACTGGGCGTATTGCTAAGCCCCAAGTCTGGCAAATGTGTCTCTACATCTGCATTGGTGCTAATTCCCAGTCTTTTTCCAATACCGGTGCTTTGGTCACGTGCGTTAAGAACTTCCCCGGAAGCCGTGGCAGCGTTTTGGGACTTCTCAAGGGTTATGTTGGGCTCAGTGGCGCCATTATAACTCAGCTTTACCATGCCTTCTATGGCGACGACTCCAAATCTCTCATCTTGCTCATTGCGTGGATTCCCGCCGCTGTCTCCATCCTTTTCCTCCCAACAATTAGGATATTGAGCACAACTCGACAACCTAAGGAGCTCAGAGTTTTCTATAATCTTCTTTATATCTCACTCGGCCTTGCAGGGTTCCTCATGGTATTGATCATCATACAGAACAAGCTGAGCTTTACGAGGATTGAGTATGTGTTTGATGGCGTCATGGTTCTGTTGTTACTTTTTCTCCCACTGGTCGTAGTTTTCAGGGAGGAACTGTACCTCTGGAGAGCCAAAAAGCAAGCCTTGACCAGTACTTCTGGAGTGGTAGTCGTCGCTGAAGCTCCCCCTCCAATGTCGGAACCACCTCAGCCACAGCTAGAATCTTCCACCACGACCTCCAAGCCAGAGAAGGAAAGTTCTTGTTTTAGCAACACTTTTAAACCGCCAAAGAGGGGAGAGGACTATACCATATTGCAAGCTATCTTCAGCATCGACATGCTGGTTCTGTTCACTGCCTCCACTTTTAGTGTCGGTGGAACTTTAACTGCCATTGACAACTTGGGACAAATAGCAAAATCGTTGGGATATCCGAATAAGAGCACCTCGACGTTTGTGTCCTTGGTGAGCATATGGAACTATCTGGGACGAGTAGTCTCTGGTTTCACCTCTGAAATCTTCCTGACCAAATACAAATTCCCTCGTCCTTTGATGCTCTCTCTAATTATGCTTCTGTCTTGCGTCGGACATCTTCTAATTGCCTTTGGGGTCCCCAATTCTCTTTACTTCTCTTCCGTGATTGCCGGGTTTTGCTTCGGAGCACAATGGCCACTGATATTCGCCATCATATCTGAAATATTCGGCCTCAAGTATTACTCCACTCTGCTCAATATGGGGGCGGTGGCGAGCCCTGTGGGAGCTTACATCCTGAACGTGAAAGTGACAGGTTCTTTATACGACAAGGAGGCGTTGAAACAGTTGCAGGCAAAGGGACTCACAAGGAAAAAAGGGGAAGATTTAAGTTGCATCGGAGTTCACTGCTACCGGATGGCCTTTCTAATAATCACAGCATCGGCGTTTATAGGGTGTTTGATTTCTATCATATTGGTAATCAGGACCAGAAAATTTTACAAAGGCGACATGTACAGTAAGTACGGAATAGAAGTACAGCCTGTGACAACAGCGGGGCCGACAAGTGGCTCTGTTTCCTTAGAGACAGAATCTCATGCAAATGCAACCTTCAGCGCCACCACAAGCGGCGAAGGAGATTCCGATAAAAACAGTAGAACGTGAAGGGGGTGGAATATATAGCGCTTATCTGATGTTTTGTATGTTACGAATTAGAATATCTGATCACTTGTCTCTTGTAGCCATGATTGAAGTATATGAATAATAGAAAATGTTTGGCAGCTTGATCAAACAGTTTACTTTACATAGATTTCTCCCTGAAAGTTTACATTTTATTCTTCCGATCCACGCGCAGATAAGGGAGTAGATAGTAATACACTGCAACAACCAAAGAAGTTAGAAAAGCGCATTTTAAAGGCAACGGGCCAAAAACGATGTCGGAGGTTAAGGACAAAAAGGGGAGAGGGTAATTTCGACATGGAAGTCTGCAACTTGCAATCAGACTATTTATTTATTGGTCACGATTGTTTCGAGTCTCGGAGACGTATGACTAACGATTCAAACTTAGGAGTCAGAAAGTACTCAGCAAATAGGCCAATAAGCATGTTCGGTGGTAGGACAAACTGGTGAGAGAGTAATTTTGACTTGAAAAGTCTGCAACTTGCAATCAGACTGTTGATTTTACGGGCTAATTGGTCGATATCGTTTTCTAGGCGTGCTCCGTGGAAACCTACAGTCGGATGTTCAAAGTCAGTAATAAGAAAATGCATAACAAATTTAGGCTTCGTAGGCAGAAAGTATACTTCTCGTTAAGTTGGACTTAATTACGTACAATTCTTTAATTAATCAATGCAAATTAGGTATATGATCTTTAATGTTAGCACGATGGGTGAACAGTTGAATTAACAAATTATGTAATTATATTAAATAAACATTTAAAATTATGTATACGTAAGTTTTTTCTGTAGTTCAGACAGCAATAGAATTGATGTGTGCTCTGTTTTTATATAACTTATCTTTTTATAACATCGATGGTTGATAGAAGTTAAGTGTTTGGTTTATTTTGTTTCCTTTTAGGAGTTCTTTTTTTTTTTTCCTTAAAAAACATGGATAAATGAGATAGACAGATGAGTGTTCACGGATTGTTTTTCTAAATGAAGATTTAAAGGCTTGCACCTTGGCAAGCTTTGGCAACAGGTGATCAGGTTTTTGAAAATTAGATAGATTCGAATCCTCACGCTACGCTTAGATTTTACAAATCACTTGATAAGTGTAGACGCATTTGTCGGTTCTGTGATTTTCTCGTTATTTACTCTTGTTCAGTGAACGGCTTAATTTTAGACGAGCCATTAGCAATTAAGGACCATTATCTAAAATAACCACAGAGAACCTTCTTCGGCTCCTGCGACCTTTTTATGAGACGATAAATAAGAAGCAAGCAAATATTGAAAAAGTAATTAGGTTTAGTTAGGGGGAAAAAAACTGGAAAGTTGCGGAATAACAATATATATTTTTTTTTGAAAAAAAGGGAGCTCTGTTTATGTGAACCCAAAAGATTGACAAATATTTAGAGAGAGTTATGGGAATCAAAATACTGACGCTGAGATCATGAGTTTGTAATTATAATTAGAGACATGACTGAAAGGAGAACTTTAATGTCATCAAGCTAAAAGGTCACTGAGGTGATAACGAGTAATTCTAGTGAAAAGACACCGTGAAAGTGTGGAGGCATGTTATTTTGTGAATGAGGTTGTTTGGTGGTGCAGGCGAGAACGTTGCTTCTTGTAATTCTATTGATGGATGGTTTCCAGAGAGCGGCTGGCTCGTGGGCGGTGATCACCATTTGCCCAAATGCCTCTCCCCACACATTCCTGTTCAATTCGACTTCACTGACAACAGCGGAGTGCAGCTTCAAGTCAAAAACAGCACGAACGTGGCCCGAATTAAGTGAAAGCGAAAGAAGGGCGCAATCTGGAATTGACGCCCATTTCATCACAACACCACATGCGGCATCCGTTAAGTGGAAGGTGCGTGGGGACTATATCACTACGGCTTCTAAATTAGAGGAGAAATTGAATAAGGAAGCAGTATGTGCTGCCCTGGCCTCCCATGCTTGTGTTTGTGGATTCAAAAAGGTGATTCAAAGAAGCATGGGATTGTGTGGGGCTCTCTGGTCCAACGCACTACCAGTGATGGATATGCCTCGTTTCATTTCAATGCTTCTCTCCAAATCGCAATATTTCCCATCCAATTATCATTTCACGACGTGTTTGGTCACCCTGACGCACCTCCCCTCTTCCCATTTTTGCATTTCTACGCTAACAATCCTTCCGTTCCTAATCATTACTGCCCTCTTAATCTAACCGCTAAATCTTCTGTCTTGTTCTCTCTGGTATTTTAACGTCACTGGATAAACGATAGAAAGGCACAGAATTTATCACTGGGAACAAAGTCAATTTTCGTTTCTTTACCCGCATTGATTGATAAGACAAGGGACGATATCAAGCGATATGGACTATGGAGTGAAGCAAGCAAGCAACACGGCTGGACCTGGGCCCCCACTTCAATTATAGACCAACCTCTGCGAGACACTAGTATATGGATTCAAGCCCATCTGTTTTCTTAACCATTCAATGAGACGGAAATATAATTTCCGTTGGGCTACTTTACCAAGACCCACTACTTCTACCTAGAGAACAAGCGAGGAAACTTTTCCACTTCCACCAACCAAAACCAAAACAAAAAACAAAAAAAAGCGCGAAAACGTCTTCACACACACACACACACACACATTATATACTTGTACAGTATAATAATGGGGGAACTTAATAATGCGATCTTGGGGAATCTAACGGCATCACCTGAAATAGTTATACTGTTCCAGTTACGATTTCTGTTGGAAAGAAGATCGATAAAATTATTATATTATTATTATTTTTCCCCCTCGCAGTTAAAATTCTTAAAATTACAACTCATCCTCCGCATGCAGAAGTGACCTTGATTTTCTGACGCACCCACTCCGCTTTTGTTGTACTCTCTCCGTTTTTTTTTATAAAAGACAAATAACTAAATTACGTTGATAAAAAAAACAGTTAAAATTAGTTGAGGATAATTAATGTTTAAAAAGTATAATGTTTTTTCTAACAATGTCTCATTAATAAGGAGATAGAGTATGAGAGAGAACAATTAAATTATTAAAAGAAAGAGAAGTGGAAGGGAGAGAGAGTATGTTGGAGAAAAATAAATAGGGATAAAATAAAAAATCAATACAAAGAAATAGAAACAACTTTTAAGTGTCTCTTATATATGAAAACATGCTATAAATGAAATGTCTCTTAAAATAAAAGAGCGAAGGAGTAGATATTTGGAGGTCCAAATCGGATGGGACAGAACGTGTGTGGCGGTGAGCAAAAAAGTCAAAGGCTTATCAACAATGTTTCATCAGTTCAAGGGAAAACAATTTTAACGTATCTATATTTTTTTAAAATTGTTAATGTATTTTTAATTAAATTTTTAGTTTTGTTCTATTAACATTATTAACCTTTACATAGAGAATAAAAAATACTAATAAAATAAAATTACAAAAACTGATATAATTAAAAAATAGAATTGAATTATTTAATTAAAAAAATATAGATACTAAATTAAAAATTGATAAAAAAATATAAGTAGCTTTAATATTTCTCCCATTAGTTTCTCATCATTGTCACTTGACTCCCTTCCTCGTGGACACCCTTTCATCCAATATATCCAACCACGCACCACCGGTCAAACACCACCACCATTATCATTATTATTATTACTACTAGTACTATTATTACTACTATTATTATCAAAACAATTTACCTGCCAAAACAACTAGAGATGATTTGCACTTTTATCTACAGAGTTTAATAATATATATACGCACACATACCGTGGGGAACATAATGTAATAATTATTATTTGATATGATATCGATTTAAAGATAAGGTGAGTGCATTTTTTTTGCTTGGTAAATTTTTTTTAAAAAGAGAATGAATGGCATGAGAACCAAAAGACTAAAGTCACGTTACTTTTTAAAAGGTGATGATGAGAGAGTAAAAAGGAGAAATTGTCATTATCATTTTCCCAAAGACATATTTCATACTCATCTGACTCTTATTTTTTAATGTAAACGAATTTTATATTTAAGACAAGATGAATAAATAATTTCCTGCATTAGGCGGTTATAAAACAATCAAAGTGACACCACTTACACCAATCTTAGACATATTCACAGGATAATTAACAACATGCGGTAAAAAAAAAAAAGAGATTGGATTGGGGTAATTAATGTAGGAAGATCTCATTTCATAGTTTGCGGCAACAAAATAAAGGTTTGTTTGGTATGAAAAAAAATGTTGATGAGCCCGACTTAAAAAATAAAAAAAAAGAGCTTAAAAACTTCAAGTTAATTTTGCTTACTCTTTTATCTTATATATTTTTTATTAAAATTTTATAATCCTATTTTTTAATTTTTAAATTAAATTTATTAAAATTTTCATTCTCCTTCTTTTCCTTCCAATTTTCTCATACGAAGGTAAGAGGCAAATTATTTTTGGCCGGCAAAAAATAAGGGACAACAAAAATGTGGCAGTTAGAGCTGAGGACGAGGAAGGAGCGAGAGACGATCCTGGTCCTGGATCCTGACACAACACTGTTACCAAATCCATCAGGTGAACCGTGAACCTGTTACTTTCACTTGCCACGTGGGACCATCTCATTCCTCCTCCTTCACTAATGAGCCACGTAGCCACACACCCGCTCCCCTGGCTCTCTTCGTGCTTTTCCCTCTCTTCCCCTCGGTTTTTTCCCTTAAAGGATTTTCGTAATTTTAGTTATTTTATGGTGAGTAGGAGAAAGACGGGGAAATGATAAATAAACTGGAAAAAATGAAAAGATAAACCGATTTGCCATAAAAAACAAAGCGAGTTTGCAAATTGTAATGGATAATCACTATCCCTCGTCATATTTACCTCTCTAATTCTCTATCTTCCTTAATTATCTCCCCACTGTCGTCACTTTCAATCTCTCCCCCTCTGTATCTGCCACCTATTCCATCTTCAGCGGGCTGATCGCCGGAACGCATCTCCGACCGATTGTCTGGCCAGCATTCTGGTGATGCGACATGGCCTTTTCGCCGACTTGATCCGTTATTTGCCAATTTCGGAGCGCTTTGGAACGTCCCCATAAATTTCCTCGGTTCCACCTCCCACTTCCAGATTCGCGGGCCTTTGTGTCTTGATGCGAAAATTGGGGGAAGAAAATAATTTGTGGATTGGGAACGTAGCATGGTCATCCTTCCCTTTGTTTGATGTCTTCGCTGTACTCCCTCGGAATCCAATCACGGGCTTCATTCTGAATATCTTCATGAGCTTGAGAATATAGGGTTAGGGTTTGTTGCATTTCGAAAATGTTTAAGAAAATCATGAAGGGCGGGGGCAAAAAGCCCGCCAAGTCCGATCCCAACGACGTATCGCTCTATGGAAACGCCCCAGCTGGGAACCGCAATGCGGTGCCCACCAATGTGGGCGCCAACAAGGTTGGTACAGGCGCATCAGGCCTTACTTTAGGCGGGCCTCCGCCATCAGGTGCTATGGAACCCCTTCCATCGTTCCGTGATGTGCCCGTTTCGGAGAGGCAAAATTTGTTCCTTCGGAAGTTGCAGATTTGCTGTTACGTCTTGGATTTCCTGGACACCTTGAAGTCAGTTCGAGAGAAGGAAATTAAGCGGCAGGCGCTAATGGATTTGGTTGACTTTATACAATCTGGGTCAGGGAAGATTACAGAAAATTGTCAGGAAGAAATGATTAGAATGATATCGGTAAATATATTCCGGTGCTTGCCTCCGGCTTCACATGAAAATACGGGACAAGAGGTTAACGACCCGGAAGAGGAGGAACCATGCTTGGAACCGGCATGGCCCCATCTGCAGCTTGTGTACGAGCTGCTACTGAGATATGTGGTGTCGTCGGATACCGATACCAAGGTTGCCAAGCGATACATTGATCATTCTTTTGTGTTGAAATTACTTGATTTGTTCGACTCTGAGGATCCTCGGGAGCGAGAATATTTGAAAACCATCCTACATCGTATATACGGAAAATTCATGGTTCACCGACCCTTTATTAGGAAGGCAATTAATAACATTTTTTACCGCTTTATTTACGAGACTGAGAGGAACAGCGGTATTGCGGAGCTTCTTGAGATTCTCGGCAGTATAATCAATGGGTTTGCACTGCCAATGAAAGAGGAGCACAAGTTGTTTCTTGTTCGAGCCCTTATTCCTCTACATAAACCTAAGCCCGTTGCAATTTATCATCAGCAGTTGTCATACTGTATCACTCAGTTTGTTGAAAAGGATTACAAGCTGGCAGATACAGTTATTAGGGGTTTATTAAAGTATTGGCCGCTGACCAATTGCCAGAAGGAAGTTCTCTTCCTTGGAGAACTGGAGGAAGTGCTGGAAGCTACACAGGGTGCAGAATTTCAACGCTGCATGGTGCCCCTTTTCAGACAGATTGCCCGTTGTCTCACCAGTTCTCACTTTCAGGTTTGTGGTAAATCATATTTTATAATGGTATTGATTCGGATTAATGGCAATGACTCTTAATTATGATGCTGCTTGAACTGCTTCTTTTTATGTGTTTTGCAAAATCTTGCTTGTTTATTTTTTGTTTTTTTTTAATGCTATGCATCTATCAAGGATGTTTGGTTTGATAGGAAAAGCGATAGCTGCCTTATGATGCTGGTATACATTGAAGAGCAACATTCATGATGTCTATTGAACGTTGAACTTGTATGCATACAGGCTATACAAAATTCCACGTGAATATTCTCTTTTGCAGCTACCTATGCACTTAGTATTACTTTATTGAAGTTACAGACGTTACTTGTCTTACAATTTCTAGATTACCTCCCTGCCATGATAAAGAAACAAAAATATGGTTGATGACTTAGGGTATTGAATTGTCATTTTAGTTTTATGGTTAAAAACTGCTGAAGGAAGTTGTTGGCTACCAAGATCTTCTGTGAATTTAATCAATCCTCAGAGGGGTGTACCGAACAGAATATTTAAGATGGCAATAAATCAGGAACTGAATGGTAATGGAGTTAATGTCCATAACAAGACAACTCTATGGACAAGAAGAAGTTGACTGTTAAATTTATTAATCCTTCCTGACAAGGGTGCACTTTACATGGTAAGCATGAGACTTGATCCACGGTTTATTGGGACTTTAGGCTCTCCAACCTCAGAAACTAGCGTTTGGGGTAGGGCTCTTTCAAAGGTTCCTCCAAAGTCCAAACTGCTTCGAATATGAAGGTTCATGAGATGCCTAACCAAGTCAATTCTCCATAGACCACCCCCCACCAAAAAAAAAACCAAAAACCACAAAAAAAAAAAGGCCCTCTCTGGGGCTTGACTGTGTGGGATTTACTACTACATTTTAAATACATGTACGGTAATGAGCCAAATCACAGGCATTATCTACTTTTATTCCCATAAAGAATATGAGATTTCAAGGGGGTGAGGGACACTCACGTGACTTGGGGCGAGAGGTTATCTGCTTTTGGGTTAAGAGCTGGTTTTGATTTCGTGTGTGTGTTTTGCCTTTCTTGCTTGATTTTGTTGATATTGTCTCTGCAAACAACTTAATTGATTTCCTTGCAGAAATTTATTGGTCTTAATTGTAGATCGTCTTGTCATCATTTTACATTTTGCTTTTTTCTCCGGATGAAGAGCCACTCTTTTGCTCTAATTGGATTATATGGTTCTAAAATAGTATTTTTCAAGTATATGCTTCTGTTTTGTTGGGTAGTTCTAATCTGAAAAGTTGTCCGCATTCTTGCTGTTGTTCAACGAAGAATTTCATTGAGGCTCCAACGTTGTTGAACCTCACACCACAGTTATGTAACTGAAGGAGTGTACCAGAACGAGACTACCACACTTGCAGATTGCCAGCCAATCCCTAACAAAATAGGGTGCTTTTTTTTTTTTGTGACTGAAACTTTAGTGTTTTCAAATTGATTAGATCACTTATTTGCTTGAGGGGTAAAAATCTTAGCCAAATAAGCACTGAATTGCATCAACTGGAAACCTGATAGTTATGATGGATTTTGCAGATAGTGAATTCCACCTGGAAATGAATTTCTGTAATACCAGAATTTAAATGCTGGGTAAGCAGAATATACTTTATAACACCAAATCAGGGTACAGAACCAGAATCCTAAAGAAACTATTCTGGGCTCTCTAATTTTTCCTGGAGCCAGCATTTGACGGGCACAGGTCTCTCAAACTGTCGAACTTGACCTTTCCTTTGGGTAGTAGGTAGTACAATGCTAATCGTTTCTTAAATCAGGAGGAAGCATGTTCAACTTCGATAACCGAATTGAGACATTGCAGAATGGCACAGGCCTCTCAAACTGCCAACTCCTCCCTGTTTTCAGCTTCACCAAATCTGGGGTCTGATAATGAATTTTTCAGGAGCTATAGCACATTATTAGGTCTTGATCTTAAACTCAACCAAAAGAAAATGGCGTGAAAATGAGTGATGGTTTTCCGCTTGGTTTGGAGATTGTCGAGGTGATTTTATTTAATCGATGTACATATCGTTCCCTTACCAATATGGTTTTATCACTGTAAGTTGGAAGACCTCCCATAGAATAGGATTTACTTCGGGTATTATTCTGTGAGAATGTGACTTATTTATCTGTGTCAATTTACTGGTCAAGTTATGGTAATCAGAATATTGGTCAATCTATTTAATTTTTTTTGGTCGTCCAACTATTTGAAGTTAGAACTGAACCATTTGATTGGGTATTGACAGATATAGAAATATTTCTGAATGTTCTCCTTAGGAATATTTGCTAAGCCCCACTTGTGATGCAGGTTGCAGAACGGACCCTTTTTTTATGGAATAATGAGCACATTGTTAGCTTGATAGCCCAAAACCGGGCTGTGATATTCCCGATAATATATGAAGCATTGGAGAAAAATATTCAGAGTCATTGGAACCAGGCGGTTCATGGGTTGACTGTGAACGTACGGAAAATGTTCACCGAAATGGATGCCGAATTGTTTGAAGAGTGCCAGAGGCAATATGCAGAGAAAGAGGCGAAGACCAAATCAGTGGAAGAGCAGAGGGAATTGAATTGGAAGAGACTGACTGATGCGGCTGCAGGGAGAGGGAATCAAATGGTTACAGCCTAGTCTGACCTTGCCTCATCACCTTCACAACTGGGAGTGACTGGATATACGAAACGAGTTAGGAAGTAACTTTGCTCCTCTTCATTTCAGTTGGTACGATTGTTTATTAATTTCCTCCTTTCCCTCTTTGCGCGCCCCCCCTCTAGGAGAAAACAAAAAAAAAAAAAACCTTTTTTTGGTCTCTCTTCTGCTTCTTCGCTCTCATTTTATCTCGTTCCGATGATTAACCATTTGGAAAAGAGCCGCGGTAAATGTAACTTAAATGCATTGCAGGTTGATAGCAGTGCCTTCAGATTAAGAACCTTCTGTGAAATACTTTCTTGTATTTTTTCCCCTACAGAGAGAAATATGGAATTTTTTTTCCTTTCATATTTCTGGGCACAGAATTCGAACCTTGTTCTTTGTATCTTAGCATAAGACTGGGCTTTTTCCCCGCCTAAGGTATTTTGCATCAAGGCATGGTGGTTTGTGGGGGTGTTGGGCTGAAACTTACTTTCACCAGAATGGCATATGAGCACGAGCAATGAGCATAAAAGGGAGGAATATTTTTCCCTTCCAAATTTTGGGCACTTCACTTGTGTGACTAATTTTTTCAGGCAAGAAGCGATGCCCGGTTGTTTGTTCCTATGGAAGCTGGCTGCTCGTTACAGTCTTACAGACAATTGCCACGCTCCGTCATGATGTAAAATAGACAGTGTAATTTATTTGATCCCAGATAGCATCACGCGAGTTAATGGAGAACGAAGCACCTGATGCCGATCTACATGCGCGCGAGGCGCTGATGGCATTATTTCTAGCCGACAAAACTAAAATAATTCAAGTGCTGGGGCAACATGCCGAAATTCTAAACAAAAATAGAGGCCCAAAATTTGTCACTTTGATTTTCACCTATCAATAGTAAAGAAATACAATATTCAACTTCAAAGGCTTCCTGCATTTGCTAAAGTTTGTATTGACATTGATAGACTGGATAGCCTCTAAAGAAGACGATGTGGATAGCCTCTAAAGAAATACAATATTCAACTTCAAAGGCTTCCTGCAATTGCTAAAGTTTGTATTGGCAGTGGGAACAGGCAGAACATGCATAAATCACCAGAGACAGAAAAAGACTAGTACAGAGCAATATACAAAATTGATAGTACCATAAACCTTGCGATCGAGAAGTCTAAGGCGATTGTTGGGCAGGTTGATAATGGCCCTTGTTCCAGTCGTCTCTGGGAATACGATGGTGATTAGTTATATCCTCATTTTCATCACTGTTGACGCTTTCTCGGCTTATTTCCTTTCCTGCTGATGCTGATTCTGATTCTGATTCGCCTTCTTTCCTCATTATCATCATTCTCTTGTTCATTCCCCAACCAAACTCCCCCATCGTCACCAGCAGAATCGCCACTGTGACCAACTTGACCTTCGCTTCCATGGTTTAATTTTCAAGCTTTAACGATGATGTCCAAAACAGGATTTACCGTTAACTCTATTTATATAGGTGTTAATGCTTAGAAATATCTCGAGTCTAAATCTGCCCTTATCATTGAGATCACATTGTTAGGTGGATTAGCGGGTACCTGTTATTCATTTTGTTAGTGCCTCTTCATTTATCTCCCCTCTCCTTCGATGATCTGGGTACTGCTGGAGCTAACTTTACCAAATGCTATCGACCTTTTTAACCTCCAATACTGGCGCCTACTTGATATTTAGTTAATTAAATATCATGATAAAAAGAACATTCTGATATTTTCCCTGTCTTTTGATGACAGAACAGAACCATGATCCAACTCTGATGCTATGCCGCGCAGGTGACTTCATTCCTTGCTCCTTCTACGTGTCTTCCCTGCAGGAATCTCTGTAAAAGCAGGACATCATCTACCAAATTATCGACAACATAAGCAATTATATGTCTGGTAAACTGGTTATGGGGAAACGACATAAAAGGTATTTAACTAAAAAAGATGGTTTTGATGCCTAAAGCCGCAAACTACAGTATGTATTGTAGTTACTTCTGGTATCATATATTAAAACAAAACGGGGAGGCAATCTCCAACTGACAAACACTCATATCTGGTATCTACCGTCCATCTTATGATATTTTTCTGCTTTCGAAAAAGAATTACGGTTCAGGTTTACTGGGACAGTAGTAGTTACGAACAACTAGAGCATGACACCTGTACTAAGAAAATGCGAGGCATGATGATGGTTCTGATGATACATGGTCCATATACCCCCCGCCATGATTCGTGATCGGAACTGACAGCTACATAGTATTTTATGTTGGATTTTGGATGCTTCCAGAAAGCGAGTGGGGTTCCACCGACTTCGTCTTTTTGGGACCTAAATATCTTGAAAATCATGCAAATCGAAAATGGAGCCAGCTCATTAGAATGCTCAGAGAAATACGGAACGACTTTATGAATATGAACCGATCGACTCTATTTTATACAGTAATTTACTTTGGACGCGTTAAAACGGCCAATGTTGAAAATCGTGTTGAACATTGGATAATTTTACGATTAAAAGAAATTGCCCTTACCAAACCCCGGTAAGAAAATTTAAACGGACGGGAACAAATTTCCATGCATGTTCCTCCTTTTTTTGATTCCTAAATTGTTGCGTGAAGTATTATATTCGATCCGCATGGAACAGATGTTTGGTCTAATTCAAAATTATTTTGCGGTTGTTAATGCAAAACTTTCTGGAATGCAGGGTGAGTTGAATTCAAAGTTTGGGGGCTACTTGGCAAACAATAAAAATATTTTTTAAAAATACTTTTTGACAAATTAAAACAAATTCTTTTACATATTTATTTTTCATAAAATAACTTTTAAAGCTATGATTTGTTTTTCTACCTAAACATGCTCTCAGAGCATAGTTACCCATATCACGCGGTAAGGGGTTGGTGGGAGGATCCTTTGTGAATGGATGCGTCTCTCGCTGCCTAGGCATTATCACTCCAAAAAAAAAAAAGTGGGTAGACTTGAGCATTCGGTAAACAATTTAAAAAATTCATCAAAAGAAAAGATCAAAATAAACATAATTTAAATCCTTGAAGCCATAAATATGCTTATCGAATTCGGTTATAATTTAAATCCTTGAAGCCATAAGTATGCTTATCGAATTCGGGTAAGCAAGCTCATTATTTCTTTTCGACTCTTTTTCAAATTGCCGGGCAACAACGGTAGGAAATATTGTCCCGCCTTTTTAATTTTTGGGGGATCGAGTTCACTGATTTGGTACAGTATATCAATCCTTTTTATACAAGACACTTTAAAATCCTTATTATAAGCATCAGAGGGCGCATTTATTACAGTTTTTAATGTTATTTTTTAAAAATATTTGTTTCTATTTTTCTCGTCATTTAGTTCCATTTTAAATTTAAATACACAGGTAAAGTTTTTTTTTTTCAAACAGTTAATAAATTAACAGCATCTCGAGTTAAAAAGCAGGGAGTAATAACAACGCGAGTAAAGCTTAGGAATAAAATACTAAAAACCGACAGGCTGGCTGGCTGTCTGTGCATATTCTATGTTGGACTGAGATGTCCCTTTGTCGTCATCATCAGCTGAAGAGACCCAAATTTAATTCAAATCGATCACACACCATCGCTTAATTAGTATTTGAGATTCAGAACAAGCAAAAGGTTCTCACTTGGGAAGCAAGTCTATCTCTCTCCCCTTTCAGATCCTGCTTCCATCTCTATATATACAACCCGGGATCATCCATCCTCTTTCAACTTCAACTTGATTCCTATAGTTTCTAGTATTTTGCTCGAAATTAAACATGAAGCCCCAGAGCAACCTCACAGTTCTTATCTTAGTCCTCCTGGTCATCATTTCGGTACACTCAACACTGAGTAGAGCCCAGGAAGTTGGTATGCAGAATATTTCGCCGTTTGGGTTTCTCCGACTTGTTTCTTGTAATTATTAAGTGTGAATGATCTGTGTTGTGCAGAGGATGAGAGAGAGTTCGATTACGTCAAGGGAAGCGAGAAGGGACCCCAACACTGGGGGGACCTTAAAGAGGAATGGGCAGCTTGTAAGCATGGAGATTTGCAGTCTCCTGTTGACCTGTCGACTCGCAGAGTGAGAGTTATCCCAAAGTTTGGCTTCATCAAAACCACATACAAGACTCAGAATGCTACGCTCAAGAACAGAGGCCACGATATTCAGGTACCTACCCAATTTATCTTACTAGCTCTTTTTCCTCTAAATCTGTTTGGCTTTCATGTCGCCATAGGGGAAAGTTGATATATATATATATGTATATGTATATATGTGTGCAGGTGAAATGGGAAGGAGATGCAGGCTCAATACGCATCAATGGCTCTGATTACTTTCTGCATCAAGCCCACTGGCACTCGCCTTCCGAGCATACTATCAACGGCCGGAGGTCTCTCTCTTGTCTTGTTCTCTTCCATTTCTTTTTTATTTTATACGCTAAGCTCGTTTTCCTAGGAGAGCGTTGAGAATTTCTGTATATTAAAGTTGACAAGCAACAGTAATATTGTGAAAGAGAGTCAGACCAAGGGACAAGCTCAAATTGTTTATTGCAATATATGATGTTGTTGTAGGTATGACCTGGAGCTTCACATGGTTCACAGCAGCTCATCAAACCCAGAAAAGGTAGTGGTTGTTGGACTTCTGTACAAGATTGGTTGCGCCGATCCGTTTCTGTCCAAGGTAACTCGCTCTTGTATGTTTACCGGAGGCAGTCAAAAGGCAGTTTTAAATATGTATGTTGTGGTTCTGCGGGGGTTCAATAAAAGGAATTTGTTGGTTATGTGATAGTTGGAGAAATACTTAAAGGAAATGGTGGATGAAATAGAAGAAGAGGGAATAGGAAAGATTCACCCTTTGGAAATAAGGACGAGGGGCAGAAACTACTATACATATATGGGCTCCCTCACTGTCCCTCCCTGCACTGAAGGTGTCCTTTGGATCATCGACCATAAGGTATATCCCATCTTTTAATCTTCTTCGCTCAAAACCTCAAAAAATAACATTTGTATATATGTTCAAATGGCAATAAAGATAATCAAGTGAAATTAATTATAAATTTTATTACGAGTTTAATTTGTTTTCATAGATTATTATTAATACAATAATGAAGACTATTGAATTCAGAGATGATTGCTTTAAAGCTGTAACAATAATGATTTTTTATTAGTGGAAAGTAAGAGCAGATTATGTATTCAGAATAAGAGAAGTATATAATAGATGCAATATAATCTGATCACACGCGTACCATATTTGAATTTAAACGTGGTCAGGTAAGAACAGTTTCGAGGGAGCAAGTGAAGTTGCTGAAGGAGGCGGTTCACGATGTAAGTGCTATAAGTGCATCTTATGAAAAAATAATTGCTGCATTATTGAAGCTAAGTACTATGTATATATGTCGGTTTCTAATTTGTGTGTGTGTGTGTGTGTCTCACTAACAAATTAATGTGTTTTGATTGAATGAATGAATAATGGCAGCACGCAGAGAGCAACGCCAGACCTTTGCAGCCTCATAACGATCGACAAATAACGCTTCATGTGCCGATCAAGAAACCTCGTTATTAACTGCCCTTGCTATAATTTTAATTTTAATTTGTTTATGCTGTAAATCATATATGAATAAGTATTAATTAATTCATTAGCTATATCATGCTAATGATGGCTCATATGATACGATATGATGCCATTCATTTTTTCTCTTTATACTGTATGATGGCTTCAGGTTCGGCCGAACTCACCACCTTTATACTAAATTTTTACAATAATGAAATAAACATTCACTTTATATAGTATTTATAATCAGTAATTAATTGTCCATGTGTCAGTTGTCTCGCGTTTGTGTTGCTTTCCCATGTTAGCATACCCCCCCGTATCTTATGTGATAAATAGTGGATGCTGAACCTGAACCCACGAAATAATTAACATTATTAGCTATTTGTTAATCAGATTAAACCTCGGAGGAAAACATTCATATGGTGCCTTGCTCCCTCTCTCGTTTTTCGAAGTCTTTAGGCATGGGAAAAAATATAAATTTTAATTAACTAATTAATTTATAGTATTCACGAAAAATTTATTCATAATGCAGCTTGCTAGAAAAATAAAGCGTGGGGCGTGACCATTTTTAAGAAAAGGACAAATGCTGTATATTATTTCTGAATAAGCCGTTAAAAATTGCAGGTCAGGGGAAGCATGTACATATATATATATATATATATATTTATAGTACTTTCTCAGAAAGGACGCACGGAATTGAAGTCGGTTTACTTGGTCAAAACAATAAATATGAACTGGATACCATTTGTAAATTGTAATATTATCATTGGATTCCAGTTCTTTCACTTCCCAAAGTCAATTGTCTTCTTTTATCTTGTTGCCTTTAGATATGTATTACCCGATCCTTAATATAAGATCTTATGGTATAAGATCTCGTTTGATTTTTATTTTAATTCTAAATATAAAACATCAATCTACTTTATTTTTCATATTTATATATTTTTTCTGAAGATAGTCCTTATAATAATAGTAATTTTAGCCAATACACTTGATCAGTAAAAATATTTTATGAAATACAACACCTATTTATTATAAATAACTAACTTAACTTATTTTTTTAATCTATTCAAATTAATTAACTAATTCTTATACCAAAGATACTATCATGTTACCCCTAAATCCCTTGACGCGAAACGAAGTTATTATATATTTAAAGAAAGTTTGTTTTCCACAATGCCGGCTAAATTAAATAGTTCAACAAGCAAGACAGGGTCAGCATTCCAAGGCTTATCAAATCAAGATCAAGTTCAATCGGGAGATGTTAAGGAAGAAATTAATTTAATTTGCGAGTCCAACAAATTAACAAAATATACATTGGTATAAAATTGGGGGCCGTGTTCACAAAATTGGAAAATGGATTGCAAAATCTTCAACTTCGACGTCGCACTTCAAGTCTCTGAAAATTAGCGTGAAACGGAAAATCAGAAGTAAATTAGAGTTTTGATATGTGGCTGTGGGGAAAAAAAAAAAATCATCTGAAGCTCAAAAGGTCTGCAAGCAAATTAAACTTGGTCGATCAAGGAGGATCGAAATTTTAATTATCTTCATAAACTTGTTTAAAAAGAGGTCAGTTGTCACACTTTTCGAAGGACGAAGGTCAGGGCACGGAAAGATCAACATGAACATATTGTAAAAACTAGTGCTTCCAGTTCTTAATACGAGAACAGGTCAACTAATTTGAATAGATTAATAAAATTAATTGTGTTATTTTTTAAAAATATTCTTATTAATTATGTGTATTAGCTATATAACTATCATTTGATGACACTTCTAACATGTGCTACTAGCCAACTACTATAAAGGCTATCTTAAAAATAAATAAATATAAAAGACAAAATAGATTAGGATCTTATATTTAGAATCAAATTAAATGTCAAAATAGCTTTTATATTAAAAATAAAAGGTGGTATTTTGATTGCTTTCTTTAGATCGGACGCACGAAATGAGCCTCAATATTAGTTCAAAGATTTAGCCAGAATTTGAAAACTCTTCAGGCTATAGGCTATAGCTCATTAATTTGTTTGTTATTATTTTGGTCTTTGGATAGATATTTTTTAATTTTAATTTAGTTTAGTATTATATTAATGTGGCGTACTTCTATATAAAAATTTTTTTGTTTCATGTGCCAAGGTTGTTACGAAACTTGTCATCTTCATTTTCCTTTTCTTAACCAAACCTCAACCCCGTTAATTTTATTTCTTTTTGTTTTTTTAAGGGAGAGAGCGAGAATAATGGAGCGTTTGTTAATTAGCGTCAACTCTCAATTATCATTATCACTACAATTTGCCCTTCTTTTTTCAATGAATTTGCATATTTCCCACTAAGAATAAGTGAATGCAATGATCAGGTCAAAATAATTATAGAATGTACTTATTAAGGTTCCAAATTTGCTTCTTAATTAATACAACATCGTCATTATCAATTTTTGTTGTTTAATTACGCAACCCATCATTTGTTATTGTTCACTTGATGACTGGTTGCCTTGTAGCGTGGTATCGCAGCCTACTTTCTCTGCGACTAATGCGAAAATCATGTTCAAACTAGGATCTGATCAAGCAAATAATTAATGTATATTTTTTCCTGAAAAAAACATGAAATTAGCTTATTCATTTCATAAAAAATATTCATCTCGTACGGTATTTGATGATCTTAAACGAAAATTTTTATTTTATTACCAGATTTAATTTTGAACAGCACACGCCATGCATATTAAAATTCCACTCACCGTCACAATTCACGACTCTTAAAAAAGGTGAGATAAGGCATGAGTAGAGGTCAACGATTTAAAGTAATTATACGATTAAGAAAATATCCAAATACAATTGACGTATACTTTTTTATTAAAAACTTAATACTACTATAGTTCAAAATGATTAAAAAGTCAAACAACACAGGACAGCCCTGGCATTTTCTCCCGCACACGATAATTTTGTACATGCAGTTGACTTTCATTTCATGACCATCTTAATAGTACTACGTCACATGAAAGGGAATTAGCTGAGATAAAATTATTTTTGAAAAAAAAAATCTTCACGCCTATAACGCCACTTATACGGTGCTTAATTTGATTGAGATTGTCTTGTGAATTATTAATCAGTCTAATTTGACATGAAACTCATAGGCATTGTAATCAGACGGTGACGGTTTCGATGGCACGAGCAGAGCCAATTGAGGAACGTATTCGAAAGAATTATATAAATAAATAAATTGATCTTATGGACTAGCCGAGTATGCTACGTTTTTTTTTGGGGGGGGGGGATGGAGCGCGCTTTTATTTTCATTTAATGTGTTTTGTACGTACTATAAAATTTGTGTTACTGGTTTTCTGATCTCCCAAAGGCCGCAAGTGACCATTGGAGGCACCATCCTTGAAGTCTAAAACTGGGGGGGGGGGGGGGAGAATGACATATTCCATCACATTCATACATACCAGCCATCAATCAATGTTCAGCCAACTAGATACATATCCAGGTCAAAAAAAACTAACTATATACTCTTGTCTGTAATATAAGATTCTGTTTGATTTTTATTTTGGTTTTAAATATAAGATCCCAATCCACTTTGTCTTTCATATTTATATATTTTTTTTTCAAAATAGCCCTTCTAGCAATGATAGTTATAGTCAATACACTTGATTAACAAGGATATTTTAAGAAAGACAACACCTATTTAGGACAAATAACTAACTCAACTTACTTTTTTAATTTCTTCAAATTAGTCAACTGGCTCTTATAATTAGGACCGGAGGTAGTACATATATAATCAGGGTATAATATTAGTTAATGCTTTGACTTTTGGGGAGTGTATCTGTATATGTATCAATATCACATATGGTTGGATTAGATTATCACCAGCCAGCGCTGACTTCATCCCGATCGACGACCTTTTCTTCGTTAATTTTGAAGAAAAAAAGAAGGAGGTGGGGGGGAGGCCTCAAAGCTGTATCTCTCATGGAGAGCAAACCTCAAGAGAGAAGTTGCTTTTGTGTGTTCGGATGATACCACCACTAAAGGGGAGCAAGCTAAGGAAAATCGTTAATTTCCTCAAAAGAAATGTTAGCAGCAAATGGAAGTTTGTTTATCTGATTCAAATTCTGATCATTTGGGATGGGAGTGGCTTGAGGGCTACCAAACCGCGTTACTGTGAGGCTTGCGTTATGTCAAAGTTGCTTATTAATTTGTTTGGATTCTTCTGTATTGCCTTTTCTATTTGTTTTGCTATTTCCCTTTGTCCAAAATTATGAAACTACTCTGAGCATCAATAAATTAAATTTGCCATCATTAAAAGAAAAAAACATAAAAATTGCCATTGTATGTCATGTTCCCTGGCTTCTCACCATAGGAATCTTAATCGGGCTATAGGAAAAAGGACACGTTTGGGCCGCTTCGCACTTTTAATCGGGCTCACTCGAGTCTAAAATCTGGGCCCACTCAACCCAACCTACGCTCGATTTTTTTTTTTTCCTCACGCTCTTCCGTCTTGTTGCATTAAGTGGGCAGATTAATTGGTGGAGGGAGGCTTACCAAAAAAACAAAAAAACTGGTGGAGGGAGGGGATTCGATCCCCATCACGTCGCATGAGGAGAAATCCTAAAATAGAGATGTCTAGATTAATGTTTGAGGGTATAATATAAGTTCGTTCTGCCCAATATTAGTATCATCTAGAAGGAGTCATTCAAGTATCCTGTTCTTGACTTGAGTTGAGTTCGGACCTTGTCTAAAATTTTTGTATAAAAAAAAAAATTAGTGGGATGCTAGGAGCACACTCAACTTTTTATAGCCATGTATTTGCCACTCCAATAGACAACTTGTTCATAACAATGGACTTCGCGGTATGCATGGCTGTATATCATATGTACGAGGAAAGGATCGTGGCTGTTATATATATGGCTTCTCGTCTAGCCCCTGCATTACCATTAATTAAATTTACACATGGATCAACACAAACTCAAGTACTGGTATTATACAATAGTCTCCAAGAGTTCACTTTTTTTTTTTTTTCCCAAACCATCAATTAAGACGCGTGCCGGATCGCTATCAATGGAGAGTGTCGCGTACGATGAGTAGTAAATAAAGAGCATGAGACAGCGTCGCATATTTATTTGATACTGTAAAGTTAAAAGCAGTGATATTTGGTAGAATATCACAAAATGAGGCATCTATTTGATATGCAGGTAGCTGCTCTCGTCTTGTCAAAGCGTAAGCACCATTAACTGATTGATTGATGTTTATAATGATCGGGAGACATGAGAAGGTGGAGGGGCAGTGTGGGCAATGGATGTATCATGGGCATGATGAATAAAGTGGTCAAAATATTGTACTCAGGAAAGCCCAAGCTTTAAGCTCATGCGTAGATATGGAGAATTATATGATATGCTTTGCTTAATCAGAACCCACAAAGCAAGTGATGAACCACAAGAGGCGGCGCTGATCCATGTTGGCGTACCAACGTTAACGCCATTCACCATTCCTTGCGTACGCCAAGAATCTCTCTCTTCCTCTAACCCATATTGATATATATTACACTGCCAAAACCCTTACCTCCACACAAACACATACACACTATATATGTTACTTGGCTTTTAGGGGACCGACTACTTCCATGCCGGGGATGCTCTGATCGACTTGTTTATTCTTTTTCTCTTAAGAAGTGAAAAAAGTCATTTCAATCACTCAGTTAGTGCATATTCCTCGAAGTAACTGCATCGCCTTAATTTGTATACGGAACTATGGAAGTTACAAAATCAAATGAAGTAGTGGACCGCGAAAATGAACAGCAAGTGTGTGGGTGAGTATATGAGCAGAAGTTGAATGGTAGGCGGGAAAACCCGGCCAAAAGACGCAGTATAATGCTGCCAGACAATACTTGTAACGGACGCCAAATGATTATTGGGAGGTAAAGACTGAGATATGTGAAGGAAATAGATTGATTGGGGTGGAATTGACGTCGTGATTATTGCCCACACTGAGGCAGTGACTATAATAAAACAGTGGGTTGGGTCAACTCCACATGAATTCCGTCCCCCGATTAAGCGCCTGTGTCTGTGTGCGTCGTGCACCATTCCGCCATCTCAATTCAATAATATGCATGCCTCTTTTCTTTTCTTTTTTTTTTTTTGGCCAAAAGATAAATCGGAGATCGAGGGGTAGCATTGGACGGATGGATGAAAGAGAGGTAAGTTATTTAAAAAGGAATGACGAGAGAAGAGAAAGAGACACAATAAGGGAAGGTGAATAAAAGGCAAATATTAAAAAGGGAAGGGGGAAAGTGGGGGGAAAATTTGTGGTTCGAGGCTTGCGTTCCAATCCTCCAGAGAGAGGAATCGTTGAGAAAAAGCAATGGGTTTGCTTCAAAGCCAACCGAATCTCACTCCTTTCCTCGCCCTTCTCATGCTACTTCCTCCTTCATTTCTCTCTCCTTCCTTTGCTGCACAATTCATAATAGTATTCCTATATATAGCCTTCTCAGGTTGGGAACTCAGCCCTGGCAGATTCAACCCTTCACCCTTTTGCCCTCTCTACTTCTATCCAATCCTTCTCACGCCGCCAACATCCCCATATCTCTATGTTCATTTATATTCGTTAGCTCCCACAAACTCAACTCCCTTCAACATCTCTCATCTCTCTTCATTATTAGGGTTCAGTGCTGACTTGACTCGTTAATCATGGAGGATATCATTCAAGAGGAAGTTATGGTGGGGTGCAAGGATCAGGCACAAATCATGAAGGGCAAGCGTACCAAGCGTCAAAGAGCACCATCCCCACTAAGGCTAGCCATAGCCATGCCTTGCGCAACAGCCAGCAGCAATGAGATCTGTTCCGGCGGGTCCGACGTCGCAAACACGTCCTCATCTGAATTGAGGGACAGCACGCCGTCAACGACGATGCAGACGGAGGAAGAGGAGGACATGGCCAATTGTTTGATTCTTTTGGCTCAAGGCAAATTCTCGCACCCCGTGGGTGTGCCCAAGGATGGGGCACACCTTTACCAGTGCAAGACTTGTGACCGAGGCTTCCCTTCATTCCGAGCGCTTGGAGGACACAGAGCCAGACACAAGAAGACGAAGCCCAACCCGGAAGACAGTAACCATGTTGGTTGCGACGATTACTGTACCGGCACTGCTCTCTCCTTGCAATTATCAAGTAGCAAGGTTTCTTCGTATAACGGTAACAAATCATCGTCCAAAGTTCATGAATGTTCCATTTGTGGGGCTGAGTTCTCTTCCGGGCAAGCCTTGGGGGGTCACATGAGAAGGCATAGAACCTTGGTGAACGCTTCAGCAACTACCACTATCACCAGCAGCCCCGAGGTCAGGAAACCCAGAAACGTCTTGAAGTTGGACTTGAATCTTCCTGCGCCTGATGAAGATCATGATCATCGCGCTGAATCCAAGTTTCCCTTTCACTCCAAAGACTCTGTCCTCGTCTTCTCGGCGTCTCCTTTGGTGGATTGTCCTTACTGATCAAGTATTGTGGATTTATTAACCTCGCCGAGAAACAAACTTGATTTCTTTCTCTTTTCGCTCAGGTTAATGTGTATCAGATTAATGCCCATTCTTTGATAATTGCCTTCCAATATTCTTTTAATATTGTTCCATTGATTCGCCTTTACTACCCAATCAAAATTGGATTGGATTCACAACCTCTTCATTTGTTTTCACGAGCAAGTAATTTATGAAAGAGAAAGAGAAAACAAAAGTTGAGGGGTATCAAAGGAAAAGAAACACAGTAATCCTATGCTACGGGTTCGCCACCGCCCACCAACAAAACCTCAAACCCAAAGTACGTAGTGGATTACATCATTTGGGATATCTTCTTTCGTTTTCGAGCGCGACGAGTCCCGCTGATCGCAAAAAATGGCACCACGATATAAAATAGTTGTACTGGACAAAAAAAAAGGAGGTACTTTGGACGAGTATTTTTTTTTTCACCTGACTTTTGGACGATTATATTAGATACTATATCATGTGATTTTACAATATAATTCTCCCGTCCTTATTAATATACAATATATATAATTGTTGAGTTAATTTAGGTCTTAAATATAAGATCTATTCAGTTTTTCTAAATTAATCTTATTAATACTTTTTTAACCATAATCAAATAGGAAAGGGAGTGAGGATACCAAAGAAAATGATTATGGTATTTAGAAAAAATATATCATATCTCTTATAATTAACTTACTTAACTAATTTTTCTAATTTAATCAAATTAGTTAAATAAGTCTTATATTAAAAATCAGATGAATAGTATTTTGAATTAACTTGTCAGCACTTCGATTCAAGTGATGGAGTTTGCATTTTTTAGAAGTAAAATGATGCACCTAGACAATCATTACAAAGTTAAATAGACCTATGACCAGTAATTTATTTGATATACAGGATAAATATAAGCTCTTGAAAAATATTTTTTTTCATCTTATAGAAAATTAGAGGAATAGTCATCCACGCAGCTTATGATTTATTATGGATTATATGCGTGGATGGTATTTTATATTGATGAGCTGCATCATTCACTCCAGACTGGGCGAGAGTCACCCACAGGCCACAGCTTATTTGGGTGGAAGACGAACCTATAGTGTTATTTGTTCCAACATAAACATATGTAGTCAAATTACGTGGGACACGTTTCTCCACAAGCATCGCTTAGTCAACGTTTTGACCTAGAATACTAAAAGGAAAAATGTGGGATTATGGTGATTTCGACCCCACATCTGGTCCTTACAAGATAAATCACACGCACAAAAGGACCGGTCCGAACTTGGAACTAACGAAGAATAGGGGTCAGGTCAACTGTGTGTGTAGTGGAAGGTTGTCGGCAACAAAAGATGGTGAGATTTCGAGATTGCCAGTGACAGAGGTTGAATATATGATTGTCCTTTCGATAGAAAAAATAAAGGGAAGAATATATGATGGTGCTGTATATGTTTTACATGGTGGGTGGAATAAAAGTGGCTGGGAAGCTTTAATTTCCAGCAACGTACTAATTATTTGCGTGCTCCCTTTTTGACTCCATTTTTAACCCACTCAGCAATCGAACCCTTCTAACTTCTACAGGATAATGCTTCTCCTCTTCCCTTTATAACTTACTTTCGTCTTTTCTTTTTAGGAATACAAATAACGACGCGAGTTTGTGGTCACGGTGAGGCTAAGTTTTTTTTCCCTGTGGATATCCTTTGATTGAATCTCCTCTCTCTAGCCTCCGCTGATCATGATAGCCAGGCATTAAAAACCGATTCCGCCATTGAACCGAAGCTGACAGATTGATTCACTGTTCAGTGGTCGGGCAGTGATTGAACCAGAATCAGATCGGTCTGGACTAAATTAATACATTTTAACTATATAATATTTTAAAGAAAGATATAAAAGGTAAAAGATAGTTTTATTCTTCTTCAGATCTCTATTTTGAGCTATTTTATAGAAGTTGCTGGTGGTTCTTGCTACTATTTGAAGTGATAGACATCATTTTATCCTGAGTTTTTCTTCTGCTTTTTATGTATTCATTATCTTTAACATGCTTTCTCTTAGCTATAGAATGTTGGTTTGGTTGATACGTTCATGGTTTTACCAACTTGGTTTTATACAAAATAATATCGAGACATGAAGGCAAGACATATTTATAAAAGATAATAAACATAATCTGAGCGCCATTTATCATTTGTACTACAAAGTATAATGCAACGGGCAGACAATGACTAGTCAGAAACGAAGGTTTTTTTTTTTTTTTTTTTTTTGGGGCCTGGCTTAAATATACAAGGTGTGTCCAAGCTGGGCTAATAAAGATTCACCGTCCACAATGCTGCATCTTAGGAGCAACAAGCACTGGTTTCAGATGATTTGGGTTCCTGTTTCTGCTTTAAAACATTCCTTTTTACCGCGGTTGATCCTTCTTCCAAAAGGCTAGGAACTTCCATTATCTATCAAACAATACCCAATTTGTTATATCCATGTCTAGTTAACAATGCGCAGAATAATCTGAGTCTCCAAAATGTACCTTTAGAGCAAGTTCCTCGAAGCATTTCTCCACGTTTTCTCTAGTTTTAGCACTGCATTCCAGAAACAAGGAGCCCAACTCTTTGGCAAGAACCAGTCCCTCTTCTATACTCACAACCCTTTCAGAATCCTAAACACAAATAAATAACAGTCACGTAAACTAATGAACAGATCACTTCAAGAAAAAAGTTGCGCAAGGACAAGAACCCTCAAAAGATGATTATCCTAAGCATGCAGGGCTTGCCCTTAGGAAAGGGACGCTTTTCATTTAATTTATTAAGGCCTTATCCCGTTGCCTATGTCACCATTGTTTATTCTGCCTAAAACTGTCGCAGTATAAATTGATTAGACTTGTGCCTCACTGAGCAGAGACACATGGTCATGGAAGATAGAACCCGAATTTTCATTCATTACCCCAGTATATGGAGATAAGATCAAAAATTCATAATTCATGATACCACAAAAAATATATTTCCCGGCAATTCTATTGATGGAAGATTTCCCTGTAATCACCAGTTCGTTCCCATAACTTGTATATACAAAGTACAAACACAAAATCATAGCAGAAATTTTACTCTGTCAACTTTGTTGCCAACCAGCATCTTCACGCAATTCTGATTAGTTGAATAGAGTTCCACTTCCTTAGACCATATTTCTGATAAGTTTGTAAATGAGTCTCTCCTTGTAACATCATAGACTGAAACGAAAGCAAATAAGCACTGTGTTATACCAATTCCAAATCACTGATGTTGTTAACAATCGCTCACATACTAAGACCCAAAGTCATAAAGGCATGGCCTGAAACTGTAATTCCCAATAAAGGAAATTATTCCCAGGAAATTCTTAATTTGATCATCATATATCAGGCCTCACTCCAACACAACTGATGCCAAGCCATGACCATCAATTACAGTATCAAGAGTCATAATATAGTTTAAAGCTAGCTTCACCTACCGGATTTTGCATAAAGAAATTCTCTACAGAGGCCTCTAGCCAGAACTCAACATGCATATAAATTTTAGAACAAGTTTAGCATACCCAGAATGATTCCTTGCGCTCCTCTATAATATGAGCTTGTTAGAGTTCTGAACCTCTCCTGCCCAGCTGCAACATATATAATGTTTTATTAAGTGAAAGCATTACTGAACAGTCACTTGTGTCAATGGACATATACTCCACATGCTATGACTCAGATAAAGGATATATTCTATTCCATCTGTTTGCTTCCAATATAAATGCTTCCACAAGTCTAGTTGCAGAGGGAATATTAATGAGAAAAAAGAGCATAATTTCAGGAATCAGATGGAAGCACAAGATTTGAGTGCAAGTTACCAGTGTCCCAGATTGTTAATTTTAATTTCTTCCCGCCTACCGTGAGGTGCTTGATCTTAAAATCAACGCCTGCACATGATGGAGACAAAGGAAAAGTTAGATTAGATCATTTCAGAAACGGAAAGCAGCTTCTAAAAGGTTCGAAGTTGGTCTGCCAACTTATCATTGAAACCAATTTAAGAAGTTCCCAGAAAGTGGATTGTAAATTTAGGAAAGGAAATCAGAAGACTCTGTTTGCTTGACACGAATCTAAAAGAAATATCAAATGAAATCCGTCGGTTGTTTAGTTCAGATTGGGGGTGGAAAATAGCAATCAATATATTAGTGTCTTGTCATGACAGGTTCAAGCCCAAGATTTCCTGAGCAACCTGACAGAATGAATAAGAAAATGAGGGATTAGATAAATACCAATGGTGGGGGCAAGATCTTCAAGAGAGTTTGAAATGAAGCTGACGAGTAGACTGCTTTTTCCCACACCAGAGTCGCCGATCAACAAGATCTTGAAAGAGAGATCATACCCACTGCTCTGACCTGAAGATGAACTCATTTTCTCTCTCGCTCTCCCCCCTTTCTCTGTTTGATGAATCCTTTTTCAATGGACTCCCTCTGCCTATCTCTCTAGAAAGTACAGTGAAAGAAACGTACATATATAAGGATGTGGGGGGAGGGAGAGAGCGCAAAAGGGGAAGAAAAGCTTAAAGATACCCCTGTAATGAAGTGCAATGGGGCATCTTTCATTTGATTAAAGAAAACGGCCACCTCGGTCTGAGTTTCTTCAGACTCAACTGACTCACCAAGGCATTTATTCTTTTCTTTTTCTGAGCTTATAAATTCCCCAACTTCAAATATCAACCAATATGCGGTGCTCAAGTTACAAATTCCAAGCCCCACGGGTGAGGGATTGGGATGGTTTGCTCCGTAAGCAATGCCCTTTAAAGATGTTTGCTTTTGTGTTTTCACTTCTTGGTAAGGTATAAGGCACTTTTTTTAAGCCAACAATCATTAAACCGAATAAAAAAGGGGTGCCAATCGATTTAGGAAGGCACAGACCCTTGAAAACAGCACCATCCTTGCCTTTGATCTCTTTACTGAAAACCTTCAGTGCCAGAGCTTTTTCGTTTTCATTTCCGGGAACTTGCTCAAGCAAAATCTTTAACGTGAACAATACCTTAATTGCGTCTAATTTGATGCCCATTAGTCTGCTACACACAGATCATATAAAAGGCTAATCATTTTGCATCTGGGATGATCTTAATACTACCTCCCGTGCTAATTATAAGAGTCAGTTGACTTATTTGAAGAGATTAAGGAAATAAGTTGAGTTAGTTATTATTGTCTTTCCTAAAATATCCTTACTAATCAAGTGTATTAACTATAATTATAATTATTAGAAGGACTATATTAAAAAAAATTAAGTAAATATGAGAGACAAAGTGGATGGAGGTCTTATATTTATAACCAAAATAAAAATCAAACAGGATTTTATATTAAGAATAGGAGGTAGAACTGAAAAAGGGGGCCGAAACATTTAAAGAATGGATGTGGGTGAGGCAGTTGGGCGTGAAAGATCAAGATGGCATGACCCATCGGGTGAAGAGGCCCTCTCAAATGGCAGAAAAGCAAAATAACAAAACCTCCGGTGTGATGTTGGGTGGGAGGTCACTATTTGCTTTTCCTTTCATTACAGGATTCTTCACGACTCATAATACACTAATATGCTCACTCTTTACACCAAAGATGTTTCCTTTCCCAAGACACTTCTTGCACGCAGACGTTATTTTAATCCTCAAAATTAATGAGACATATAATAGCTCCATAACAATGCCTTTCCGTGGAACTTTTTTCTGATGTTGGCGGGACTGAAAAGGACAATGTAGCTCTGTTCATTATGAATCTTAGGAAAATACCAAATTAAAAAAAAAGGAACAGAAACAGAGAGAAGCAAGGGAAAGCGAAGACTCGAGGGGGATCATGATTGCGGAGCTAGAATATTTAGCAGCATGCAGATGATGAATAGCTCGAGGGATTGGTGGAAAGCTGGTAAGGAAGAGAGTTACTTGATATAAAGAAACTTTAGGTGGAGGGCAGGGGAAGGGGAAGTGCTTGATTGATTCGGATGTCCCACGTTTTGATGGAACTGGGGCCATTGTGCCGGTGGTTCGCCTTTGCTCTGCTCTTTCTCGCAGATTCGTCCCCACCACCACCACCTCTACCACTCCCTCCGTCTTCCTGCTTCCGACACGTTGCCACTGTGACTTCCGGAACTGGGGATTAAAAAACTTGTGATTTTTCGGTTGGGGGCCAATATAATAACTTGTAAGTTTTACAAATTAAACTGAAAGAACCATTTGCTGGTCCAAAAAAAAAACTGAAAGAACCGTTAAAAAAAATTACTACATTCTTTGAGTTAGTAAAAAATTAAATTTATTCTAAATATAAAATTTTAATTCATTTTATCTTTCAAATTTTTTTAAAATATCCTTATTAATTACATATGTTAAGGAGTTTTCAAAATAGTTATAATTAAAAAGAACACTTTAATAAAATCAATTTATATTTATTACAAATAATTACCTTAACTAATTATTTAATAAGCTGGTATTACTTATAAATATTTTTACCTTGATATTCATTCTTTTAAAAAATTAAAATTTGATATTACAAGTAGTATATTTTATGAGATTTAAACATTAAATTATAATTTACATAGTTGGAAAAAATTTATAATTTTCATGACATAAACAAAAATTGTAGAATATTAATGGTAACCTATTTTTATGATGGAAATTTTGATCTATAAAAGTTAGGTTAAATTATAAAGTATTTTTAATATTCCTGAGGCAAAAAAAAAGGTCTTTTAAATACTCCAAAAACAAAGTAAGGGGCTAAGGGCTATGACTTGACTTTGCTAACAGGCCAATCCTCTGACCTCTGACTGTAGTCTGTCCATTCGTTGGTGGGCTGGGCATCTCGGATCATATTCAAGCTTGCAACCGGATGATCCGGACCAGGTTGAAGTCGAACAATTAAAAAACAAAAAAACAAACGGCATCCATAATGCGTTGCCTGCGTGTTGTTTGGCGGCCTGGGGTTCCCAATTTTGCGTCATCGTCTTCATCCTCGTTCCTCAGTGGCCTCGGACGACATCACGACACAGTTGTGAAGCAGCCGCAGTGATTGGCGGGAGCAGCAGCAGTAATGGATCGCGATTGGGGTTCGAAGCCGGGCAGTGGAGGCGCTGCCTCCGCCCAGAACGAAGCCATCGACCGTCGTGAGCGTCTCCGCCGACTTGCCCTCGAGACTATTGACCTTGCTAAAGACCCCTACTTCATGCGCAATCATCTTGGCAGGTCTTCCCTCTCACTTCCTCTTTTAGCTGGACATCCCTACACTTTGTGTTTTTCCCTGTGCTTCTCAGATTCAATTGCTTACGGGATTCTCTTGTATTCGCTGTTTTTATATTTTGAAGCTATGAGTGCAAGCTCTGTCTCACTTTGCACAACAATGAAGGGAATTATCTGGCGCACACACAGGGTAAGCGGCATCAGACCAATTTGGCTAAGAGAGCAGCTCGCGAGGCCAAAGAGTCGCCCGCTCAACCTCAGCCCCACAAGCGTAAAGTCTCCATTCGTAAGACAGGTAAATCTTATTTACATTTGGTGAAGGGAAATGTTGTTTGGGAAATATGTTTTAGGCATCACTATCATCCTTAGCCTGGTGGCTTGGGCTTTACTTTGCTAGATTAGATGTAAATTCAAATTTATTTTAGAAAGAACGGTTTGGTTCATTCAGCGAATCAATATATATATAATCTGGATAGCTTGTGGGTACCAAATGTGTCACTATTCTTTGCTTTGGTGCTTCTTAACGCTTTGATGTGCATATAGCTTGAAATTTGACAGATTTAAGAAAAACACATTTACCTTTTTGTTTAAACCAAGCAAAATTTTCTTCTTACCATCTTCTTGAATAAATAAAATGAAACTTATTTCCTGAATATTCAATGTGTTGACAGTGAAGATTGGTAGACCTGGGTACCGAGTGACCAAGCAATATGATCCAGAGACAAATCAGAGATCTCTTCTTTTCCAGGTGTTCCGTCAGCTCAGTATTATTCTTTTATATATATAAAATAAAATTCTTTTGACATAAGATATTATTATTTTGTTTATATTTACTTTTGCCATGTGACTTAGATTGAATATCCTGAGATTGAAGACCTAACAAAGCCAAGGCATCGATTTATGTCTTCTTATGAGCAGGTAGACTCTTATTATATTATATTGCTTTTAATTTCTTCTAAATTCTAATACCTTCTCCTGCCTTTTAAGGTTTTTGCTGGTTTGGCCAACTACTAGTAATTTATTATAATGAAGTCTTACGGCATTTTTAATTAATTATGCATGAAAAACCTGTGTTAGTGTTTAGTTCTTTCACATTATTATTATAATTTCTATTCATATTTTCTTGGATACAGAGAGTGCAACCCTTTGATAAGAGATATCAGTATCTTTTGTGCGCAGCTGAACCATATGAAATCATTGCTTTTAAGGTATGTCATTGCTGTTGTGAATGGCTCACCTTTGCATTTCACTGTTTGTGCTGATTATTCTACGTTTTTAGGTTCCCAGCATAGAGATTGATAAGTCAACTCCAAAGTTTTTCTCACACTGGGACCCAGACACAAAGATGTTTACGGTCAGTGGTTTTATTCTTTGATTTCTTTCTTCCAGTGCGTTGATGCCTTGACTGTACAAGTTGATTTGTGCACATCTTTGTCTGACATTTGTGGGATCAGTAATTATGTTGATGAAGTTTCTGTTTCGATTGATGAATACATTTATAATCAACATTCCCCCCTTTGAAATAAATTTTGAAAATGAAAAGACAAGTAAACAGTATTTAACCAAATTTTATACTTCCTTATTATAAGACCCCGTTTGACAAATTATAAGACCCCAATCCATGTTTTCTCTCATATTTATACATTTTTCCAAGATAATCCTTCTAATAATGATAGTTCTAGTTAATATACTTAATTAGCAAGGATATTTTAGGAATGACACTTATTTATTACAAATAACTAAGTTATTCCTTAATCTCTTCAAATAAGTCAATAATTAGGACCGGAGGTAGTACTTGTCAAGAAAAGGAATGCTCAGGCATGTATAAGTAATATATAGAAGGTGATGAAACTTCATACAAGGATTCTGGTGTGTAAAACTTTTGCAACTATTTAAGTATACATCAATTGCCGGAGTTTGATCAAGTTAAAGCACACCTTGATGCGAACTGTGAATCAAGCAAAGGAGCTGACTGCTGATTGCTTTTATTTCTACTTTCTAATGTGAAAAATGGGGTATTACATTTTGCAGTTGCAATTGTATTTCAAACCGAAGCCGCCAGAGGCAAACAAACCCCAGCCTCCCTCAACAGCCAATAGCACAGCTGCCCCTGGTGCTCCACCAAGGCCTTTGCCTCCACCGCCTCAAGCTCCACCACCACCACCTCCTCCGCCCCAAGGCTTACCACCTGGTGCACCTCCTGGAAATCCTCCCAGAGCCCCTCCGCCTCCGATGCCTGGATCATTGCCGCCGCCACCTCCTATGTCAAATGGCCCTAGATCTGCACCTCCTGTTGGCAGTAGCACAACAGCAAGTTTCAGCATGGGTGCTAGGCCTCCATCTCTGCCACCTGGGCAAGGTTTTCCAGGACAACAAATGCAGGGTCAGGTTGGTCATCCACCACCACCACCACCGCCACCTAGAATGGGGCAGTAGGTTCGTTATGGATACTTCAATGCGAGAGCAATGTCTTTTTGGACTAATGGAACGATGCTGCTGGGTTGGCAGATTATAGACTGAGGACTGTAACTAAGCCATTTGGTCTCCCGAAACAATAGAAGAGAAAAGAAGGAAAAGGAGCTGTTGGCCATTTTAGAATTACTTGCGCGCTTTTCTTTTGATCTGCATCTTCATTGATTCTTAATACAAAGGACAAGTTACTATTACGATTTTAGATTATGAAGTCATCTAGCATTTTGCATCAGTGCCTTTGTGTGGGGTTGGAATGGAAGGGGCGGGGTTTTGAAACTAGCTCTTCCCCGGAAGCCAACGGGTGTAGATGTATTGGATTTTTATTTTTGGACGAGTATGGGTCTGTTTAGGATAGCATTCAAAAATAATTATAAACATATTTTACGTAAGTTAGAATAAAATTTTTGTTACATGTTTATTTTATATTTTGTAAATATAAATTATTCTAAACGAGTCTATATGTATTGGATTCATCGTACAATACTTGTAACAAGTCATCTATTTTGAGTTATGCATATTAACTTTGCGTTGGGTCTTGAGTGAGGGCATTATTCAGCTTTTGAACAATAATAACTTCGCCAATGATCATAAAAATTTTTATAGTAAATGTGCAATTTTAGTTTTTGAATAATACAATTGTACTCCTCCGGTCTTAATTATAAGACCCAATTGACTTATTTGAGAAGATTAAGGAAGTAAGTTAAGTTGGTTATTTATAATAAATAAGTGTTGTCATTCCTAAAATATCCTTGCTAATTAAGTATATTGGCTAAAACTATCATTATTAGAAGGATTATCTTGGAAAAAATATATAAATATAAGAGACAAAATGGATTGGGGTTTATAATTAGGACCAAATAAAAAGTCAAATGGGTCTTATAATAAGGACCGGAAGAGTATTTATTATTTTTTTATTAATAACAAATAACGTGTTAGTAAAAAAAAATAGAAAAATAAAATCAAGATAAAATTGTCTCTTTGCCTATTTTTATATGCTTTGATAGTTGATTAACAATTAATAATTAAATTGGCGGTGAAGTGGCCACCGTCGGTTTTTCCACCAGTAAGCTGTCATTAATGAAGCAATCAATCACGTCAATGAGAACTGAGTGGTTTCTTTACACCAAAAAAGTTAAAGATAATTGATGAATGGAAGATTAATGAAAAAAAGATAATAAAATATCTTTAAAAATATTAAAAGGCAAATTAGAATGAATGAATTTTTAAATTTCTAATCAGATTTCTTATACTATTTTAAATTTTTAAAATATTGTAAAATAACAACATTTCTTTTTACTCCTAGTAACTATTTTCGTATAGATATCAACTACACAAGAATAGTAAATAATTAAATAAGAGTAGTCATCAAATTTTTAAAATTGAAAGCAATCAATTGTAACACTAGAGTAGTTAATAGCTAAATAAGAATAATTATCAGAGTTTTAAAAACAAATATAATTAATAGCTTAAAAAAGAGTAGCCAATATATATAATCGTAGTCACTAAAGTTTCGAAGACTGGTAACTGGAGTTTCAGTGACATGTCATGGAGCTCTGTTGGCCAGCTGTAGGAGGGGTTGTCTGCTGGAAATCAGCCAAGGGTAGATGGAATCTTTAAAATAAAAAATAAAAAGCATTTATGTGATTTAGCAGGATTTGAAAATTTTAAAATAATACAAGAAGTCTAATTTAGGGTTTTCAAATTCACTCACATTGTTCTGTTATTTTGCAATTTTTAAGGTATTTTATTATTTTTTCAAAGATTAATTTGACATCTTTCTACAGCTTTTTTTTTTAAAAAAAAAGACTCTGTTTGGCTTTTACGACGGCTTCGGTGTTAGAAAGAAAATAAAATGACCGCTCACCAAGGGGAAAGAAAAGGACCATTCTGCTCTGATTGACTGATTTTAGTATACTTCTGCTGTCTTACTTCCATTTATAAGGTAGAAAGAGGGAAAAAAAAATTTATCCTATTTGTAAATTATTTTATTAAAATTTTAATATGAATATATTATTATATAAATAATTTTTTAAAAAATATATATTAAATAAGAATAAAATTAAAAAATTATTATATTTTATTAAAAAGATAATGCAGTTTAAAATTTTTTATATCTGTATTTTATACGTTAGAAATGTTTTTACGATAAGAGTATTTAATCTCAATTGACCGCTTCATAAATGACGGCTCACTGGAGCAAAAAACGACCGGTGCCATTCCACCGCCAATTTATTTATATGTTGCCCGCGCTTTTCTGTTTCTCTGGGGTGATCATCACGCGATGGCAGACTCTGATAGGTCTGGGCAAATATTTCTTTCTGCTCCTTAGATTTCTTCTTAGGCTTTGATCTATTTCACTCTCTTGCAGAGGCCGTCCAGGTTCCTGCGTCGTTACTCGCCGGTAATTCGTCAGAGCGGCCTCCATGGCCTCTCTCAAAGACATTGCTTAACTTTGATTATCTCTTTATTTATTTGTTCATTTTGTTATCATATTTCACTGCGCTCTGAATCTTATGGCATCGCATTTGCAGGAACCCACTCCTAGTTCTTGATTGCTGCGCGGCGGATCCCGAGGAGGACATAGGGTGCTTTTAAATTCTTGTTTGACATTCAGTGCGAAATGATAACGGAAGAGAAGTTCAAGGACGGCACTGTTAATTATTTCCTTTGCTTTTTTATTTGAATGTTTCAACGACTCGAAAACATGGCGGAAATTTTTCAAGTGATGGCATACGCAGTTCGAGCGCTAGACATAAAGGAAACCGATAAATCTTTTATGGCAAAGCTATAGAAAATTGCTACCTCTGAGATTATACCTTCTAAGGTCTCTTTTTTGATTCCGGAATATTCAGTAATTGCTGCTTGGATGGCCTGGCTTGAGATATATAACGTAGTTCCACTCCGCGTCAGATATTTATAATGATATTCTATGAATTCCAGCCAGTGCACAATTGAAGGGAGGACGGTTATGCCGCTTATTTTCAAGTAGGTAAATAAAATCCTCTCTTTATCCATCAAATTTACGCCAGGGATTTCCTTCATTTCTTGGAACCTGTTAGTTCTGGCAATTCCCTATCTACTAGTTTCACCTAAAAACCAATGTTGAATGATTTTATATAACATTCTTTGGCCTTTTCTGTTGAAGATGATTGTTCCACGGGCCTACACCAATGCAGTTGCTGTGGTAAGGGTTTGATACTCTTTCCTAGTGAACTTAGCATAGGGTAGTTCAATTTGATTATCAGATGCTTGACTATTTTTTTCTCATGCATAGGGCAGTTTGATATCTGTTTTTGCTTGAAGAAATCCTTTCTATCACAAAATGTCTAGGCATTTACGCACGTTTGTTGGGAAAGTGAAATTCTATGCATGCAGAAGTTTTTTCTGGCATGTCATTGCTACTAGATGCATCTCAGGATTGTGGCAGCATCGATCTTATGCCAATGATATGTTTAGTTTGTGTAAAACCCATGCTGATATACCGGCTGTTGAGGGGCGATCCTTGGTTTATAGTCGTTTTTTACTACAAGATCGTTTTTTTTAGCACAACAGTCCTAATTTTATAATTTATGATGGATTTGTGTATAGGACTTTTTGCTCGTTCGGTGGTGCTTTTGCATGATCCAATGGCTATGGATCAGCTGGCTTCCGATACTTTGATAGTGAGAACATATAAGCCTCGAATATGGTGCACTTTTTTCATAATAAATTATTGTTTGTTATATACCTATAGTCTTATTGCATGGCTTATGGTTAAATCTCAGCGGGAGAGGGAGAGATAATCTATTTTTAGTTTGCTTTAACTTAGCATATACAGAACAGTGCTAGCTTTCAGCTGGAACAGAAATATTGTCACCCGTCTTTCTGCAATTTTTCTTCATTCATATCGTCTCCGACTTTTGAATTACTGAAACAAGAACTTTATGTGAGAGTTGAAGCCCCAAAGGGAGAATTAGGAATTGCGAGACATACACATCTTTTTCCAATTATAAGGATTACATCCGTGGTCTCTTTCTTGGGGTCTTATTTTGTATTATCTTTAGTTTACAGATTTACTTAAACTTGAAGGCACATTTTCCCTTGTTTTGAACAATTTTCTTGATATCTTGAAATCAATTTTTCTCAGTAGATTAGTCTCAACTTTTAGCATTTATTTTCGAAGAAATAATTGCTGTTTGCAGGTTCTTTCTCATCTGGTACCTTTATTTCCAAAAAATGTCAAGTTGTTTTGGCAAGATGAGGTAATTGTTTGAGCTAGAGATTCAGTTTGAATTATATTAAAGTCTCATGTTCTGCGTGATATAAGGGAGGAGTTTAGCTAAATGCATAGTTTATGCTTAGTTCTATATGCACGGAGAGTTGCGGTACCAGCAAGATTAGTTTGCGATAAAGATTCAAATAGTATCTCCAGCTCTATGGTAATACTGCTTTCTTTTTTCTTTTTCTTTTCTTTTTTGGTAAAAAAGAATTTTTTTAGGAGAAAAGAAAACAATGCAAAATGGAGATCTAGCATTCAAGACTAAAGGAAAAAGCTTTATAATCTTTAGCGCAGCCTAGCTTTCTGTCTGATCGCAAATCCATAACAGACGTCCTTTAAAAAAAGCTAAAGAACATTAGCTAAATTAAATTAGTATTATGGTCGAAGTCATCAACGCATAAAGTATTTCATAGTTCTTCTAGAATTACTTTCTCTTGCATGAATATAAGTTGATTTAAATATTGAAGCTTTAAATGCTAGCTGCGACCTCATGCACTTGCAGGGGATTTAGGTTTTTTTTTTTTAAAAAAAAAAAGATGTAAAAGAAAATCACTTAACAATCACATCAATAAATAGTATTATACTCACCCATTCTACTTTTCTGTAGAATATTGATTGCATTTTTATTAGCTTCTATTATCTTTTAAAACACTTAAGTAAGCAGACAGTTTATCAGATCTAAAACCTCTTTATTTTTCTTAGCTTATTTCACTAGTCATTTGTAAATTTTATTAACGAATCAACCAAAGGCTTCATGAGTTATTATTTGCCATGTTCTGCTTTCTTGTGTTGGTCACAAGTTTGAGAATTTGATCTCAAATCCAATTGTAATTACTTGTGTGCTTGGCAAGCTCTGGATTCCAAAGATGAAGTCATATGTCAGCGCTGAGGACTTGAAACAGGATCCATCTTATCAAGATACTTGGGATGACATGATAATTAATGTGAGTGTGATTAACTTCTGAAACATCCCGTGTTTTTCTTATTATTGTTGTAATATTTAAAAAGATACTACCTCCGGTCTTTAATATAAGAACTAGTTGAATAAATTAATTTGAGTAAATTAAGAAAATTAGTTAAGTTAGTTTTTTGTAATATATATGTGTTTTTTTCCCTAAAATATCCTTCCTAATCAAATATATTAACTAGAACTACCATTATTACAAAGATTAACTTGGAAAAAAATATATAAATATAAGAAACAAAGTGGACTTGAGTCTTATATTTAAGATCAAAATAAAAATCAAACGAGCTTTTATATAAAAGACTGGAGGTAATATTACATTTTGGTCAAACTTTCTGTTGAATGCATGAGATGTTTTATTCAGGTAAATGGGATTCCTTAGAATGTTTTGCAATTCAGATTATGTTTCATTAGGTCAATGTAAACAACCAATGGAGTTGCTGAAGTGGTCAAATATATTTCTGAAATTGATACACTTTTTAAAGTCGGCAAATTGATAGGTGATTATATTTATTGTGGTTATGAAAATAATGATCATATAAAATTCAAGTTTTGGACATTATGCGGGAAGTGATGTTAGTCCCTTCTAAAATGCTAGAGATATTTATAATTTTATATATCTTTTCTGTTACAGTTTCTTGCTGAATCTTTGCATGTGATTGAATATGAGCTCTCTATGCACCTGACGATGAACATGCTGCACTTCTTCTCAGGTATCAATGCGTTCTTAATTAAATCTAGTAAAAGCTTGACATACTAGATATTGCTTTCTACCTTGTTTTAGAAGTTGATTGCTTCAAATGTTGAATAATCAATAAAAACATAATATGGGAAAGTTATTGGGGTTTGTAATACTAAGCTAAAGGTTTGCTAGGGCATTAGGGAATGTCAGTTGATTCATCACAATTTGTTTGACATCTGTACCTTTTTATATGAGACAGATTGCTTGTGATTTATCCAAGACTTAGTAATTTGCTTAATTCTTAATATTTTGAAGCTGTATTCTGTAGAAAAGAAATTTAGCGATCGTTGGTTTGTCACAAAGATATTGCATCACTTCATTACAGTTTTCACTCTTTATGTTTCCCTTTCCAACTTCTTTCTGCATAACAGGAGCAAGAAAACCGAGTAATTCTAATGTCCTCCTGAGCACATTGAGAATAATTATGTATGAGCGTTTAAAAAAATTGCCTTGGGTTATCCATGACATGATTTAAGCTGCAATAGATGCGATGATACACAGATCAAACCCAAACTTTATATTATAAAAAGAACAGCTTTAAATGCAGTGGGAAGAAATGGATATAAGGCGAAATCAGGCCATGAATCTTTACAAACTAAAGAAGATAAAATTAAACCCACATTTTCCACCCAATGGTTCAAGCTTTGAAGCAAATTGTTAGGGTCATCTACCTTAGAATACTTACAATATCAGATAAAACCTCTTCCCAATAACACAATCACCAAGGTCGCTATGGCCCAGCCAGCCACTTACATCCAACAGCGTGCACAAAAAATAGAGGGGCCCCCGGGGGGGGGGGCCCTAGCAAAGGGGATCAATCGACTTTAACCTGTCATTGCATTTGGTGGGAACACTTTCTGAATAAATTCCAAGAAGCGATGTGAGTAGAAAGTAGGGTCCACGGCTGAGATGGATAATGAATCAAACTGAAGAGATTTATACGCATGTTCAATTTTCTTAGTCATATTGTAATCTTGCAATATGTCAATGATGCCCAGGTACAGAACAACATCATACACCTCATGGAACATTTGTTTCTCCTGTTTTCCTGGAATCAGTTCTGCCCTCGCTGGCATGTTGACACCTAGCTGGATTTGAAGTCTGCTCAACAAGTTGCGAAGAGGGGGAAAAAAAACTTCAGTCTCCAAAATTTCATACAGATTATCTTTCTAGCAAGAAGGAAAAATTTTGATCCCAAGTGACGTGAATAGGTACCAAAAAGAACAAAACAAAAATGAGAGATCATTTTCATAAGGATTAGCTCCATTTTAGCATGTAGCAATAGTTAGGAATCTCATAGCCTTTTAGGATCCAGTAAGACTCCAGTCACCGAAAAGACCATGAAAAGTTGATGTTTGCAGTTGAATTTGTGGTAAGGCATCCCATGTACTGTGGAATTAAAGTATCAAGTCCCAGACTTTGAAAAATATGTTCAAAAAAAAGTTTTGGTTACAGAGATTAAAACAACAGTGAACACAATTTTCTCTATATTTTCCGAACACACTTGACAGGATAGCAAGAGCACTGGGACACAAGGAATTCTTAGCAAGGCCATTTGAACGTGTACAGAAACCATACCTTGCTGTACCAGGCAGAAGGAGATCTACCTCCTCATAGCCAGCAGCTGAAGCTCGCAAACGGCTACCCCTTATGTGTGAACCCACAACAACACTACCATCATCTTCTCCCCGAGGGACCAGAACAAGGCCTTGTGGGTAGTTGGATGCTTCATCCTCTAGAGGGTCTGTCAGTTGATCAGGAGCAGTGCATCAAATTAATTAGTTTCACCTTTCAGGTCCTACCAGAAAAGCAAGAATAGATGACATGTATAGGGGGAAAATATTCTGGTAATATGGGAACTAGTACCCCTAATAATTTGGACGTGAAAGTGATACTTGTGCTATATGGCAAGTGAGTGTTTTAGCCCAGATTTCTTAAAATTGTTGGGTCAATCAAAGGCCAACCAGGACCACAAGTAAATGTCCCTGTGAGAATTAATCACCTTTACTGCCTAATGCTTAAATAAGTAGTGCTTCTATCGTCTGCTGGTTACACTTAAGGTTGGGGCATGACATTGTCCTTCCATAGTAGTCATTCGTTTCACTCGAGTCTCGGGCAGATCATCATGCATCATTCCCAAAGATATTGCTAAAAAGTTGACTCTTTTTAACAGGTTTAGTATAGGTTACTTTCATTTCTACCAGCATAATCGTTCTCCTTTTCCTTCTTCTTGTCCTTCTTCTGCTTTGTAACTTCAGACTTGTTTATTAATGAGAATTGATCTTTTTATCTATATATATATATATGATCATTCGCTTCACTTGATAATTTCTTATTGTTTGCGAACTTCTAAATGACGAGGCCTCAAATCAATTGCAAGCCGTGATTTGAATTACGCAAGAAGCATGTAAAGCCAGACGTTGTATATCTGTTTTCATGAATCGAATCGAACGCTTACCTTCCTCTGCAAGCATTGCTAGTCCATCTGTATTGATGCTTCGGCTGTGGGACAGAAGAGAACGCAGGTGTTGAGGGGCTCGATAATGTACACCAAGGAGAAGGCTGTAATCCATAATGTGCTGTGCTTCCAAAAACTTGCTGTCTGTTTCAATCTGCCTGCAGAAAAATAGAGGAAATATCCCATATTTGCTGGTAAGGTCCAGGCTTCAAAATTCGGCCCTTTTGGCAGTTGTTACTTCTAAAAAGCAAAAATTTATGGGGGAAAGGGAAAAGATCCATTTCGTGACAAAAAATACGTAGTTATAACATACAACATCAAAATATGTGTGCGAGTTACGCTGATCCATGGGACAATCGCTTCAAGAACCCATAATGTGCAGTATAATAAGATATATGTACTCCTCCGGTCCTTATTATAAAACCCAATTTGACTTTTTATTTGGTCCTAATTATAAGACCCAAATCCATTTTGTCTCTTATATTTATGCATTTTTTTCCAAATAATCCTTCTAATAATGATAGTTTTAACCAATATACTTAATTAACAAGGATATTTTAGGAATGACAACACTTATTTATTATAAATAACCAACTTAACTTACTTCCTTAATCTCCTCAAATAAGTCAATCGGGTCTTATAATTAGGACCAAAGGAGTATTTGTTTTCTATTTGCTCTTCTGCTCTTTGTTGCTTTGTCTAAGGACAATATTCCATTCTTTTTTCCCTCTCTAATATTCTCGTCTTGAAAATATGCCAAATGTAATGGAGAAATGTCAGAAGGTTTTTTAAACTGCCGCTTACTTTAACAAAGACTCTCGCCAAGATGGTTCCAAGTAAAAGCAGTAGTTCAGATCCAAATCTTTAAGAGTGGTATTCTCATCAATTTCTATCTTGTCTGACGAGCGTCCAAGGGATGATCCTTTTAAATCAAACCTCCGATGGATCCTTAATTCTGTGCAGAACATATTTCCCATCACAACAAAGCGAAACTGCACAACCAATTTATGTACATCCATTAGCCTCTTCACAAAGGAAACAGATTATGAAAAGTCATATTGCATAAAATGTGCAAATTATGATAGGGTCCAATTTTTTTATGTAGTAAATAACATGCGTATATTAAAAATTCTAGATTGCAAGTATTAAGGCCAAAGTCCTTTTATTAACAATTATTGCTATGACCCTGAAAAGCGACACAGAAAAATGCTGCTGAATCAAAATCAATGTTACCTTCTGTCCACTTGAAGGTTTAATCCTGTGAAGACCAAAGAATTTTGTGATGAGTGTGTTCTCATATGACTTGACATGATGATGATAGTCTGGAAGCATTCGTAGAAGAACCTACAAGTCAATTTTCTGTCACTATTATCTGAATTTTACAACCAATAAAAAGGAACTAGTAAAGAGCAAGTCAATATCATTGCCAAATATGCATACCACAAATTGTTTCCACAAGTATTATAAAGTTTGTTTTCCATTTCACATAAAAACAATGTCATAGACTTATAGGAGATTATTTCTATCACTTGAAATTATACCATAAAAAGATCAATGTGGCCAGAATTTACCACGCAACCTGTGAGTGGTGGTTGAAGAGGATTAAGCTCACGAATTGTCAGTGGGTGCTTTCTAATGAATTGCTTTGCTTATATTTTTTCTTCCTTATAATTAATTTTTCATTTGCAAAGTTGCGCATACTAGAGACTTTGCTTTGAAATTTCCTGAATAATCTAGTGGTCAACCTACACAGACATGGCAGCTTCCTGAATTTCTACAGATTTACTATTTTGCCTTCAATTTTCTGTCTTCCTCCAAAATATTGAACTAAGGTTTCTTAATCAATGACCATGAAATGTGAAGAGATTATGACTGTTTCATACAGTTAGATGTGTTTGCTACACAGATAAAACAAAGCTACAACAAGAAGAATTTGAATGCACCCTCCTTGAAACTTGCAATCTGTACTGGAGAAGAAAATTATAACATCCAGCAACTGTTTAAACAAGTATTGAGTCCCTTAAAAAACTGGGGGCAGATTAATTCTTTTCCAAAGTATATTCTGCCATTCTGCAGCACATATTGATTTCTAATTCCACATTTTCTATCTATCAAAAAGCCAATAGGTGAACTAAAGCGCAAAGGATGAATAAAATGGGGTCCACTAAGGACAGAAGAAAATTAAAATGAGATATCCACAACATGAAATGATGAAATATTCCATACATAATGCTTTTTAGGGTAAATAATTATAGGTTAAGGTACATCCAGCACCTCAAAATATTTTGTGGTGCATCTGGCACTCCGAAATATTTTTCAGTTGTATCCAATACCTTGAAGTGTTTTTTTTTTTGCCTTGGTGCTGGACACACCTAAAAAAAAAAAAAAAACTTTGAAGCGCTGGATGCACCTAAAAAAAAAGTATTGAGCGCATGTAAAAAAATACTTTAGGATGCTGGATACACCTAAGAAAATACTTCCAGGTGTTGGATGCACCTTAACCCAATAATTATTAATACAAGAATGTAAAATGTAAATAATTGAACACACCTTTACTTCAGATCTCCTCAGTGTCTTGATCATGAAACGATCATCTTGGGACAGGAAAAAGACACTACCACTTTTTCCCGGAGAAGATAGTTCTCTGAGCGCATCATTTCCACATATGGACATCATGTAGTCAGCAGCATCAATCTTAAACAACTCCCTCAGATTTCTGCAAGAGGTCATAAGGAGGTCAATTATAACAACCATACCTAAAACTAGAACGAGAAAATAGGGCCTGTGACAGCTATCCCTGCCAATGAATAACCATAATTAGAAAGCGTGAAAGGTCAACCGCCATGGTTGCAATTAAAGTTCTCTAATTGTTGTTTGCCTTTTCTTTTTTGTCAGTAATCCTGAAGAAAGAGAACGTATGATTATTGTTTTTTACATCCCAACAAACTCATCAAACCAAACATTAAGTCACAAAATATCCAATACCAGTCAAAGCATAACTCAGCATCCAGTGATCCTGCCCAGATTAATTTATCAGCCCAACGAAAATGTGCACATTAAGAGAGCACTCAGAAAGTACCCATGCAGGTGATGCAAGAATTCAACTCGTCCATATGATTCAATAAACAAGTACATGGTTATGATTTACTGTTGAACTTCACACTTGCACTCATGTCACAAGGGCACTGTAATTGTATACAAGAAAGATGAAGGAAATTTATGGCGCACAAGATGACATGCAATGTTTCGGGTTTGCTGGCTCCATACATCCTTTTTCCCTTCAGAATAGATTGTCTGGACTTCTTGGTTAGCCTCGGGCCAACAGGTACACGCAATTTGGAGCAGTTTCTCTCTCACTATACACTATAGAGATTATGACTAAAAGGAGGGAGGGCCAAAATTCTGTAGCAGTATGTAGATTTTTACACTTCTATGGTGTACTTGGCTGGTGTGGGATGCTTGCATCTTCAAGGGCCTATCTCTGCCCCCACATAACTTATGAAATAGAATTGTGCTTAAGGCTTACTCATGTTCTGCTCATGGTTGAATCAGGGGGCTTTCATTTCTCATGTGCACGGATATTTCATAGCTTTCTTGCTTTCTGTACCCAATTTCGGCTCTTCATTTTCTTAGTTTTAGTGTTTTTAAGAGTACCCTGTCTTTACACCAGTTATATCTTTTCGCTGCTCCTTACTGAAATCCTTATGCAATCCAAAAATAAAAATAAATGTAATGACAAAAAGCCTTGGGACAATTCCAACCCTGGGGATAAGATAGAAAATTAATAATAACCATAGAAAATACTAGTGGTATATCAAACTTCTTAACTTTGAGAGAACAGCATAAAAACTGAAGAATCAGCCATGCATGTGATGATGCGATCTATATTAATACTGTCCATTTGTAAGCAGTGATAAGAAGTAATTATTCTAAACAGGTGCTGGAAGCGTGAATACTGTATACATGTTCTCCCCTTATCCAAGAAGTCAAAAACATCTTGTCCAGATCTACGACGAGCCAAGAGTGACTACTTAATTCAAGAGCCAAAGCAGCTTACCAAATCTAGATAAATTTACATGCATGCCTGGTAAGTAAATAAATTATACAAAGGCTACTTAAACAGTCATGGCTTAAAGTTACAAAAGGATTAACTGCTAACCTGAAAACCATTGGACAGTAATCTTTCCATTTAAAATCCTCCGACTGATGAGGAGGTGTCAATTGGGAACCTTCTCTGGGAAAATTCATCCAAAAGCTTGCTCTGGGACCAAAATCTGACATGCGGACTTCTCGTCTCTGTATGGGTGTAATCTTTCCTACTGTATATCTAACCACAGCAAAATGCATTTTTACATCAGCAATGGAAAACCATGCAAGTAAAAACAAATAAAAGATAGCACCAGGATAACTATTTAGCTTCTGGCTTTAGTATGAAAATGTGCCTCTAATGCTTATGGTTGCCTCCTAATGCTCTGGTACCCAAATCAGCAAAAGCAAACAGGATATGACACTTGAGTTCTACTGTAGAAGTAGGGAAACACGAGAAGCAAAAATCTTTTGACCCGAGGTAAATGCCTACTCAGTATTCCTTTCTCAAAACGAGGATTTTAATAATTACATTTTTCCTCCGCGCTGCAGTGGGGAGGTGATCTTCATAGTTTGTTATTCTTTTGCACTGGATCACTAATTTATAATAGAAATGTAGAGTTCAAAGAGAGAAAAGTTGAAGGCAGAAAATAAATATCCTCAGTCTCTTTTGGAGTCAAATACCTCCGATCTAAATTGCTGGTCCCGACAAGGGAAAAGTAACATGACCTCTGACACAGTTAAATATGTCCATAAGGAAGACCTATTGATATCACTTTGTTAAGATCTCCTCCTAACAAAAGTTTGTCTAGAAGCGCCACTGATAAATACACACGCATATAGGAGTATGAAACCAAAACTGCGAGAGCTGCAACACCTCAGAATGTTTGCATATGCATTACGTTAAATTAGAAATCAAGCAGACAATGGCAGACGGCAAAATCTTGCGGCATTACAGTGATTCATGAAAATACTAAAGCAAAAAGTGAGTGAAACAAGTCAGGATAGAGACCTTTACCTTATTCCAAGCTGCAAACTGAGCATTAGATCGTAACTCCTGTGACCTTTGATGATTGCTTCACCAGGTCTTTTAATCTCTCTAGCAAGTTTCTTTTGAAGCCGTTTTGCCCTTCGAGATGTTGAAGAAAAACTACTATTTAATACTACCTCGCTTATTAATACCCCTTGCATATACTCCCGTTCCAAAATTGGGATATTTGAATTAACCTCTTTATCTCCGCTTTCAAAGGCAGATTCTGTTGAACCTAATGTTGAATCATGCCCAATAACTTTCTCAATAGACACCTCAAGACTCCAGCGCCTTTCAAGAGAAACATTTCTGCTGCGAGACTGTTCCAGATTTAACAGGTTTCCCTTTACAAGTTTATCAGATGAACCACGGCTTGATCTGTGGTTGTCACCAACCTTCACAGATCCCATATCAACTGAAGCGGCATGATGAATATGTGCCTGGTTCTGTTTTCTCAAATCTGGCAATAACCCTCTTTTTCTCAAGGCATTGAGGTAGACTTCTTGTATAGATGGTAGACGGCTTCCTTGAGGATAATACGTTCCTTTGCCATCTTTTAAACCCCTTGTCCAGGTTCCAACATAGCAGCCTCCATCGCTCCATGTATATGCTCCAAATCCATGCATCATACCGTTTAGCCAACTTCCTTCATATGAATCCCCATTTATCCAGGTCAGAGTTCCTTTTCCTGACATCTTCCCACCTTTCATATTCCCTAAATATACATTTCCATTGACCCACGTATATTTGCCAGGTCCTTCTGGTGTTCCTTGAATCCATGAGCCTTCAAAGATATCTCCATTAGGATAAACTTGATAACCCAACCCATGTTTAAGATTCAACCGCCATCGACCTCTATAGTTCAACTTATCAGAACCAACATATGTTCCTGTACCATGGATGTAGCCACCAGAGAACTCACCTTCATACACAGCTCCAGAAGACCATTGTAATTTTCCAATACCATGTCTCATCCCCCGTCTCCATTCACCCTCATAGATACAACCATCTGACCACACATACTTACCCTTGCCCTCAGGCATGTTACCAAGAAGGGCTCCGGAATATGACTCTCCATTAGGAAGTAAGAGTTGTCCAAACCTAAAGCCAGCAAGTTCAGAGGAATAACCCGATTCACCATTTGTCAATACAGATATATCTATACCAGAAACAGCATCAAGAGACCTTGTTCTCTCTGCACAAGGAAGTGCTCCATCCAAACGATCAGCTATGGCCACAGGGCCAGACATGCATAATGGCAAAAAGGAAGATTTCCTTATAGAATTATAAGTATTCCCGGTTCCCAGCAGCTACAAGGCAAGAAGGATTGCGTATAGGAAATTTTACCAGGAGATTTACACCTGAAACTTTTTCACCTTGACAGGAGAAGAGGAGTCAGGGAAAAAACATAAATTAGAGATTTGCTATCATAATTGAAGGAAGAGACACACATTCTGTTCATCAATAGACGGACGCACAACTGAATCCTATAGAGCAGTGACTAAGCACTCTGTCATTTTCACAGAGTTTGCAGAAAGCATTATACAACCACAGTAATTAGAAAAACAAAGGGCAACTGGAACTGCTTATACAAGCAAAAGGAAGTAATGGCAAATTTTGGATGCAAGATAACAACTTAGTAAATCTAAAGAAATAAGGATTGCGATCATCCACATGATAGAAGAAGAGTATTTGTATGGTAAGTTGAACATGTCTTCTTCTTTTTTAAACTTTTGGCCAACAGTAAGCTTGACATGTTAACTTATGGAAAAGTTGAATATAAGCAAGTTTAATTTTCCTCTACAAAGGAGCAAGAACATCTGGTTGTTTCAACCAAATTGAAACGCACAGAATTGTCCTTGGCTGCACACAAAACAGAGCAGTTGCGTTGAGGAAGCATATAGAATCCAGAAAGACTAGAGACAAAAGTTGCAAATATTAACTTTGTCCTTCCACGACAGAAATAAACGCAGCTCCACATGTTATGGTTGAGCAATATATTTTTTGTTCAGGTTTCCTATATCTACTTTGTAGCACCGAATTTCCTAAACGAAGCAAGAACCGAGAGGTGAATACATATTTCAACAAAACAGGTTCTCAAAATAATATTCATAATGAAGCCTATCGGACTTCTGATGAAACCGAAAAAAGAGAATCTTCTTCCACACGATGATTCCGAAGAGAACAAAGTCTATCAGTAATATCAATATTTTCTATAAATCTGTTGAACATACTGCAGCCGGAATATAACAGAAAGACACAGCCTCGGAAAAAGTACACAGAAGCAAGTTCTTAACATCCGATTATTGACTGCACATTATTGAAGATAACTACAAGAAGCAGAAGAGCTCGCAAGTCGCAACCTATGGCTATGGACAAACTTCAATGCCCGTAACTGAACAAGAAAGGAAGACACAGATTGATGCAGATAGAACTACCTTCAAAGGAAGAGAGTCGTAGAGAATTGAGACAGTAAAACACAAGAAATGGTCATTGAAAACTTTGAGGCATTCTCTTCTTCCCAGAGTTTTACTTTCGGATCAATCCTGGCGATCATCAAACGGGATCGGATCCCAAGCTACTCGTCTTTGTCTTAAGCTAGAGAAGTAGAGATAGACTATATTTCAAGGAAAATAAATTCTTTTTTAAAGAAAAATAAAATTACAAAAATACCGTTCCCTCGTCCTCGTATTCTATCACCTGGCTACTAAAAAGACAATATTGTCCACCTATAAGCAGCGCGTATTTTAATCTGACAGTTAAGTTCAATAATTATTATTATCGTTATTAATAATCTAATAATTATCAAATGATACCCCAAAATGGCAAAATCTAATTCGCGGCCTACCTTCCCCTGCTGTCAATTTTTACAAATTAGTTTAATTAATTTAATTAATACAAGCAAAATGGGCATGTCCCGTTTAGAACGCCAAATAGGTACGTCGCGGGGTGGGCCCAGGGGATGACACGGAACGCACCGTTTAGGACAGAGGAGTTTCGTTTTGACGTGGTTTGTACCGATGCGGGTGATGGGGATGGCCGTCCCGCCGCACAAAAAGCCCACCGTATATAAAAGGTAGTTTTGAAAAGTTATGTTTATCGCTTACTCACTTTTTGTCCACTTAATTTCACACACTAAAAAATGACGGTCCTACAATGCAAATTATTGGTTCCAATCTATATTGCAGTACCATCGGGTGCAATATTGTTTCAACTTTGAACCAGTTTAGTAGCTGTGGGTCCATCCACCTCACCCTTAGTAGCTGGTAATTAGTAGGAAATAGGTGACTTGGTTCCAGCGAACTTTTTCTTGACCAAGGCTTAATTTATAACGGCTACTCTCTCATGATTATTACTTACTCATTTATTTTTTAATATATTTACCGTCACTTGCTATGAACATAATGATGATTTTTATAATTTGATTGAATTAATGAAAATGACGCCATCCATTAAATAAAATGTTATTTAACTATATTTCACTGTCGTGTTGTGGTAGACAAGGTTATTAACTGCTTTTTGACTGGAAATGGGAAGCATTAATTCACGGAGGGGAAAGTTGCTTTCCTTTTTAGCCTTCATAAGACCAAGAAATGCCTTTTGGATTGAAGGTGAAGTTTGTAAAGGGAGAGACGCAATTCCCGGAGGAGATAAAAGAGTCTTGGAAGAAAAGTCAAACAGAAGTTAAAGGAGACACAAGGAATATTGCAGGTGCAAGGGCAATGGACAGAACCTGAAGCATCATCGACTTTCAAGTGAGCTAGATTCCTAGCTAGCCAAAAACACAAATAAATCACAGAGGAAACTTGTGCCACAAAGCTCCAAATCCTCACCACCCAACTTGGCCAGTACTTTTTTTGTCCAGAGAATTAAAGAATTTCAAGGTTCCAAGCATAGGATTCAACTTGTTGAATGCATCATTTGTTAAAATGAATCATTAAGAAAGGTACGTGAGGTTGTTTTCTCGATCGGAAAATGCAGGCCTTTTGCCCAGAATCAAATAAGTGACGAAGAAAATATATTAAGAAAGATTATTGTAGTATTTTAGAAAAAACATATCATACTTTTTATAATTAATTAATTTATCTAACTTTTTTAATCTAATCAAATTAGTTTAAAATATCTTATATTAAGGACCGGAAAAGTAATATATAATTAATTAATCAAGTTTGTGCCCACGGAATCCACCTTCTGCAGGATTTATTACTCAAATAAAAGTGGGTGCCGTTTATATCTCTGTCCATTATTATTAGTATGCTGCTCGCTTTCTCTTTCCACGATGGATTAAATTAATTCAAGTATTGCTCAGGGTTTTCCCTTTTAATTTGTCTTCCAGCTGTGCCTACTAAACTCAGCAGTACATCATTTTAAGATTAACTTATTGAACATGATCATCAGATAATTATGAAAAAGGCCACTGCATATGCATGAAGATAATGTTTTTTTTTTTTGTAGGGTCATTATTCATGGCATGCATTCTCTCTTCCAATAACTTTTAATGGCGGCTGCCGTAACTGCATGTTTCCTTCATTTGACATGCTGCTATTCAAGTCCCAAAATATGAATTTGACGATAGTTAAGTCTGGACAAATTTAATGAAAATGAATTATAAATTATTGATCTGGGTGGTTACGTTAAATACGAAAATTTTAGTTGTGAATCGCACGTTTGGGTTTTTTTTTTTTAGGTCGGTTTCATTTATTTGAAGCCAGGACTACTTTTACGCTTACAGGTTACAATGATCCGAACGAATATTTTCAATTTGTATTAACAAGGTTTTTTTAGCACTTCATGGTGGTCCTTAAATTCAATTTTAAAACTTAAATGTCATTCCTCTGTTTTTGTTTTCTGCTTTGATTATCTTCAAATGCTACTAGTAAATTGATTCCCTGTAAGAAGAAAAAGTTTAGCGTGCAGGAAAAACGATTTTTTTTTCATAATTTTTAAATTAAATATTTTCGGTATAAAACCCCCCCCCCCCCCCCCCCAAAAAAAAAAAGGGTTCCTGGCCGCGCCTTTGAGTAGAGATGACTGAAATCTGGGAGCTGGTCGGCCGCTATAAAAAAATTTATCGGATATCGATAGAGCAAAGGCTCGTTATCTATACACTCCATGATGAGAAGTTGTATAGGCCTTGTCATTTTAATACACACACACACACACACACACACAGAAGTTGCAATAAACAACCTCTCAACCCCTTACTACTTTCCTAATTAATACTACTTCCGGTTCTAATTATAAGAGTCAGTTGATTAATTTAAGGAGATTAAAAAAGTAAGTTGAGTTAGTTATTTGTCCTAAATAGGTGTTGTCTTTCCTAAAATATCCTTACTAATCGAGTGTATTGATTAAAACTATCATTATTAGAAGGGCTCCTTTTAAAAAAAAATGTATAAATATGAGAGACAAAGTAGATTGGAGTCTTATATTTAGGATCAAAATAAAAGTCAAACAGAGTCTTATATTAAGGACCGAAGGTAGTATAAGAATTAGTTAACTAATTTAAGTATATTAAAAACACTATTTAAGTTAGTTATTGATAATAAATAGGTACTATATTTTTTAAAATACGCTTATTATTTAAGTGTTATCAGATAAAATATTTAACATACCCAACTATTACAAAAACTATCTAAATAAATAAAAAAAATATAAAAAATAAAGTAGATTATGATTTTGTATTTAGAACCAAATTAAAAATCTAATAAATTTTTATATTAGGCACCGGAAGAAATATCATTTATGTAAGCCGTTTCTAAAATCTAATACTCCTCCGAAGGCTTTATGTTTAGGACTGGGAGTAGGATAACAATAATTAGCAAGCTTAAAACATTCACGGGATTCAATGATCATCTGAACACAGGCTTTTTGACCAAAAAAGCAAAATAACACAGGCTTGTGAAACACAATTCTTGTCCCATCCCCAAGTTAATTACTTTCAAAGAGATTTGTTTTAATATTATTACGAGCCCTATTTATTCAGCAGGGGAAAAAAATTTAATCTTTATAAATTATTTTATTAAATTTTTACTATGAATATACTATATTGTTTCTCATCTATTATAATATAGATAGTTAATTTTTAAAAATATACTCCTCCAATCCTTAATATAAGACCTATTTAACTAATTTGATTAGATTAAGAAAGTTAGGTAAGTTAATTAATTATAAAAAAATGTAACATGTTTTTCCTAAAATACCATAATCATCTTTCTTAATACCTCATCTCCCTTTTCTACTTGATTATGGTTGAGGGAGTATCTATAAGGGTACTTTAGAGAAAATTGATAAATATGATAAATTGGTCTTATATTTAGAACCAAAACAAACTCAACAATTGGGTCCTATATTAAGGACCGAAGGAGTATATATTAAATAAAAATAAAGTTAGAAAATTGTTATATTTTAATAGATAGTTAGTATCTTATAAATAAGATTAGATGAATATTTGAAAGAGTTCCAAGCGAAATTCTTGAACAACGTTATTAACGGGGAAAAAACAAAGAAGAGATCCGAGCTCCTAATGTTAATTTGTGCATCACATCCCTTCTAAGATGACGCTGGGGAGGAAAATAACAAGCTCGTCCCCCGTGTTTCTTAATTCTTGTGACGGTTGAATACTTCAACGAACCACATCGCTTTCCCGCCAACACGTGGAGGACGGAGAAGTACGTCGTTGATGTATTCTTAAAAAAAAAAAAAAAACTAGCCTATTGAAGTTAGGAAATTAATCCCAGTTGATTAATATATAGTTTAATGAAGAATATATTGCAATTTTAGGCGGTAAGAAACTGCGAATATAATCAGAAAGCTACCCACGATAGTATTTGCCCCGGCCGAGAGATAGCGTCGGTGGGCATTTGGAAGTTGGAACCTTTTGAGTGCGCGTTCATCATTTAGATAAATACCTCTTGAAACACTGGCTAGCTTTTGTGGCTGTCGTTGCTAAAAACGAAAAGATTAAGCAGAAGGATGATCATATATGATACTCTTCTGGTTCTTAATATAAGATCTAATTAAAAAATTAATGTTGATCTTATGTACAAGATTTATTTCACAGGTTTATTGTTTTTTTCAAATTAATAACTCAATAGATATTCTCCCAACAGCAATCAAGTATGAGAGGGAGGGAGAGAATTAAAAAAAATATTTAGGAATGTTTTAGAAAAAAAACGTATTATATTAACTAATTTAATTAGTATTTTTAATCTATTCAGATTAGTTAGTTAGGTTTTTCATTAAGGACCAGAAGAATATATATATATAGGATTATCGTATTAAGGTTAACACTGATTTGTCATGCATATATTACCTCTTTTTATTAATATAAGAACTAGTTAAAGAGTTACATTTAGTCATAAATATAAGATTTCAATTTATTTTGCCTCTTACTTTTTCAAACATCCTTATCGATTACAAGAAGTTTCAATAAAAAAATATCACAATACACATAATTAAAGAGAATATTTTATAAATGTGTCAACACACACTTAAGATAAATAATTAATTTAACTAATTTTTTAATATCTTTAAATTATTTATTTATTTTTTATATTAAGAAAGAGCCGCATCATTATGTAAGGCGCACCGTCCACTTCATCGCCAACCCTCCCCCATTAACCTAATTTCTGATCAGAAATGTCAACGTCTTCTTGTTCTGATCTAACAGGAATCATCATCGTGTTATTGAACAGAAGAATCAAAATTTAGCATGAAAAGAGACCATATGATGAAATTCTTAGTGTGTTGGATTTTGGTTCAAGCTAGGCAGCTGGAATTTATTAATTAGTGGAGGATGTGTAGATGTTGAATTGAACACATGACGATATACATAAAAATATAAAGCGTGATATTGGTCGGCAAGATATTGTGGGGGGAAAAGGACACATGGAGAACGGGCAAGAGAGTTGTGTTGGCTTAGCTAGCAACTTGTGGTTTCTGATTCAGATAAAAAAAAAAAAACTTGTGGTTTCTGAAAGCTTGGTCCATCGCTACCGCTCTCGTCATCTTATGATTACCAATTATTATATGGCACCAAACCAATCTGTCGGTAATTTCTTTTTTCTTTTCTCATTCCGCTATTTCTTAATTAGCTAGTTCCTCCCTGGTTTTCAGCTTTGACGGCTAATCATGGTTATATAATGTGTATTATACTCTTCCAGTCCTTAATATATAATAATTATTAAGTTAATTTTGGTCATAAATATTATTTCTCATTTTTATCAATTTTTTCTAAATTACCTTTAAAGATACTTTTTCAACTACTACCTCCAATCCTTAATATAAGACCCTGTTTGACTTTTATTTTGGTCCTAAATATAAGACCCCAATCCACTTTGTCTCTCATATTTATGCATTTTTTTCCCAAAGTAGTCCTTTTAATAATTATAGTTCTAGCCAATATAATTGATTAGTAAGGATATTTTAGGAAAGACAATATCTATTTATTACAAATAACTAATTTAACTTCTTTCCTTAATCTCCTCAAATTAGTCAACTGGGTCTTATAATTAGGACCGGAAGTAGTATAATCATAATTAAGTAAGTGAGAAAAGAAATATATTAAGAAAAATGATTATAGTGTTTCAGATAAAACATGCCATATTTCTTGTAATTAACTAACTTACGTAACCTTCTTGATTTAATTAAATTAGTTAAGTAAACCTTATATTAAAAACAGGAGGAGTATTTTTCTTTTTCCCCTTTCTATGGTCTCATTTTAGCAACGACTTCCGCATCCTTCCAACCGACCTTCCGCCCGCTCTCCCTTTTTTTAATTTCTTTTTGGTTTTTGGCCATTTGCAAGGGGAAGCTATTTTTTATTGGTATTGTTATTTTAAATATTTGTTGGCAGACATTTTTATTTTGATTAAATAATAATATCTTATTTGTAGTGCCGTTAACCATCGCTACATCACGAGTGATCCATGTTAATTAAAATCGTATTGATGATTAATAGAATCGCGTCATTTTCTTCGATGGCCACTTATTGTTTTTAAAAGGAAACAAATAGGCATCGTAAACGTAACATGGCGATTAAGTGATGGGTAACGCTGCTTAAGCCAATTCTGGAATTCAACAAATTAAATTAGAGATATCACTTCTGGTTCTTAATATAACAACTAGTTAAAAATTATATTTAGTATTAAATATAAGACTTCAATTCATTTTTTCTTTCAAATTTATAATTCTAAAGTATTTCTATTGATTATACATATTAAAGAGATTTTTATTTAAAGATAGTTAAAATTAAAAGGATATTTTAAATAATTCAACTCATATTTATTGTAAATAATTAATTTTAACAATTTTTTTAAATTTATTTACCTTGATTGAATAATATTTATATTAAAGATTAGAGGGAGTCCAAATCCTGCCGAGAGGGGTCAACTATGCACTCATAGTCACAGCACTATGCGCCAGCTTGGTGCATTATTATTGTTATTATTTGGTATTATGGAGTATTTATTTATCCTTCTGAGGGAGCTAGGGAGACTGAGGAGGTGTTTAGGAACATATAAAAGTGTTTTTAAAAAACAATTTTTTACTAAACAAGACAAATTTCTTTATATATTTATTGCATATATTGTAAAAATATTTTTAAAACCGTGATTTAGTTTTTATCCAAATATCTCTTTAATTGAGAGGAACACATTATATAATTGGTCTCATAGAAATCATTCCGCACAAAATACAATTTCAAACAATATTATTACACATAAAACGCATAAAAAGTTTGAGTGAGAATCTAATGGGCAGCAATATCTTATATCAAATGACAAAAATACCCCCAGCGGGTGTTGGGAAGATGTTACTCAACTCTTCTCAAATTCACCTATCATGCGCGCTTGCTTGATTTGCCGACGTAGCGTAGCGACCCTCTATATGGCAAGGCATGCCCACTGTTGTTTGCGTTGCGTGACGTATGCACCTTAATACAATTTTGCCGATTAATTTAATCATAAAATTACTTATTGTTTTTTTTAATAATGCTTCCTGGCCTGAACCAGGAAAGTAGCATGACATGAGCTGTATTCAACTTTTCCCACCTTAGAACCTTTAAAAGTCTTTCTAAAATTGAAATTATAAAATAAATAACGAATGTGTGCGATGTCTACTAAGGGAAAATGATATTTTAAAAAAAATTTAAAAATTGTAATATTCTAATCTCGCACCTAAGACTTCAAAGTTCTAAGAAGAGAAAGCGATGATATGATATTTTATAAATATAGTTAAATAACAAAAATGTCCTTATATCAAAAAATTTATTAACAAATTATGAACTAATAATGACAAGTGTTGAATAGTAAATGATGACAAATATACTGATAATAACAAGTTACTCCTCCAATATTTAATATAAGACCTATTTAACTAATTTGATTAGATTAAGAAATTAGGTAAATTAGTTAATTATAAGAAATATAAATGTTTTTCCTATAACACCATAATCACCTTCCTTAATATCTTTTGTTCCTCTTCTACTTGATTATGGTTGAGGAAGTATCCATAAGAGTAATTTAGAAAAAAAACTGATAAATACTACCTCCGGTCCTAATTATAAGAGCTAGTTGACTAATTTGAAGAAATTAAGAAAGCAAGTTGAATTAGTTATTTGTCCTAAATAGGTGTTGTTTTTCCTAAGATATCCTTACTAATCAAATGTATTGATTAGAACTATCATTGTTAGAAGGGCTACTTTGAAAAAAAAATGTATAACTATGAGAGACAAAGTGGATTGAGGTCTTATATTTAGGACCAAAATAAAAGTCAAATAGGGTCTTATATTAAGGATCGGAAGTAGTATGAGAAATAAGTGTTATATTTAGGATCAAAATCAACTTAACAATTAGGTCCTATATTAAGGACCGGAAGAGTATTTATTAATAAGTTATAAATTGACAATGACAAGTGTTGAACAACAAATGATAAAAAATGTCTTGACAATGACAAATTTAATAGCTTTTTTTAAAAAAAAAATCGATATATGAGCATTTTAGTTGTTTGATTATATTTGCAAAATACCATATTAGATATTATTTTCTTTCTTGAGATTTTGACCTCCCAGGTGCTTAAATTTAAAAATTGTAATTTTCAATTTTTTTATATCATTTTTTCCATCTATTAATTATACTCTTTTTTTCATTTTGTTTATATCTTCTCACCTTCTAAAAACAACAGGAAGTATTGAATGATATTCAATTTTTTAATATAAAACTTCATATGAAAAATCTGTATTAATAACGACGCACTGACTACAAGCCGTGGCCAACACTTTTCTTTTCTTTTTTTGGTTTTTCGTCTTACTTTATTTTTTTAAATAATAGATCATTTTACAGAACCAAATTTATATGAAAGGGAAAAAATCGCGTGGAAAAATATATAAGAAAAAGAAAAATGTTTGGTGGTTATCGCTTTCTATGCTTGTCTGAATCAGTTGCACATAGTTCAGAGTTACACCACATAAAGATTCCTTTAAATCCACACACACACACACACAAACACATACCGGTTATTTCTGTGAAGGAGGTTCGCCTTCTAGGATTAAGATATTGTCTTATTTATAATAATAACATTTTATATTATTAAGACCCACAGAGCAACATTATCCTCAACCCCACAACCATTTGTCCCACTCGCATTGAATGATATATGTATAAATAAAATAAATGAAGATTGAATAATTCAATTTCAAATGTAATTCAGTCCAATTTTAAATTAAATTTATCTTTCAATGTCGCTTTTCGTATATATCAAGCCTGACGATGTTCATTTGAATGATTGACCCGCTCGATTCGTCGATCCCTGCGTGGAATTTGCATGTGTGGTTCATATATATCGCACGACACCATATGCATATGCAACTATACGTTACTATTCTCTATATGTGTTAAGTAATTATGAATTAGTCTCGAGTAATTAATATTATCAACAATGATCCACCATCGCAAAAGAAATCTTTTTTTAAAAAAATTGTAAAATCACTATCCCATAATTACTAATTAATCAACAAAGCACCCACATTGAAGCATACCGTCTGGCCATTGCTAATTGGTCTGGAAGCATATCCGGTGACATCACGGCGGCTTCAAAATATTTTGATTTTGGCTAATATTACGTTTTTCAATTAAGTCATTGGACAAAACGTTTTTTTTTTTTTAATTAATGGTTCATCCTAAGATCTATAATTGTTGATAGAATATAATAATGTCATACAATTCATCCATCCGACGCCACTTAGTTAAATAACGTCTATTATCGTTAATGTTAACTAACTACGTTTCAAGGGCACAATAACATATTACTATTCCCCCCTTCTCAATTGCGTGCCAAGATAACGTGGTTGTAGTATCACATTAGAAGACGGGGGAGATATAAAAGTAGGTAAAAAGGACAAAATGACGTACTGTAGCTATGGCTAGAAATCAAAAGATTAGTTTTGGACAAAATAACGTAGTTTTTTTTTTTGGCCAAACAAAATAGCGTAGTTTTGGTTACGTAGTTTTCGACACGCACGCTGAATTATAAGATTATATCGTGCTAGGTTGTGTGGCATGTTGTGGGTTAATTTAGCAAGTGGAGGAAGAATTGTCACAGTCAATTAACATTAAATACGTACATAGTACTATAATATGATTCAGAACTTCAACTAGCTAGGAGGTTGTGATGAAAGTGATAATGGCCTTTCTCACGACTAAACAACGGGGCACTGATATAAAAGTAATTAAAATCTGACCTAACCAAGTCGATGGAAACCGCATCACAAGCAGGAGCACACGAGTGGGCATTTCCCCAAGTGGAGGATTAGAAAGGCACGTGTATTTATAATCTCCAACAAGGGTAGTGGCCAGCTAGCATAACCTATACACGACATAATGATCGATAACATACATACTCCTCCGGTCCTTAATATAGGACCCAATTCTTGAGTTGATTTTGATCCTAAATATAAGACACATTTATTATATTTATTAATTTTTTCTAAACTACCCCTATGGATACTCCCTCAATCATAATCAAGTAGAAGAGGGAGAGGGGGTATTAAGAAAGATGATTATGGTGTTTTAGGAAAAATGTGTCACTTTTCTTATAATCAACTAACTTACTTAACTTCCTTAATTCAGTCAAATTAATTAAATGGGTCTTATATTAAGGACCGGAGGAGTATATTGGAATTTGCATGTTCCTCAGGTTCCCTGAATTTTGGCACATGTGTAAATAATTGTTTAATGTAGCCTTCATTTGCTTTCATTGATCGAAATCAAATTTTCGAGTCTTTCTTTGTATTTTTTGCTAAAGCATAGGTATCCTTCTATTAGAAGTAATCTTATTCGAGATACTGTCGGGTACTAAATGTGTTCACCTTTCCCAGCAAGGATTCGAATCTTAGTTCATCACGTTATGAAGGATTAGTCTCTTCTGCTAGACCCAATCCCTGTTGGTTAATTTTCAAGTCAATTTGAATGTATATAGATTAGTGAATTCTTTCTTGGGCCGAATATTGTTTGGATAAGATTAGCGTCCGGTGGAGAGAAAATTCAAGTGCCAAACATTAATAAAACCCAACGGGCTTCCGACCCAATTAAAGATGCCTTGAAGATCCGCAGCGGATGAAAAGGAGCCCGCTGCTGCACCCTTCATCCTGGAATAATCGCAGTATGCCGAATAATGCCAGCAGACAAGTGTTCTCATCCCTGAACACGATCTACAAGGGAGCGAAAAATAGTGTTGTTTTACCGAAACGAGTTTTATTGCTTATCACAATAACAAATAAGATGATACTTATTATTGTAGTGAAATCTAAACTATTTAAAATCAGCTTTAATGGTCTAAATTTAAAATTTTCAACCAATAAGTTTTAAGTAAAAAATTTCTTTTTAAAAACATATAGTTAAGAGATTATATTTATTTTGATTACATACCTATTAAAAGAAAAACACTTTTTAAAAAAACAAAAATATTAAATATTAAATATTGGTTGTTTATATTAAATTTAAATGGTTGAGATTTAATAAACATTATGATGCTTATCACTGTGATGAGTACTAAAACTGGTTTTTCTTTTTCTCATAATTAATTAACCGAAACAACATCTGTTTTTACCAGGTGGCTAGGGTTTAGGAAGACCATTATCTACACGTACTCTAAACAAAGTTCTGGGCTTCATAGGTTTGGCCGAACTCCCAGTCCCTGGGACAAACAGAGGAGGAGGTCACGGCCTGGCCATCGCTTGTTTGGACACGGAAGCTCAAGTCGCCTCCGACTAACTTATCATGAAGCACCCATTTCTGACCCCACTCTCTCTTCATCTCTTTCCATTCCGAGTTCCCACTCTTCACCTGCACGCCCACCACATCACCGGCTCCTCCCACATTCCACAGCGACACCGCGTTGTAGTATGGATTCCCTGTTATCTTCAATTTAATCCCTCCCGTCTTCTTGCACGGTACCCTATTCACACACACGCACGCACACCGTCGATCTCATCAGGTGCACAGATTGAAAACTATTAGAGCTATATTATCAACACAGGGCTAATGAACCTGCGGTACTCGACGGGGACTACGCCGGCCTTGAAGTCGGTGGCGATCTTGGTGAAGGAAGATTTGGCTAAATCAAAGTGCTCTTTTGGAGGATTGCACCATCCTCCATCGGAGCCTGGCGGGCAAAGGTTGGTGGCAGTGACCTCAACAACGGGTTGGCCTGGCTTGCACCATTGAGGAGAATCCACACATCGAATTTCGTAACACGCCCCGCATTTCTGTCCCTCGTTGAACATCGCCGAGCTCACCGCTGCTGTATCAACGTACCCTTGTCGTGCGACATCATCGTATCCACATGCTCCCCCTGCGCGCACATGTAACTAGATTTAATTAACTAGAAAATATATCTTGACCCAAAAAAAACCTAGAAAAGATATCATATACTCTTCCGGTCCTAAATACATGACCCTTATACACACTGGTATAAGGGTCTTATATTTAGGACTGAAGGAGTGTAATGTTAGTTATATAGTAGTATCAATTAGAATTTTGCAATGCTTGTTACACGCACACACCGTATGATGTGGAGCTTCCTTCGTAGAAGGTGGCCTGAGCTTTCTTCCATGGACCTGGGAAAGTTGCGCGCACGCAAGGGAGCGGAACAGCCACGAGAAAGAGGAAGGAGGAGGCGAAAAGGGTGGTAAAAGAAAAGGCCATGGTGACAATTGAGGTTTACCAAATATTATTGTCGTGGGTTTCTGTTTCTGGTGTGTGCATGGGATCTCTTATCGTAGAAATGTTTTGACTAAATATATATGCGGTACAAGAAATTGGCAATATTAAGTATACTTTTCTTGTTTAGGCACAGGGGCGAGATTTTCACTCTGCGCCTCTCTTACCATATGAGGTCGCCAGCCACAGGCTATTGTTGGTCGGATATTTTCGGCATCAGATTGAAAAAAATGGATTATCAAATATCTTGTTGTTTAGGTCTTTTATTACTAAAATATGAAATTTAGAAAATAGAGAATGGGCCCGCCGGGGGGGGGGGGGAACCTAAAAACCACAGGGAGACACAAATGTACACAAACTTTTCTGTATATATAGTAATGGACTAATGGGACTACCAACGCATTTTCATGCAGAAGCTCAAGCTGCGAAAATCACTTTTCTGAACAAGTGTCCTTACACAGTATGGCCGGCAACGCGAGCCGATGACCAGAGGCTCTAATTGCCCACGACCGGCCTTGAGATCGTGAAAGTACCATCCTCTTGGTCTGGTCGGTTCTCAGCTCGAACTGGATGCTCTGCTGACTTTGGCAAGGTCGCCTGCTCCGCCGCGGACCTTAGGCCCCGATGAAGATAGATGGCCAGATGCCATGGTGCCGGTGGGCCCCAACTCTTCGGTAACCTGGTTTTAGTTGTTGGGCCAGGTGATTAACAAAATCCTAAGAAAACCCGTGTTAAGGCTGGGCCTTAGGCTGGGATAAGTACCATCGCGATCTGGCCCCCATGCACAAGCTCGCACCCATAATTGCAAGGGGATTTTAAACTTTGTTAATGTTAAATAAAATAAAACAGTAATTAATGAGCCTTGCGCGCACAGTAGAATAATTTTCTGGAACATTTTATGAGGTGTTTGGATATCACAAGAAATACTTTTTAAAAGCACTTTTTTACAAATCGAGATAAACTCCTTCACATATTTATTTTGTATACTGTAGAATTACTTTTAAAACTATAGTGTGGTTTTGATTCAAACACATTCTTAATATAAAGTGAATGAAGCAATCAGAATTGGTTTATTTAATATCTTTTTTTTTTCAGTGAAATGTTTTATTTAATATCTTCAAAGTTCAAACACAACTTTGAATTCAGCTTTCCCGGCTAATGCTCGTTGATTAATTTTACCCACTCTTTACCTTCTAAGACCCGCAAAAATTATGGAATTAGAATTAATTAATGCAACTAACGGAGTGTAGTCTTCTTTCATGGATTGTGTGGCGGGTTTGGTTTCTTCAGAATAAGTGCTCTTGTAACGAACCGCCGCCATTGGTATTTCATCAGAACGATTGGGTACGCAGAGTAATAAGGGATCTCATTTTTATGAATACGTATGTCGACGGACCATGTTGTTGGCATTGTGTTCTTATTATTAGATCATTTTCAGTCTCCTCTATATTCTCCGTAATGGCTCAACTGGGTAATAAATTAAACTAAAATGCTTAATTTGAAACCAACCGCTGAGTTTAATTATCCTTGCGTGACCGCGACCTGGATGCCCATTATCTTCAACGCTAATAAATACTCTTTTGATTCTTAACGTATGACCTAATTAATTAATCTAAGTAAATTAATTAAAAATATTAGTTATATTAATTAACATGACTTTTTTTAAAAAAAAATATCCTAAGCATATTTTCTAATTTTGTCATCTCCTTTCTTACTTAATTATTGTTGAAAGAATATTAATATGATCAATTTGGAAAAAAATTGATAAACTTGTAAAATAGATATTATATGTAGAGTCAATATCGAGTTTTTAATTTAGCCTTACATTAATAACTAACATGGTAGAATATTGTTCGTAATGAGTAATCTTAATATGTCAGAGACTTGCACATGTTAGCCTTGGATTCAACATTCGAATGAAACACACGCACGCCTCCCAACCAGCAGCATTCTTCTGGAAACGTGGAAGTTTTATGATGGCATTGTTATTGATATAATTATTAATTAATCTCATATATCATAATTAAAAATGGAGCAGCCGAGCAGATGTTATTTGTACATATAAAATTAATTAAAGTAATAAGAGATAATAATGACATTGTTTTTTATATGTTTATAAAGAATTTTGTTTATACAACCATGCCCAAGCATTACGCCAAGATCAGTGATGGATAAATTAAAAGATAAACTCATGGGGGATGAAATTAAAGACGAAGTCAAGTCAGGGGAAGAAAATTGGACCTCAGCGCGCATTGGTTGAGGTATTGGAGTCAAGTCCAAAGTGACGCCAGGTCTGGTTTCTTCGTCAATCCTCAACCACATCGGGTTTCTTCTATGTTGAACAAACAAATGTTGTAGTGGAACAAAGATAAAATATGCCAAGCAAATGTGGATTTTTTTGAAGGCTGGTTAATTATAAAATAGACAGGTGTATATTATTGACTAATTTCATTCAAAACCCTTTTTTTCCGTGTGCAGAAAGTCCGTAAGAAATCCCAAATTAAATACCGCAATTGACTAGAAAACAGCCTTAATTGGATGGGCTCATGTTGTTCACCTACAAATTCATGCATCTATGTAATAACATTATAATATTTCAGTTCATGAAGTTTCTAATTTAATCTTTAAGTTATCTTTATAAATAAAGACATGTAGAAAAGCTAGTAATAGAATACAAGGGTCACTGCAAAACCGCGTGTGGAGAAAAGATTTAGTTAATGGCACATGATTCGTTACTTGCATCAGTTAAAAGCAAATTTCCACGTCTGAAGAGAGAAAAGTATGGAATCAGTTGATCAGCTTCCATATTGGTGACTCTGGTTAGTTAAACTAATTCGTGTACACTTATTCAAATGTATGTTCAAATGCGTGGAAAAGCTAGACCTGAACAAACTGTATATATGTATCCAGTTGGAGGAGATGATATCCGCTACAGCTATCTTTCAGGAGTTAAATGGACGCTCCTGATTGCACAAACCAAAACGCACGGTTTCATTAACTTAACATGGTGAGTTACGTTGCAAATTTTGTTTTTGTGCAAGCGTGATGGATTGTTCTGGCATCCGATTATACAGTATATAAAGTAAATATGTAATAAAAATTATTTTGATTTGTATAAAAACACTTTAACAAGTGCTTATGGGGTTGATAAACAATTCCGTACAACAAAAAAGGTTAAAATAATATCACAGATTGCGCGCGCAGGCATGGGATTATATATATATATATATATATATATATTAAACTTAAGTGTCCCATTATTTGCATAATTATTACTCAGAAAGTAGTAGCGTAACTAGTGTTGTGAATTGTGACCTGTGAACAAATATACAATTTACTATATCTTCGTTATTAATTGATTTGATATCATATCAGTAATATTTATAAAAACAGAACGGTGCAGCTTGGAAAGAACGAAGCAAAGGAAAATCTAGTTTATTGTGTAAAAATAAAAGAGAGAAAAAACCTGCCTTAACATTTATGCTCTCCTGTTTTATGAAGATGATTCCCCCCGCAATTCTTCATTTGAAGCTCCCATTTTCTGAACTTTGCGGCTATATATGACTTGCATAAAAGAAGTTTTGGTGCGTATGTTACTCCTCTGGTCCTATTTATAAGGCAGAGTGAGATGGTACTTTTTGATCCTATTTATAAAATATTGAGAGAAATTTTTTGTATTGATGTATAATTTTATCCCTAATTTATTATTGTGCTGACTTTATTTACATGAAGTATAATGTATATTAAATAAGGATAAAGTTGAAAAGTTATTAAATTTTAAATGAAAGTTAATGAAATTTGAGGTTTTCCTTAGTTTGTGTAAAATATGCTGAAAGTGTCTTATAAATATAACCAGAAGGGTACTTGTTAACTAACTGGTGGTGACAAGAAAAATAAAATGACAGAAGTGCCCCTTCTGTTTTCTCCATTACTCCTCCCTAAAACAAGGCAGCTGTGTCTACTTTTCATGGTAATCTCTCAAGTTAATCATATTTATAAATCACTTATAATATATTTTACACGGACAAAAGAAAAACTTCAAATTTTATTAACTCTACCTTAAAATTCAACCATATTTTAATCTTATCAATATTTAATAAATATACAAAGTTAATACAATAATAAATAAATAGTGAAATTGTACATTCATGTAAAAATTTTCTTTCTTTGCCTTATAAATAGGACTAATTTTTTTTTTCTTTCTCTGTCGTAGAGGAATACATTAATTGATCAAGCAAAATCAAACCACTTGTCGTATATAATATAATATGAATTGTGAGGGTGCTCCTTAATTACATATTAATGGCAGAACTTTAATTTTATATATTAATTACTACTCTATTTGGGTTTGGGCAGAGTATGGATTTTCAATATACTTAATGCGTCCACTTATGCTCAGAAATGAATGCTCCCCGATGCACCATGGACACGTGACAAAGGCTCACTCTCTGATGCTAGCTTCATCAAGCCAAGCTGCCTCTATATATACATTCCCTCCATCGCCACCTCCAAACTCCCACTTACATTACCTTCCTTTACCACCATGAATACTCAGCCTGTTCTCTCCCTTACCCTGGCCTCCTTCTTCTTCTTCTTCGGTATGTTCGCATTTATATATACCTCTTCTGTCTTCCTCTAATATTTCTCTCATCATCACTTTATTCTTCTTCCTTTTAATGTCTCTTCTTTTTTAAACTCTTCTGGTCCTATTTATAAAGTACTTCCAGCATGTTTGACATAGACTAAAAAAATCTTAAATTTTATTAGCTCTCATTTAAAATTTAATGACTTTCTGACTTTATCCCTATTTAATATACATTATACCTTGTATAAACAATATAATAAATAAAGAGTAAAATTATACATCCATATAAAAAATTTCTCTTGGTGCCCTATAAATAGGATCAGAAAATATCTTTTCTCTTTACTATTTAAATAGGACCAGAGGAGTAAACACTAGTAGTTGACCTATATTTAAGTTATATATTAAGTTCACGTTTGATTGTGCATGTATTCTCGGAATACTAAACGCATACACACATTTTAGCTGCGTAATGTTCAATAACGCACACGCGTTATCATGCAGGAGCTCAAGCAGCCACAATCACTTTCACCAACAGGTGCCCATACACTGTATGGCCGGGAACTCTAACCGGCGACCAAAAGTCTCAACTACCCACAACTGGGTTCGAGTTGGCTAGCGGAGCGTCCAACACTGTGGGCGTTCCGTCTCCATGGTCGGGCCGCTTCTGGGCGCGAAGCGGCTGTTCTAATAATGCCGGAAAATTCACTTGCGCCACCGCAGACTGTGGCTCCGGCCAACTAGCATGCAACGGCGCTGGTGCGGCCCCACCCGCAACCCTAATGGAACTCACCGTAGCGGTAAACGGCGGACAGGATTTCTACGACGTGAGCAACGTGGACGGGTTCAACGTCCCCATGTCCATAGCTCCGCAAGGTGGAACTGGAGCGTGCAAGCCATCTAGCTGTCCGACGAACATCAACGCGGCGTGCCCGGCGGAGCTGCAAGTGAGGGGCTCAGGTGGGAACGCGATCGCGTGCAAGAGCGCTTGCTTGGCTTTCAATCAGCCTCAGTATTGTTGTACTGGGAGCTTTGGGACGCCGGCTACTTGCCCTCCCACTGATTACTCAAAGTTTTTCAAGCAGCAATGTCCTGATGCTTACAGCTACGCTTTTGATGATAAGAGCAGCACCTTCACTTGTTCTGGAGCTCCTAACTATGCCATCATGTTCTGTCCTTGAACCTGAGGTTGAAGATGATCTCTCATAATTATCATTAAGTGCTCTACATGATATATAATAATGGCAGGAAATATGTATCGTGAGGAGGGAATGAATCGCTGCATTTAATGGATGGTGAATATTGTACTATCGTAGCTTTGCGTATTAATAGTTATACATGTATCTTTCAGTTACTGTATCTACAAAGATGTAAATACATATATTATTATTAATTATAATAATAAATTATGTTTCTTTTGACGACTTTCTGAATGCCTCGGCTTCAGAGCGCATATACGTATACGAGTTGTTAGAGAACATGAGAAAAGAGGAGTATTAATAATTGTTTCTACAAGTGTTGGAAAATTTGTATGAGCTTTTCAAGTTACTTGTTTTTTTCTTTTTGAAAAAAAAAACGGCGTTATTAACGGTCCATTAAAATATCTGAGCCCAAATTACATTGTGCAGTACCAACGCGGTCATATAGACATACTGCCTTCGTCCCTTATTATAATATCTAATTTTTTGAATAAGTTTATCCCATTTTATAAAATCCTTTTTGAGTTTGTCTGAGCATTTAATGCAGTATTACCTATTTTACCCATAATTTAATGTATTGAGTACATTCTCTTTCTTTATTTATATCACGATTACTCTCTTACATTTATCCATTTATATATAGGAGTATATTTGGGGGGAAAACTGCATTTGCTGCATATTAATTACTTTTAACTAATTTTAACTGTTTTCTTAAACCGCACAATTTAGTTAAAAAGATCTTATAATAAAGGATGGAGTAGTATAGTTATCAGGTGAGACAAACGAGTTAATTTAGCTAGCAAAATTAAAGCGTGAGCCATTGAGTTTTATTAAACCATGTGGTGCTATTAGGGCTCAGTAAGCACTATTTAATAATGAGGCTAGGTTCTTTACTCGTGTGGATGAATTTTGTTCACTGTAATTTCCGCTAAAATAAGTTGTTTACTATGATACAAAATTGGGATATTTTGATAAACAATTATCCAGAGAAATATTTTGATCCCGGCAATGGCCATGACCCCCAAAGTTTCATTTTTTTCAAATACCATCAGGATACAAGCGGTGAGAGATAAATATACAGGAGCTTTCCTTTTCCGTCTAGTTAATCAACAAATTCCACCATACTTGTTATTGTTATATCAACTCATTGTGATCTTGCTCATGTACAGTTGTGATAAGTAGCATTGACTTTTTAGTAGCGGTTACATTTTGAACGCTACTACCTCCCAATTCAGTATTAAAAATATTAGTTAAATTAGTTATTTATAATAAATATATGTCGTTTGGCCCAAATGTCTTTGTTAATCATATACTACCTCCGGTCCTTAATATAAGACTCTGTTTGACTTTTATTTTTTGATCCTAAATATAAGACCCCAATCCACTTTGTCTCTCATATTTATATATATTTTTTTTCCAAAGTAGCCCTCATAACAATGATAGTTCTAGTCAATAAACTTGATCAGCAAGGATATTTTAGGAAAAATAACACCTATTTAGGACAAATAACTAACTCAACTTACTTCCTAAATCTCCTCAAATCAGTCAACTGGCTCTTATAATTAGGACCGGAGGTAGTACGTTGAAATTATCCATTAATGAATGTGTAATCATCATGGGGATTACTTAGAAGCAAAATAGATAAATATCATAGACAAAGTAAAATGATGTCTTATATTTAAGATTAATTTGAATATCTAGCTAACTTTTATATTAAAAATAAGGAGACGTAGTTATCTATACATGCGATATATAAATTGAGCGTTTGTTCAGTAGCCCCGGTGCTATGTATATCGACACGTAAATGGGTTTGAAGGCATTCAGAAAATTGAAAGAAACATTTATATATATATATATATATCTCCTTCTCCAGATACAAGAAAGATGTATCGATAGTACAGGATAAAATCACCAATAAGAGCGGCCAATTTATTCTTCTCATCAGACCTTAATTATTTATTTCATGCCATTATTATTTGTTACCTGGATATATAATTAATAATATGAGAGCCCATCATCTCGCCAGCGTTCAAGGACAGAAGGTAATGACATAGTTAGGGCCTCCAGAGCACGTGAAGGTGCTGTTCTTGTCATCATAAGCGTAGCTGTAAGCATCAGGGCACTGTTTCTCGAAAAACTGGGAGTAATTGGTGGGTGGGCATTTGTCTGGCCCGCCGGCGAAGCTCCCAGTACAACAGTACTCGGGCTTATTGAAGGCCAAGCAAGCACTCTTGCACGCGATCACCTTCCCATCTGAGCCCTTCATTTGCAGATCCGCCGGGCACGCAGCGTTGATGTTCGCCGGACAGCTTGACGGTTTGCAGTCGCCGGTACCGCCTTGCGGAGCTATGGACACGGGGACGTTGAACCCATCCACGTTGCTTACATCGTAAAAATCTTGTCCCTTGTTTGCCGCCACAGTAAGTTCGACTAGGGTCGCGGGTGGGGTTCCACCAGCACCGTTGCATGCCACTTGGCCGGAGCCACAGTCTCCTGTGGCGCAAGTGAACTTGCCCCCGTTATTAGAACAGCCGGTTCGGGCCCAGAAGCGACCCGACCATGGAGATGGAACGTCCACAGTGCTTGACGCTCCGTTTGTCAACTCGAACCCGGTCTTGGACAGTTGAGGCTTCTGGTCACCGGTTAGGGTTGCCGGCCATACTGTGTATGAGCATTTGTTGTTAAAAGTGATTGTGGCAGCTTGAGATCCTGCTTGAAGTTAAACATATATGTGCATTACAACGTGATGTATTTAAAACATAATAAACAGAAAAGTAATATAGAAATTAAAAGGCGAGAAAACAGAGAAGGTGAAAGAAGTTAAAGGAAGAGAAGGAGGCCATGGTGAACATACCAGAGAAAAAGAAGAAGACCAGAGTAAGGGAAAGAACAACTTGGGTATTCATGGTATGAGCATACGATGTTGGTAATAATAGGGAAGGTATATGTGTGTGTGTGATCTGTGTACGAGAATGAGAAGGGGCGAGGAGGGAAGAGGCGTATATATAGGCACCAAGGCTTCAAATGTTGGACTGTGTGATCAGGTAAATGTCCATGGCACTTCCGTGTACGCATTCAGCATTGAAAATTCATAAACTAACACTGTCTCTCTCTCTCTCTCTCAAAAAGGACAGATTTCCTCGTCTCTTCTGCCACAGATATTCAAGGAGTGACTCGTAATTTACATTCTAGTCTAGATGTTTGATTTTAGATAATCTCTTCGTTACTTTTTAACTAAATAATCCTATTTAAATAAAAATTAAATCCATGTATAATCTGTATGTATCCATTTCAAAAGAAATTTTTAATTTACATCTGTCCTACTGGAATCTGATCTGCTCCAACTTTCTCACTTTGTGAGCATTTTTTGTCTCATCACATCACCAAATTTTCCTAGACTGGTTTGAAATAGTTTACGGAAATATACTTATACTACCTCTTGTTCTAATTATAAGAGTTAGTTGACTAATTTGAAGAGATTAAGAAAATAAATTAAGTTAGTTATTTATCATAAATAGGTGTTGTCTTTCCTAAAATATCCTTTTTAATCTAGCTATTAAAATTTAATCTGTTCATTATAATGAATAATGTTATATATATATATATATAATGCTTGAGGGGAAAAAACGGTGAGGTTTTCATTCTGATAAGTAAGCATCGTGGGAGCAGGGTGAGGGAGGGCATGGAACAAAATGCGGCCGCCAGCTGTTGCGTTACGTGAGATAAGTCAATAGCTCGTCCATCTGTCTATTTTAGTTTCAGGCCCAAAAACAAATTAAATGCCACCATTTTATTCAAGTGTCAATTTTAATTTATGTTTGTTTCCCAAGAAAATCTAACCATGGCGTCTTTGATTCAGTAGAACCTGCGATTGTTTGTCTATTCGATCATTAATAAAAGGGCTCCACCCTTTTTTACGTGGCCGGCAAGCAAGATTGTAAATATTAATCCTTTAATTTAATTTTTTTTCCTTAGCGAAGATAATATAATCCTTGTTTATAATTTGGACGGGATCGATAATGCTAGTCCAACGTGGTGGGAACACAAGAACTGAGCGCCGAGGAGGAAAGCCTTTGGGCCCGAAATTTGTGGGTGAAACTGACGTACATCCGATGTCGCTTTGGACTTGACTACTTGAGTACTCCACTTCCTTCCGCACCTCACTGATGGATGCCTTGAATCAATTTAATACTTTTATTTTCAACATAAGTGTATATTTTTACGGATAAGAACTGAGTCTAATAAAAAAAAATTAGTCTCTTATAATAGGATGAACCGATATTCAAATCCCTACTAAGAAAAGTACTTACAAGTAGTACTCAACGATATTTTAAATAAAATTGTTTCTAATACATGATACCTATGCCTAGTAAAAAAAAGTGTATGTTTTTCTTAAAAAAGAAAACATCTGTATGACTATTAACAACAAAAAAGATATATATATACACATACACACATATCTATGTATGTACTACCTCTTGTGTTTAATATAAAAGTTAATTAACTAATTTAAGTAGATTAAGAACGTTTGTTAAGTTAGTTATTTATAATAAATTAGTGTCATCTTCCTTAAAATACCCTTTTTAATTATATGTATAAAATATTAACTAAAATTGTCATTTAATGAAACATGTAACATATACAACTACTAAAAAGACTACTTTAAAAAAAAAAATATGATAGGTTTGATGGACTGGAGTCTTATACTTAGGACAAAATTAAGAGTCAAACTAGCTCTTATATTAAGAAGTACTACCTTTTGTCCTTAATATAAAAGCTTATTTAATTTTCAACTTAATTCTAAATATAAAACCTCAATCTATTTTATCTCTCATATTTATTTATTTTTTCAAGTTAATCCTCGTAATAGTTACAGATGTTAAATAATTCATCAAATGTCATTTGATTAATAGGGGTATTTTAAGAGAAACAATATCTACTTATTATAAATATTTAACTTAAAATAATTAACTAACTCTTATATTAAGGATTAGACGAAGTATATAAAATCACATATCAAATGTTTTAAGGCGTGGGTCTAGCCGGGCATGAGAGTGAAAAATCTGAAATGGCCCCGGCGATCACCGATGTCAAGTCCTCGTTGGATTTTGGACTTTACAGTAACATATGACGAAGGGAGTGGATCCATCTTGACCGGAAAGCCCCGGTTATGGACAACTTTCGACAATACATTGGGCCAGCCCTTTTGGAATGTGGAAGCCCAAAACCATCTTCTCACTCTGCAATGTCGAGGCTTGAGAAGGGTGTTCGGCTTTCACGTTTGCAACCCCGAAAGTTCTTTTGCCAAATGCACTTTGATCTAAATCAAGAGTTAGTCTGGCAAGCAAGCCGTACAATGGAGAAAGTTAGTTTTGTAAAAGTTGCTGGGAGTAGTTTTTAACATTTTCAATTCATGTAGTGATGTTAAGTAGTTAACGAACTTTTAGCGAGTGAACTTTTAACGCATGGAGTTCTGCCAGACTACAAACCAAAACTCACGCATACTTCTCACGTCATCATTAACAATACTGTACACTTTTGTAATTACCTCACGTTACACTTAAGGCTCCGTTCCAGTTGCGCAATGTGAGTATATATATCGATTGGTTTGCTTTCTTTAGCTAGGTGTTTCGATAGAATCAAAACCATAATTTTAAAAGTGTTTTTACAATGCACAAAATAAATATGTGAAAGAATTTGTCTTATTTTACGAATTTTTAGATGCTTCCAAACACCCCCTAAACATACTAATAATAACATTTCATCAAACGATAGATAGATCCGATGAAAGTGCCACAACTTGTACGATAAGAGTTCTTGTCTGCTTGTTATTAAGCCTCACATGCCTTGATTATTATTACACCACTTTATATTCAGTCTGGTCTTCAGACCCACATGTACATGCACAGGCGTACACACTTGATATTGCCCCATACATATAACGATCCACTATATTGTTTTTGCCCATTTCTGTTTGGAAGATTGTAGCTTTTCTACCACTGATCCTATATGTATATTGGTGAGTGGAGCGAGTGGTTAATGAGTGCAAAATCCTTGATCAATTCAAACCTCTCATCATCAACCAAACCAAAAAATATATATATTGCCCCTATAATATAACATTTTTAATGCACGGTCTGAACAGATAAATGGAATTCACATATGTACTGTACTTGAAGCCGAACAACATATGGTTTCCTGGAAAGAGGAAGGGGTAAAACATAAAGTTCATTTTGATGTGAATTACTTACCTACTCAAGGAGATTTTTATCAAAACTTGTGTGTGGGGGTACAACTGATGAAGAAACTCTCTTTTGCAGGAAGGGTAATTTCCATTGAAATCAGAAACAACCAAAAAAGCGTCGTCCATAAAATATAATGGAGGACCCAGCGGGCTCCACCTTTTGATAATATAATCACTGAGGAGTGCGATGAGTGCATAATTCGAAGTGTTTTCTGGAAGGCTATCGCTGGTTCTCCCTTTTGGCATGCCTGCTACTTTTCGCTGATCATGAATATTTCAATTGTTCATCATCTAGGGATCGTTTTATTATTTCTTAAGGAAAAGTGGAGTTATTCTAATCCTAAGCTTCATCAACTGCAATTTTGGTGCGAAATTATAGATTCTATATTCAGATGATAAAGTTTTTGGGGCGGGGGGATGTCCGCTGAACATGGGAGGGGAAAATGGAAATCATACATAGCTTGTTACATAAACAAATTCATAAATTTTGCAGTCATAAATGGGTTGTTCATCTTTCTGCCCAAAAAAAAAAAACTGTTCCCCTTGCATGCCAGTTTACTGCTGTATATATAAATACAAAATATTTGGTTTGATTGATTGGATAGTAGATATATCGGTTTTGGAGGTGTTCTTGGGTGGATCCTAGTGCCAAGCTTTGAGGAAAATTGAGAAGTTCATGAAATATGACTGTAATGGAGTTAAATGATTGACAAGGTCTCGCTGGAACGTTATCTATCACCGCAGATCCATCCACGGAGGAACCGAGCAATGCTACTCAACCACTAAAGATGTGCGTGGATTATTGTGGCCGTTTTTAAGCATGATTTGCCCTCTCTTCAATTCCATGCGGGCGTTTTATTCATACTGCCTCGCAATTATGAGAAGCCCCAGATACCAACATCACACTACAGCCAAATCACAGCGACGACCTTCGGGATCAGCCCAACCAGAAAAATTTAACAACAAAAAGACGGCCAACATGGTTTAATACTTGCCGCACGGTCTCCGTTCTGAAACAGCGAATTAAGAGTTGCTTCACTTGGTAAAGCGTTCGAATCACTTTCGGTACTTAAGGTAATGAGCATCGTGATGTTTATTATTCTAGTGAAATCTAAACCATTTAGGTGCGGTTTTAATGGTCTAAATTTAAAAATTTCGACTAGTAATTTTAAATAATTTTTTTTAAAAACTTACAGTCAGGAGATTATAATTATTACCTTCGGTTCTTAATAGAAAACCTTATCTGATTTTTATTTTGATTCTAAATATAAGACTCTGATCTATTTTGTCTATCATATTTATTTATTTTTTTCCAATATATTCTTTCTAATGACAATAGTTTTAGCCAATGAACTTAATTAGTAAGGATATTTTAGAAAATATAATATTTATTTATTATAAATAACTAACTTAATTTATTTCTTTAATCTACTCAAATTAATTAACTAGCTCTTATATTTAATATTGGAGGTAGTATTTTATATTATGTACTGATTTTAAAAAATTAAAAAGGCAGAAGTATTAAATACTAAATTTGAATGGTTAAAATTTGATAAGTATCATGGTGCTTATCATTATAATAAGCACTGAGACTGGTTCCTTTATTCCTAAGGTGTCGGTTTATAATTTTTAAGGTCGTGAATTTAAATCCTATCAGTGGTTCAATACCCATCGCAGTGATAAGCACTATGATGCTCTTTGTTGTGGTGTAATCTAAACTATTTAAAATCAATTTTAATGATCTAGATTTAAAATTTTCAACTAATAATTTTTAAATTTTTAAAAATCTTACAATTAAGAGATTACATTTATTTTGAGTTATGTATATATTAAAAGAATTTTTTTAAATATTAAATCTCAGCCATATATCCATATTAAATTTGAATGGTTAATATTTGATGAGCATAATGGTATTTATCACTGTGATAATCATCGAAACTGATAGGGGAAATCACAAATAAAGACCCTCGAATTAGCAAAGTCACTCTATGGTCACCTGAATATGCTAAATTACTATGAGGAAACCGGTCTCAAATTGTAATTATGAAATCATGGCCAAATTACCAAAATACCCCTCTTTAATTTTTTTTTTTAAAAAGAAAGCCACTACCTCACCGGAATCCGGCCACCGGCGCCGGAGCTCCGGCGGCCGCTTCCGGCCACTGTCGGCGGCCGGACGCCGGGGTCCAGCCGCCGGAGCTCCGACGCCGGCGGCCACTTCCGGCGGTCTTCTTTTGTTTTTTGTTTTGAAACTGTTTTTTTTTTAAAAATTGGGGGGAAGTGAGGTTGGGGGGATTTGATCCCCCAACCTAATGCTTCCCAAAATAAGGAATGACCATTGAACCAACAAATTTTTATTAACATTATAATGCAAAAAAAAAAATAAGTTAACTCATTTACTCTTGTTCCAGGTGATAACAACAATACATTTGGAAATAACAAGTTCTGATTGTAAAATAACACGTCTGGAATAAAAATTTAACAATATGTTTTTTTATAACAATAAATTTTGTTGCAAGTAATAACAACAATACATTTAAAAATAACAAGTTCTGATTATAAAATAACAAGTTTGGGATTAAAATTCAATAACACGTTTTTTTTATAACAATACACTTTGTTTCAAGTGATAACAAAAATACATTTAAAAATAACAAGTTTTGATTATAAGATAATAAGTCTAGGATTAAAATTTAACAACACGTTTTTTTATAACAATTAATTATTTTATACTTTTAAAAAATAAATTATTTATAACTTATAAAAAATATTTTTAATATATTTATTTCTCTAAAAAAATACTTTTTAATCTGTATATCTATACAACTCATTATAAATCAAACTACTTCTTATAAATTATAAAGTATTTATAATAAGGCATTTTTGATTTATTAATCATAGTATAAATTTTATATTATTTCATTCTTTAAATATTAAAAATAGTTTTTATATTTAAAGAATAAAATAGTATTTTTAATTATAAATTAGAGATAAATTTCATTTATAAATTTAAGCAGTCAAAAAGTATTTTTAATCCACAATAAATTGTACTATTTATAATTTATAAGAAGTAGTTTGATTTATAATAAGTTGTATAGATATATAGATTAAAAATTTTTTAAAAAAAAATTAAAAAAGTGTGTTGCCATTTTTCCTAAATTTTATTTATAAATTTGAACAATAAAAAAGTATTTTTAATCTATAAAAAATTATACTTCAAGTTCTGATTATAAATTGGAGATAAAAATTATTTTTTAGCAAATTAAATAGATTACAAGTACTTTTATAAGTTATAAATAATTTATTTTCCAAAAGTATAAAATAATTAATTGTTATAAAAAAAAGGTGCTGTTGAATTTTAATTCCAGACTTGTTATTTTATAATCAGAACTTGTTATTTCCAAATGTATTGTTGTTATCACTTGAAACAAAGTGTGTTGTTATAAAAAAACATGTTGTTAAATTTTAATCCCAGACTTATCATCTTATAATCAGAACTTGTTATTTTTAAATGTATTGTTGTTATCACTTGAAATAAAGTGTGTTGTTATAAAAAAAAACGTGTTGTTAAATTTTAATCCCAAACTTGTTATTTTATAATCAGAACTTGTTATTTTTAAATGTATTGTTGTTATTGCCTGCAACAAAATTTATTGTTATAAAAAAAACATATTGTTAAATTTTTATTCCAGACGTGTTATTTTACAATCAGAACTTGTTATTTCCAAATGTATTGTTGTTATCACCTGGAACAAGAGTAAATGAGTTAACTTATATTTTTTTTTGCATCATAATGTTAATAAAAATTTGTTGGTTCAATGGTCATTCCTTATTTTGGGAAGCATTAGGTTGGGGATCAAATCCCCCCAACCTCACTTCCCCCCAATTTTTTTTAAAAAAAACAGTTTCAAAAAAAAAAAACAAAGGAAGACCGCCGGAAGCGGCCGTCGGCCGACTTCGGCGTCCTGTCGCCGACAGTGGCCGGAAGCGGCCGCCGGAGCTCCGGCGCCGGTGGCCGGATTCCGGTGAGGTAGTGGCTTTCTTTTTTAAAAAAAAAAAATTAAAGAGGGGTATTTTGGTAATTTGGCCATGATTTCATAATTACAATTTGAGACCGGGTCCCTCATAGTAATTTAGCATATTCAGGTGACCATAGAATGATTTTTCTAATTCGAGGGTCTTTATTTGTGATTTCCTCATAATTTTTTAAAAAAATTCTAAAAAAATGACTGTTAAATTTTAAAATCAGAAATTATTATAAAAATTATTGTTATTTACTTTTTGAATGTACTTATTTTTTTTAAGAACATAGTAACCAATACTGATTTAAAATTTTAAAATGTAATAATAATTTTTTTAAGAATTTTCTCTAATTTTTAACACAGTTCTTTTTTACTGCTTCAGTGTAAAAAAAAAAAAAGAAGACCATTTTGTTGCGACGATTGTTTGCTTCATTAATGACAGCTCACTGAAAGGAAAAAGACCGTTGCCATTTCAGCGCCAATTTACATACATGTTGCCCGCGCATTTCATTATCTTTGATTAACAATTAAAAATTAAAGATAATTAGTAAAGATAATTAGTCGATGGAACATTAATTTGACAGTACTCTAGAGCCTGGGGAAAAAAAAAAGACATTTCGTCCTTAAAAAAAAAAAAGGATCATTCTGTTCTGATTGATGGATTCAGGATCGTGATTGATTGCTTCGTTAATGACAGCTTCCTGAAAGGAAAAAACGACCGTTGCCATTTCACCGCCAATTTATATATATATGGTGCCCGCGCTTTTCTGTTTCTTTGGTGTGATCATCACGCAATGGCAGACTCCGGTAGGTCTGCGCAAATATTTCTTTCTGCTCCTTAAATCTCTTCTCAGTCTTTGATCGATTTCACTGCCTTGCAGAGGCCGTCCAGGTTCTGGTGTCGCTACTCGCCGATGATTCTTCCATCGTTAGAGCGGCCTCCATGGCCTCTCTCAAAGACATTGCTTCATTGTGATTATTTCTTTATCTCTGTTTATTTTGTCATCATATTTCAAGGCGCTTTGAATCTTATGGCATCGCATTTGCAGGAACCCACTCCTAGTTCTTGAGTGCTGCGCGGCGGAATCCCGAGGAGGACGTAGGGTACTTTTAAATTTTTGTTTGACATTTAGTTGGAATTGATAGCGAAAGAGAAGTTCAAGGACGGTACTGTTAATTATTTCCTTTGGTTTTGGATTTGAATGTTCCAGCGATTCGGAAACATGGCGGAAATTTTTCAAGTGATGGCATACGGAGTTCGAGCGCTCGACAGAAAAGAAGTTGATAAGTCTTTTATGGCAAAGCTATCGAAGATTGCTACCTCTGAGATTATACCCTCTAAGGTCTCTCTTTTCACTCCGGAAAATTCGGTAATTGCTGCTTGAAAAGCATGGCTTGCGATATATAACGTAGTTAACCTCTGTGTCAGATATGTACAATGATATTGTATGAATTCAAGCCAGTACACAATTGAAGGGAAAACGGCTATGCCGTTTATTTTCAAGGCCTTAATTATGCTGTTGCTATTGAACACTTTACGTTTCGAAATCTGCAATTTGGATGTCTGTAAATCTTGATGCTAACTTGAATTTTTTTGACGATGGTCCTCGCTCATAATAGTCACCTTTCACCTAGTACATGTGGTTTATGTTAACGTGTCGCGCTAGTCGTAAACACATTCAGTTTTAAGGCATGGTAGAATTTTACCACAGTACTCTTAGGTACCACATTTTCTGTCTTTATAATATGGATATAAAATGTTCATCTCATCCTCTGTATAGCCTAATAATTTCGCCTCTTGCGCATCATTTTCTTGTCATGACAGTTATCTTAGGACATCTTCATTAATGGCTTCATCGAGTTCAGAACTTTACCTTACTTGGTATAGACGACTAGCTCCTGTGCTTCTTTTGCAGGAACTCAATTCTGATTGGCTACAAGCAGCAACGAGCCTACTTGTTGCAATAGGCTCACATATACCTGACCTAGTGAGCTATTTTCTCTGATTTTATTGTATTAAAATGATTTTCAAATATTCTTTATTTTAATATGGAACGAAAAGACACGGCTAAAGGAATAGAGGAGACAGGTAGAAAGAAAAATATTGTTAGATAGAGCTCTTGAATATCTGGATATCAATCAATGAAATCCCCAGTAATCTATCTTTACCTTTTGATTTTTTTTTCTAATATTTCATTGCAGAAATTAGATCTGAACATTTTATGCCGTGCTAAAATATTATCTCCTCTATGTTAACCGAAAAGAAAAGAATTATCTCCCTCTCTTGTAGGCAATATTAGTGGCTTCTATTTGTTATTCTTCATTTTATTTCACTTCTCCTACTTTGTCCTGGATTCTAAACTGGGTTCAATCTTCTATCTTTTGCCTGCCCCTCTCTCTTGAATTGGAATTGCAGATGATGGAAGAGATTTATCTTCATCTATTAGGGCCAACTTCAGCATTACCAGCTATGGTCCAAATCCTTGCAGAATTTGCTTCTTCTGATCGTAAGTAAATTGTCTCTTGGAATTTTTTCTGCAGCTACAATTTTCAAGTCTTCCTTTTTTTTTGGGGGTTGGTTTTCAGTTCTGCACTAAGCACTGATTTTTTCTACCTTTTAAATCTGTTAACAGCAATGCAGTTCATTCCCCGTTGGAAAGGTGTTCTTTCTCAAATTCTACCAATTCTTGGAAATGTGCGAGATGCACACCGGCCAATTTTTGCGAATGGTGTGGCAAATCTTGCTGTGCTTCCTTGATAGCCAAATGATTTCAACTTTAGACGTCTAGGTGCAGGGTTGGATGTGGTATATTTGGTTACTTGTTTTGAAATGGTCGAAGTTGTAGATGGGTGTGTGATGTACAATCACTGAAATTAAAATTGGCTTTCAAATTACTTTGAGCAAGTTCCATGCCTTCGTGGGCAGAATATAATACATCATGTCACGTAGACATAAAACAGTGGAGCATTGCAATCAATTATAGACATCTCTTAAACTCCCTTCCAAAGTCAGGTCATTCATTTTTGGGGCATATTCAATTACACTGATGCTAATAATATTTTGTAGCTTCTTTCATTAAAAAAAGAAATATTGTGTTGTGGAGTTAGTTCATTTGCATGTTAGTAGTAATATTTGTTATCCTTTTCCAGCATTCAAGTGTTGGTGTCAAGCGGCTTGCCAATGGAGTATGGATTGCCCTACACATTCCTCCCTTGATGGTGATGTCATGTGAGAAAAATATATGGTCTTCTAGTTCTTTTCCTGAATTCCGATATTTTATTTCCCTTTTTTCCTGTCTAAGGAATACATGCTAGTACTGCAGGTCCTTTCTGAATTCTGCTTTTGAGCTCTTGTTGAGGGTTTGGACTGCTTCACGTGATCTAAAGGTTTGCTTGTAATTGCTGTTCTATTATTGATTTGCATTCTGTTGCTGCTATATCCTTCTTTTCTTTCTACCTCTTCCCCCTCCCCCCTCTTCTTTTCTTCTTTTTGGCCCCCAATAAAAAAATACTACTGTAAGTCACAATACTGAAATCCCATTTTTAATTCTTATATTCAGTCAATCATATGATTTCAGGAAGCTGATGTTTTCTTTCTTAATAGAAACTCCTCTACCTAATCTTCTATAATAGACTATTTTTGTATTAGTTAAAAAAGTTGCCTTCTTATCAAGCCGTATCTGTTAAGAAATACAATGTTAAGAGAGAAATGTAAAAATGGACCCTGTCGTGCCAATATATATTTGAAAGGACTAAATAAAGAAACCATCAGTTTAAGGCATGCGTGATATTAAAATAAATATGCATTGTGTGGTTACTATTTATTTCTTCTTTAAAGGTTTTAAGACCAGTACTTGATGGGTACGCTAGGAAAAGGATACAACTTTACTTTCCGAGGGGATATATTCTCTTGGAGAAGTGAAAAGCTGAATATGGCTGCATGTACTAGAGCATAGGTTGAGTTCTGAGTTATACGACTCATGGTATGTGAATTATGATGGCTAAAGATAATCTTAGAAGATTTGAAGTTTAATGTGGAAGGTTCAGTAAAGTTCTAATAAATCCACTATCAACAATGCAGATAATCTGGTACAGACATGACTGCACTCAGCATGTTGAAGTAGATCAACACTTTGATAAAAATAATTTCTAATTTGTACTCCTTTTGTTTCTTCTTATGACCAACTTGTAAATGCATTTAATCATTGAGTTATCGAATGCCATATCTTAGGAATTAATTGTCAGGCTTGGCACCCATCAACTTGTGGGGAGTGTTAGAAATAATTTAAATAATGTATTTCTTTAGGCACATGTATACAGGCTATCTGCTTTTAGTCCCTGATATACTTGTCTTCTTGAGTGGTAATGCCCATGTAATATGCTCATTTTATACAAAAAAGAGTTTCAAACATCGTGTCATGTTTGTCTAATCGCATTCATTTTGTTTCTTATTTGTCTTTTGCTTCTTTCAACTTGTTGGGATTTAGGTTCGGGTAGCATCAGTGGAAGCCTTAGGTCAGATGGTTGGTCTTATAACACGAACCCAATTGAAGGCAGCTTTACCAAGGCTCATTCCTACAATGTTGGATTTGTAAGATTTACCTACACATTGCTTCAAACTGCATATTCAATTGCCTTTTTATTTTTTGTGCAAAACATTTTCTGTATTGATTTTATGATGTTCTTATTGCATGAGTTTGTTTCAGTGCGAGACAGGAATTCCACAAATATTTGGAGTAAGACAGTATTTATAGTATAGTTTAATTTTCTTTTTTCCTATTGTCAGGTATAAGAAGAATCAAGATATCGCTTTTTTAGCCACATGTAGTATCCACAACCTCTTAAATGCATCTTTACTATCAGAAAGTGGTCCTCCTTTGCTTGATTTTGAGGTAGCATAAAATATAAAGTTCATATTAAAAAATTCCTGGCTAGTTGAGTATCTTTGTCTTAGACTCTAGTTCTCCTATGTTCTTTTTTTTTTTTCGGGTTGTATCATTGGTGCTTGCTTGCTTAGTTTCTTCAATCAAAACCTACACCTTGTTATTTTAATTTAATTAGTCATGCCGTTTAGGTTCATCTTAACTGTTATTCTGAAATTTCAATTATTCTTTTGTTCTTTGAAAAAAGGAGAGGCTCTTTTATTGAATTTCTTTTCGTTAATAAGTGAACTTGCATTTGACAAGGGGAAAAAAATATTGTGTAAGGTCACCTTGTCGTGTGAATTACTGGTCTAACCTGATATTGTTTACTTTGTCTTTCTTTTCCTCTTCACATTGTTATTACTACTTCTCACATTTATATTACTAACATGTTGATATATGCCCAAGTAATTATGTGTTGTAAATTGTTTCTAATCCAGTAGAACTAGATGTTGATCGAACATTTCATGTCATTCTACTGAGTGTTGTGGTACTTGAGCATATATTTATATACGAGTAGCTGGATATGGATTTTTAAACACTACAAATAACAGCAATGTCTTATATGTGGCTGCTGTGAATCTGGATAATACCGTGGCACACAATTGATGGATCTGACAAAAACTGAACTTGAAATTCCCAATACTCTTCTTTGTTTCTCTTTGGCTAGCCTTTCTTTACTGAATTAACTATATAATGAGGTATCGAACTGTTGTCTTGCGCTTATTGTGACCAATGCATAAATGTAGCTGGCTTAGTTTATATCTTTTCCTTATAAATAGTTGCTTTATCTACTATCTTCTAAGAATCTGAGTTTAGAAATTTTTCTCTCCATCCATTTAAGAAATTTTGTTGGCATGTAGGACCTAACAATGATTCTGTCAACCCTTCTTCACGTGGTTTGTATTAATTATAATAGCGAAGAAAAAACAGATTTCTCAGTGGGATTGAAGGTAATACTGCCCATTGCATTTGTAGTATATAGTTTCATATCATAATTTCCGTTTCTTGCACGTCATAACTGTTGGATGACTTCTTCTTCTAAATGTTTTTGCACGTCATAACTGTTGGATGGCTCTATTATTTTTGTGTTTGATGGTTATAATGCACGTCCATTTTTGTTGAGATATATCGGAGCTTGTTATTAGTGACTGAGGGTGGCAAATGGGTGAATTATGGATTAGAATTTCCCTTTAACCTGCTTAAGATAAAGTTAAAACAAATTTTAAAATAATACCATCCCTCCATGACCCATTTTGTAGATGAGTATCCATCTAGCTATTGATCCATGCAATTGGATTTTCATCTTATCCATCCAATCTACGAATTACTAAAAGACTATATTAGTATGTATAGTTTTTGCAAATAAAAAAAAAAATGATGACAGTGTGGAATCTCGAATTTATTCATTCATTAGGACATTTACTTTTATTTCCTTATTTAATCTAGGCAGCTTTGGAGTTTTATGAGAATTGCAGAGGGTTTGGTGAACCTTTTTGAGCTTATGATTTTGTTTTCTCTTTTGTACTTTTATCCTGAGTTTCAGCTCTCTCATAATGATTTTTTCCCCAAAAAAGATGTTATTTATTGTAAACTGAATGACAGATGTATAATGAGGTGCAACATTGCTTTCTGACGGTTGGCTTAGTGTATCCAGATGATTTGTCTATGTTCCTTGTAAATGTAAGTACCCGCAACTCTTCATAGTCTATCTTCTAGAAGTTATTATTTCTTTCCCAAAGTTCTTATTTGTTTGACTTCATAACGGAAGAACATTGATTAAAATGAGAGAGAAATTAAATTGCAGATAACAAACTCTCAGCCTATAATGAAGTGTTAAAATAATTTATTTATTAATGCATTCCAGTCTGAGTTTTTCCCTCAATGGAATCAAGCTCCTGCACATATCACCACACCATTGCAGAACTCTGCTAACGAAAAACTACTTAAATTACATGCAACTATCCTTTGAGGAGAGTGCATTTGGTTTGAGCTACGATTCATGGGAAGTCAAAAATAATTTACTCTTTTATGTCTACAAAGTGCTACTCACAAAAACTAATCCTAACAAATATCATGTAAAAAAGAACTTGCAACAATAAATTCATACTTCAGAAATGAAAATGAAAATGAGTGGAGTAAGGATTTGTCTTCACACTTTTATCCTTTTGATCCTTCATTCTATTAAATAATCTTCTTTTATTACCAAAAAAGAAAAAGAAAAAGAATCATGGTTCTTTAATTTTATCATAACTTCTCCTCCTCGGTTCTTCACTGCCAGAAATGCAGGTTGAGGGAAGAACCTTTGACCTTTGGTGCACTTTGTGTTTTGAAGCATCTTTTGCCAAGGTTTTCTTCTTTTCTAATTCTCATGCTAATTATTATCGATCCTCTAATAGCAGCTCACTAAAATTCCTTGTGAAGGTTGTCTGAAGCTTGGCATGTTAAAAGGCCTCTTCTAGTTGAAGCTGTAAAGTTTTTATTAGATGAGCAGAATTTAGGTGTGAAAATGGCACTTTCAGAGGTAAATCAACATGGATTAATTTTCCTATTGTTTCTTTCAATATTGTACACTTTTTGCTTTCTTCCATATATAAGATTTGCTCATTTGTTTTTAGTTAATTGTGGTCATGGCCTCACACTTTTACTTGGTTGGCACTTATGGAGAGCTGTTCGTTGAATACCTTGTACGCAATTGTGCTTTAACAAATCAAAATCAAAGTAATACTGAGAATAGTGCAAATAAGAGAGTAGAGGTACACATTTGTTCTCTCTCTTGTCATTTTCATCTATTTTTTAAGTTTTCCAGCTTTAGGTTGTCATGATTTTTATAAGAATTTTAAACAGTGTTGCTTTCGTCTTTCATGGTCAATTTTTTCAACAGTGCTTTGATTTATTTGCTTTGCTTTGTTTTTTTTCCCCGTTTAGAGAAATACTCTTTGCTTTGCAGTGTAGTTCTTCACTCATTATTTGTATAGTATGATCTTCTATAAAAGAAATTTTTTTATTTATTGAAAAAAAATCACACGTATATGTTTTATTATTCTACTGTATTTTTACATGTCATGAAATCTGTGGAAACTTGAATATAGAACCAATAATTGATAAATTAGATTGAATAATACCTAGTTAAGAAATCAACAGAATAAAAAGTTTCCCTACTGGTTTGGGACGCACTTGGAATCTCCCACAACACTTCCAAATATCTCTCTACATACCTCTTTATTTTTTCTTACAAACTTTCCTCTTGATTGAAACACTAAAGCCAAGCCCTTAAACCGACTGGCTCCGCTCACAAAATACCAGAAACTGCCCAAAAAGTGTTACATATCAATTCTCTAATTACTCCTCTCTTTTGCATCCATCTATATAAACTGTCTAAGATAGACTCTTAATTTGGGGGCTATCAGATTCCTAACCCTGTTATTCTTCTCAGATGAAAATTGGCGCTGTTACACTGGAAGAGTTAAGAGCAATTTGTGAGAAAGGTCTCCTTTTAGTGACTATCACAATTCCCGAAATGGAGGTAAATTAAATCCTTTCTTTATCCATCACATTTATGGTAGCGTTTTTCCTTCATTTCTTGGAACTTTTTAGTTCTAGTAATTCCGTATCTGTCTACTAATTTCACCTAAAAACCAATGTTGAATGCTTTTACAGAACATTCTTTGGCCTTTTCTGTTGAAGATGATCATTCCACGGGCCTACACTGGTGCAGTTGCTGTGGTAAGAGTTTGATACTCTTGCCTAGTAAACTTAGCATAGGGTAGTTCAATTAATAGGTCAGTTCAATTTGATTATCAGATGCTTAACTAATTTTTTTCATGCATAGCTTCAGGTTTGATATCTGTTTTTGGTCCAAGAAATCCTTTATATTACAAAATGTCTAGGCATTTGCATGCTTTTGTTGTGAAAGTAAAGTCCCATCCATGCAGAAGTTTTTCCTGGCATGTCATTGCTACTTTTATAGGTTTGCAGATGCATCTCAGATTTGTGGCGGCATCGATCTTATGGAAATCATATGTTGAGTCTGTGTAAAACCCGTGTTGATATACCAAATGTTGAGGTATGAGCCTTGGTTGATAGTTGTTTTTTTTTAAATCTTTTATTTTTAATATTATTATAAGATCGTTTTGTTTAGGACATCAGTCCTAATTTTATAATTTATGATGGATTTGTGTATAGGATCTTTTTGCTCGTTTGGTGGTGCTTTTGCATGATCCTTTGGCTAGGGATCAGCTGGCTACCCATATTTTGACAGTGAGAACATCTAATCCTTGAATATGGTGCACTTTTTTCTTATACTAAATTATTGTTTGGCATATAGCTATAGTCTTATTGCATGGCTTATGATTAAATCTCAGTGAAAGAGGGAGAGATAATCTGTTTTTAGTTTGCTTTAACTTAGCATGTACAGAACAGTGCTTGATTTCAGCTAGAACACAAACCTGTCTCCCTACAATTTTTCTTCATTTATATCGGGAACGCATGTTGTGCGAGAAGGATAAGGATAACATGTACGGTCTCATTCTAGGGGCCTTATTTTGTATAATCTTTTGTTTACAGGTTGTAACTTCAACTGGAAGGCAATTTTTCCCTTTGTTTTGAACAATTTTATTGATATCTTGAGATGAATTTTTCTCAGTAGAATAGTCTGAACTTTTAGCATTTATTTTCAAAGAAATCATCTCTGTTGGCAGGTTCTTTGTCATCTGGCACCTTTGTTTCCAAAAAATATCACCTTGTTTTGGCAAGATGAGGTAATTGTTTGAGCTAGAGATTCAATTTGGATTATATTAAAGTCTTATGTTCTGCGTGACACCAAAAGTTCTTTAGTAGTTGATACGGCAGCAAGATAAGGAATACTTTGGCTAAATACATAGTTTATGCTTAGTTCTATGTGAACTGAGAGTTATGGTACCGGTAAGATGAACTTATAGTTTGCGGTAAAGATTCATATAATATATTAAGCTCTATGGTAACATTTTTTTTTTTGGGGTAAGAATTTCTTAGAAGAGAAATACGAAATAGAGAGCTAGTATTCAAGACTAAAGGAAAAAGCTTTATAATCTTTAGCGTAGAAAAACTTTCTGTCTGATCGCAAATCCATAACAGACGCCCTTTGGGGAAAAAAAAAAAAACAGCTAAATTAAATTGGTATTATGGTCGAAGTCATCAACACATTATATAAGTTGATCTAAATATTGAAACTTTAAATACTAGCTGAGATCTCATGCACTTGCACGGGATTTAGGATTTTTTTTTGGGGAAAAAAAAGGTGTAAAAGGAAAGCAACTTAACAATCACATCAATAAATAGTATTATACTCAGCCATTCTACTTTTGTACAGTATATTGATTACATTTTTATTAGTTTCTATTGACAGTTTGTCAGATCCAAAACCTCTTTATTTTTTCCTAGTTTATTTCACCAGTCATTTGTAAATTTTATTAACAAATCAACCAAAGGCTTTGTAAGTTATCATTTGTCATATTCTGCTTTCTTGTGTTGCTCACAAGTTCGAAATGTTAATCCCATATCCAATTGTAATTACTTGTGTGGTTGGCAAGCTCTAGATTCCAAAGATGAAGTCATATGTCAGCGATACTGAGGACTTGAAACAGGATCCATCTTATCAAGACACTTGGGATGACATGATAATTAATGTGAGTGTGTTTAACTTCTGAAAAGTCCTGTTTTTCTCTTATTATTGCTGTAATCTTTAAAAAGATATTACAGTTTGGTAAAACTTTCTGTTAAGTGCATGAGATTCTTTAGAATGTTTTGCAATTCAGATTCTGTTTCATTAGGTCAATTTAAACAATCGATGGAGTTGCTTAAATGGTCAAATATATTTCTGAAATTGATACACTTTTTAAAGTTGGCAAATTGATAGATGACTATACATATCGTGGTTATGAAAATTTGATTATATAAAAATTCATGTTTTGGATATTATGTGGGAAGTGATGTTTAATCCCTTCTGAAATGCTAGAGATATTTACGATTTTTTTATATCTTTTCTGTTACAGTTTCTTGCTGAATCTTTGGATGTGATTCGAGATGCAGATTGGATAATGTCTCTTGGAAATGTTTTTACCAAACATTATGAGCTCTATGCACCTGACGATGAACATTCTGCACTTCTTCACCGGTATCAATTCTGTGCCCTCAAGTGTTCTTAATTAGATCTTGTTAAAGCTTGGCATACTAGATATTGCTTTCTACCTTGTTCCAGAAGTTGATTGCTGAAAAAGTTGAATGATCTATAAAATCCCAATATAAAAAGGCTGTTGCGGTTGTAATACCAAGTTAAAGGTTTGCTAAGGCATTAAGAAATGTCAATTGATTCATCACAATTAACTTGTTTGACGTCTGTACCTTTCTATATGACAGAGATTACTTGTGATTTATCCAAGACTTGGTAATTTGCTTTTCTTAATTCTTAATTATTTGAAGCTGTATTCTGTAGAAAAGACATTTGGCAATGGTTGGAATGTCACAAAGATATTGCATCTCTTCATTACACTTCTCATTCTTTCTGTTTCCCTTTCCACTTATTTAATGTTCTTTACCTTCTTCTCTAAGAGTCTCCGAGTTCATGCAAAAGCTTTAGGATAATGACGCAGAACAATTTGCTTTGAATACTATTTTGAGCCATGATTTTGATAATATGGAGTACATCCCAGATAAGACTTTGCTTGAATACGCCTCCTCACATGTATGCCATAAAAGGGTACTAAGTTGTTTTCTTGCTTGCTCTAATTAATTTCTTCCTACCAGATTAAGAGGGGGAAGTAAATTTGCAATTTGAAAGGCCTTTTACTTGAAAAAATCATTTTGAAATTGCTGCTCAACATATTCTTCTCCTTTCTGTGTGTCTTTCTGTTTTGTAACCATAAGCAATCTATTCTTGGCTAATAAATAGTCTTTTTTCAAAAAATATATTTGCGTGTTCTTTAGACCCCATTCTGGAAGCCCACAAAAGTAATGGAAGGAAAGGTTATTGTCTTGGAAATAAGTTTATTGAGAATGTAAAAAAGTCAAATTAGCCTATAAAGTTTAAACTGTGTTTGTTTAGACTGAAGGATGGAACTTTTTAAAGGAGATTGAAAGAGACGAAAGACACCCAAAGAAAGAACTGTTAGCTTTTCGTAAAGTTCATGTGGTATTCTCAATCTGAATTTAAACCTAAGGTCTTACCTAACATATTATTATCCTCCAGTTTTATTGGCTTGATCACGAACCCTTTTGCTTCCCTCTTTTACTGCTATTAGCAAAGTTATATACTACTTGCTTACATTGAAAAGGGGGTAATGAAGAAATGATAATGTTCTTTACAGTTGCTTGGGGATGCTGCTTCAGAAGACTACTGACAGAGCTTACGTCTACAATAAAATAGATTGGATGTATAAGCAAGCAAACATTGCAATTCCAACAAATAGGCTTGGCTTGGCAAAAGCAATGGGATTGGTACTTAGTAGGTTTATCTTTTTAGATGATTTTTCCATTTTTTGTTGCTTTTTATCTTATTTAGTCTCTGCTGGTTCTAGGTTGCTGCATCCCACTTGGATACGGTGTTGGAGAAGCTTAAGGATATTCTGGATAATGTTGGACAAAGTATATTCCAGAGGTTGATGCCAGTCCTGAAGGATTCAGTTTATGATATGTTTTTTCCTTACCATCTCATATCACAATTTCACACATTTCGTCATCTCTTTCTGAGTTTAGCTTTTGTAGGAGGATGCCCAATCCTCCTCATATTATCTTCCTTATCTCATAATACAAGCTTTTTTATCAAGCAATAAATTTATTCCATTAGCACATGAGTATATATGCATTTATTAAAATTTCAATTTTGATCGCTTGTAAACTGAAATAGGAGGATCATTATAAGATTCAAGATAAAATAAATCCCCTTAAATAACAGATCCAAATGAGTCATGTTTATTACGATGGAGTGTTAGAAAGATATCGGAATTAGTTAAGCTTATAGGATCGGTAATGCGTTACCATGTTTAGAGATACTAGGGAGTTAAGAAGTTCATAAGTTAGGGAATAGCTGCTTGTAGTTCACTCAAAGTAAAGTTCTTGCGTCATCCTATGTTTAGGGTGTTAGTTTGAACTGAGGTTGGGGGTTGGTGTTATGTGCATCTTAGTTGAGTCTTCTAGTTAAAATATATTTCATTTGGTTCTTCCTTTTCTTCTTCACTTTTGCATTCATTTTCTCAACAGAGAGTACGCACTTCAAGATGAAACTGTCCTGTAAGTGATAGGATATATGAATTGCGTTTGTTTTTATTCTTTATGTGGACAGCTAAGTTCTTGATTTGTGTCATAACATATCACGTCATTGACATTCTGTCATCGCTTTCTTTTCTTTAGCTTATTATTTTAAGCATTTGTTGGAACTGCTTGTATTTATCATCTGTTGCAGGATTATGTCATTCTTCTCTGATAGTTTTCGAACAGAAGAGTCTGACAATATTCACGCTGCTTTGGCTTTAATGTATGGGTATGCTGCAAAGTATGCTCCATCAACAGTTATCGAAGCCAGAATAAATGCTCTTGTTGTAGGTCATTTTATCCTTGCTTCACATTACCTGGTGTTTGATGAAGGGTTTGTCTTTTGTTGTTTGCCTGTGTGATGCTACCAAGCTACCAAGAAGTCCTCTTTTTTTTTTTTTTTTTTTTCCTGTTTTCTCATTTAATTTTCTTGTGATTTTATCCTGGACAACAACAACTAAGTGGTAATTAATCAGACCCATACTTTAGAACGGCTGCAAAATTGTTGTGATTTTCTAAATAATTCAAGCAATTGATGTTTTGACTCATCCTTATGCCGTAAAAGGCTATTGATCATTTGCATCATTACATTCACTAGTTGGATGATCACACTTTATTGTAAAAAAATGGGGCGTTTCACTTCCTTAAGTTATTTGTATTTAATTTTTTATCGAATCCATTAATGTTTACGGTTAGGTAAAGTTGATTTGCACCACATTGCTTTTTTTTCCACCTTCTTATTCTTGTAGGGGACCAACATGCTTTCACGGCTTCTTAATGTGCGACACCCCAGAGCAAGGAAGGCTGTCATCACAGCAATTGATTTACTAGGTCTGTAATTATCTCTTCAAAACAAAGTATTATTTATCACCATTGTTATTTTTTTCTTTGTGCTATTCTTATTGTTATATGTTAAGAGATATTAGAATGGGTAAATTACCCAAAGCTTGTAGTTTGGCTTCTTTGCACTTGAGTGCCTCTAGTTTGGAATTCATTTTAGTATCATACATTTTAAGTTATTACATTAGTAATTCATGATCTCATTGTATTATCTTTTGGATGAAATTCATTGGAATTTGCCTTGAGAAGTTAATTCGAGCGTGACCAATAAAGTCTTTTTTCATCTGGTTCAGATTGCTGTGTTCTTGTTGGAGAATAATCAACATTATTCGTAAATATTTTTGTAATTAATCCCAGAGCTTTCTGATGTCTATAAATAGGGATTCATCTGTGTATAAACTTAAGCTATTCCATTATTCCCCTTTATAGTGCTCCATGCCAACTTTTGTACACCCTAATTTTACTGGCGAATCTTTGGACCATATCATTTTCCTTTATAGGATGCATCCTGCTTGGAAGATCAAACCTGCTAGGCTTTTTACAGCGTTAAATTAGTGATGGAAAGTAGGTGATGTTATAAGTCGAAGACTGGATATCCTACTGTAATCAGTGATGCTCCAAGACCAAACAAAGTAAAGGAAGAAAAAAATTCAGCTTGGCAAAGCTCACCAATCTATCTTTATCTCGGTAAAAGAAGCCTCTGGAACACTTAGCAGCTAATATCTAGAGTTACAAAAGTTGTTCCAAAATTGTAGGACAAACCCAGTTTTACACCTAACATCCTAAATGAATCAAGACTTCTACTACATAAATACGTAGAAATGAATTGATAGTATCCTTAGACAGAAATATACATAAGCATTACAGTCCCATGAATTACTGTAGGGCCTGCGAACCTTTGTATGAAATTATTGTACTGCAGGAGAGAATGCTTTGTGTGGTCTGTGAACCTTTGTATGAATCCTCTGAGCTCTTTAAGTATTGAAGTCCAAAGGAACAGATTAACCTTTGAGCGAGTCTTGGACTTCCAACGCTGCTGTTATTAATTGTTCAAAAAGGAACACGATTGGACAAGAAACCTGGATAGCAGGAGTAATCCATGAGAGAGCATGTTGTCAGTCACATTGCTGAATAAAAAATGATAAGCTAGAAAAATTGACGAATAGCTGATGGATTTTTTTTTCCTTTGGTCAAATAGATTTTTTCCTCTGCTAATGACTATAAATGGAAAGAATAAAGTCCTAAGATTGCAATACAAGTTCTACCCATTAATAAGTTTTTCTTATCAATCTTGCATATGAACTCAGGTAATGCTGTCATTAAGGCCGCTGAAAGCGGTGCATCATTCCCTTTGAAACGAAGGGATCAATTGCTTGATTATATATTAACTTTAATGGGCCGAGATGACAGTGACGGATATGTTGATTACTATGAACTCTTGCGCACTCAGGTAAACTAAAAGATGTCACTTGATTATGCCTTAGTCTGAGAAGTCTGAGTGTATTGTCTCTTTGATATTATGCAGGCACTTGCTATAAGCGCTTGCACTACATTGGTCTCAGTGGAGCCAAAACTAACAGTTGAAACTAGAAACCATGTAATGAAGGTATGTATTCCATTGAATTTTCTGAAAGTATCAGTGACAGTATTTCAGCTTTCTGTGTTTTCCCGGTGAATGTGACAGGCCACATTAGGGTTCTTTGCTATACCGAATGATCCAGTAGATGTTGTTAATCATCTTATAAACAACCTGATCACTCTCTTATGTGGAATTCTTCTCAATAGGTAATTTAAGTATGAAGGTTGTACAATCCTGCTGAAGTTTCTTTTTTCTTTTTTTAATCTTGCATTTTCTTTTGGCTACTACTATATTGTTGCTTTTTTTCCCAGATTTGATCAATTATCCTTTTAGATATTGGAATTTCTGTACTAGATCTGCCTTTGTGTGACTAAAGGTTTTCTTTTAACTTTTACTAATTAATGGTAATGTAAAAATTAGTGGAGAGGACGGAAGAAGTCGGGCGGAGCTATTACTATATATCTTGAGGCAAATTGATCAATTTGTTTCTTCCTCCATCGAGTACCAGAGAAAACGAGGTTGTCTTGCAGTCCATGAGATGCTTCTCACGTTTCAGATGGTTTGTGTTAGTGGGTATCGTGCCCTGGGCTGCCATGCAATTTGCGCTCATAACAAGCAAATTGATCGGACTCTATATGGGAATTTTTTAAAGCTACCATGTAAATATGTTCCATTGCTAATTATTTATTTATATTTCTTATATGTATCTAATATTTTGTTTTCATTATTGTTCAACTGCCAGCTGCATTTGTATTGCCAAGTCGTGAAGCTATGTGTGTGGGAGATAGGGTAATAATGTATCTTCCTCGTTGTCTTGATACAAATCCTGAAGTTAGAAAGACATCTGCTCAAGTGAGTAATCGAGAAATCTTCTCTGTGGTGTAAATAAATTGCAGTCTCTGCTGAATTTTTTCTACGGCGTAAAATATTATACTTTTTTTATAAATACTTGAGTACTGCTGCTCACTTTTACAATAATTTCTGTCTCATTATTTAATATTTATATTTGTTTTTTATCGCCAGATTCTTGATCAACTCTTTAGCATTTCTCTCTCACTTCCAAAGCCTGCAGCTTCTGGTACATCTCCTGAAGATAAAGAATTGTCCTACAGTGCTTTGTCTTCTCTCGAGGATGTCATAGCCATATTGAGGAATGTAAGTTCATTGACTCCTATTTATTGCCATGCTTATACATTTTTATTTTTTTCTTCCGTATTATAATTGCTGAAGAGGAAAACTGAAATCCTGAGGCCAAAGATCTGTTTTCGGGCATGTCTATTCAGGATACTTCTATCGATCCATCAGAAGTTTTCAACCGGATTGTGTCCTCTCTCTGCATTTTGTTGACGAAGGACGAGGCAAATTTCTTCCCTCCCTATTCTTTGTTTCTTAAGACCTTCTAACTAACATGACTAACAACTTTGCTGATGATTACAAGCAGTTGTCAACTACTCTGCATGGCTGTTCTGTAGCTGTCTGTGATCAAGTCAAGCAGTCTGCTGAAGGGGCTATTCAAGCTATTATTGAGTTTGTTACAAAAAGAGTGAATGAGCTGAGTGACATTGATATCTCAAGGTTTTAGGCATAACTTTTATACTTGTATTATAGCAGGAACTGCACCTGATATTTTCTCCGTTTGATGTGAAAAAAAATTGTTGGTTACTGATGGTCCAATATGATATATGTGCTTACAGGACAACTCAATCATTAATATCTGCCTCTGTTCATGTAACTGATAAGCATCTGCGCATGGAAACTCTTGGCGCTGTATCCTTTTGTCTTTAAATTTTATAATTTGATGCCTTTGAGTTGAAGTTATTGTTGACTGTCTTTTGTCATTACTCATTATTAACTTGGTCGAACCAACACTGTAGAATTTATTATGCAAAAAATCAATATTCCTATACTGGCTGAAATAGATTTCTTCTTTGGCTGAAAAAGCTAGTGCAAAGATTGTTTTTCATGAAGTCCTGGCTACTGCTGGAAGGGACATAATGACAAAGGATATATCTAGGTTGCGTGGAGGCTGGCCAATGCAAGATGCATTCCACGTGAGTCTGTATTCAATTTCAATACCACTTTTTCCGTTCTTCCATTGATTAGACCACTTGTACAATATCTAGTTTGCACTGCTCATAAGTAGTCCTATAAATGGTGGTAAACAAGTAATCCTGGAAATTTTTGACTGTGCGTGGGAGGACTGCATTTCCCCCAAAAGATGTCCAATGTGCCCTTAAATTGAATTTCATGGTGTTTTTTCACATCCACTTTAATTGTTACTTGGATATGATTTTTGGATTCTTTTTGCATTTAAAAAAGTCCTGATAACTGATGGCCAAAAAAAAAAAAATCCTGATAACTAAGTTGTCTCTTCCAGGTGTTTTCTCAGCACATAGTGCTATCAATTTTGTTCTTAGAACATGTGATATCTGTCCTTAGCCAGACCCCTATCCTGAAAGGTGATGTAGATAGAGCTGAGGATAGCCGTGTTTTTGACAATCAGACAGAGGATGGAATGCTGCAAGCTGCAATTTTTGCCCTTACGGCATTCTTCAGGTCCATATATCAGCTATACTAATCGAATGGAGGTTTTGTAATATGCTTCGGCATTTTTAGTAGCCTACCTATCATATTGATGCAGAGGTGGGGGGAAAGTTGGAAAAAGGGCCGTTGAACTACATTATTCTTCTGTTCTTTCTGAGCTTACACTGCAACTTGGAAGCTGTCATGCTCTAGCTAACTCTGGTCTACATGAACCATTGCGGTAAGGGTTTGGTATGCAGTTATGTTGTGAATTTTCATGCCTGTACATCCTCTGTATAATGGCTTTTAGAATGCAATCTATTGGTTACATGCTGGGAGTGGTTTCATGGTATAGTGGCTTGTTTTGGGCATTTTCAGGGGTAAATATAACTATGCTTCTAAGTAGCCATTGAGAAATTTGGTTTTGGCTATAAGTTACCTTTCCCTTAGCATTGTGGAAGTAAGAATGTAGCGTCTTGAAGAGTAGCATGGTTCATAGTAGTGTACAAACATTTGTGGTGGGAGAGTAGCATTTATACCGTTTTGGGAAGGTTACCAATGAGTAATATTGTTTTTGAGTGCATCAATAACTCTTAAGCTAGAGCCGCATTGGTAATTGAAAAAAAAAAATGCATGAACGAAATTTTATACAATCACAGACAAATATAGAGATTGGCATTCTTTAATTTTATTTATAATTCCTCTTTTATCTCCCTTGTGCAGGGATCTTTTAACTGCATTTCAAGCATTCTGTGAATGTGTTGGTGACCTTGAGATGGGAAAGGTAGACAAACATATAAATATTGCTCCATTTTAGGAATGTAGATATTGTCTTGAGAGCAAATGAATATTAAAATATATTTATTCAGATTTTGGCCAGAGATGGACAACTTTCTGAAAATGAAAGGTGGATTAGTCTAATTGGAGAAATAGCAGGCTGCATATCTATAAAGAGACCCAAAGAGGTAACATTATTTCAAGTATATTTGTATACCAAAGTGCATACATATTTATATGCTAAAAATGCTGAAAGATATCGCAATGGCTGCTTAAAACAGTGGAATTATATATTTTGACTTTGCCTCAATCCTTTCCACAAAAAAGGATCATCATTTCTTGATTTAGAGTGTCATTTCACAAATTTCATGACAACCTTGAAGTTTGATTTCTTCTGTTGACGGTACTTGACGCTCACAGACACAAACAAATTTAGAAGGTTTTTTGGTCTTCTCATCTTTTAGTTGGGCACTTGACATGGTATGAGAGTACTTGATCTAGCTTTTTGGAATTCAACTTTTGTTGCCTCTGTTTCCATATTTAAAATAAAAAATGGTAACAAGGTAGTGGTGGACGTGCTTGAAATAATTGCTGATTATATTAAGGCATGAAGGGCATCCATGAAGAAGAACCGGTGAATGGATTCCTGTGTTTTGCTGAAAGTTTTTCACTTCGTTAATTTGTTGAAGCAGTGATCACTGTTAGTTCTGAAAATCCCATTGTAGACTTCTTGGCATTTTCCCATTTATTCATTCTTATAATTTCTTAATGAATTCAATTGTTTACTATTTTCTTCACATGTGAATTTTGATAAATTCTCTGGTCTGGTTGAAACCTTAGGTACAAAGTATTTGTAATTCTCTGACAAAATCAGTAGATAGAACCCATAAATACCAGCGGGAAGCTGCTGCTGCAGCACTGTCAGAGTTTGTCCGCTACAGGTGTGTATAAAATGTTAGTCGATCTGCCAAGAATATGTTTCAGAAGAAAATTGGATGTGGTTATCATCTACAGCATTGCAGGGAAGTATTTGTTTCGTATAATGGGTAGGAAAGGTCATATTTTTATATCTGAGTTGTTGAAAAGGGTGAGTGTAATTGACAAGGGTAAGCTGGGAAAGATACATCATGTTAATTAGTCAACTTGAAGCATCACAAGGAACCATATAGAAGGTAAAGAAATGGCAAGCATCTGAGTAGCTTTGCTAATCTCAATTATGCTCTCTTTCTTTTACCCCAGTCTTTGTCAATTTAAGGACCTTTACTGATTAATCTTGCCCTTCCTTGCCTGAGCTCTTCGCACACGTACTTTCATTGGTAAACTTGAGGTTGTCATTGCCAAGACATTTAAATTCAGTTAGGTGGAGCTAGAGACTGACCTAGGGTGTGCATGCATTTAATTTCCCATACACTCTTTGTTAATTTAAAGCTGACGCTGAGATATATAGAGTGATATCTGTATAACTATTGATCATGCCTACGCATATAGCAAATTTTAAACATTTATTAGTTGACTAAACATATCATTGACTACGTATAAAAGAGCTATTTTAATTGTTGGATAATAATACATCTATGTGTCTTAATTGATGCTATTTTGCACTTCTATTAGTAGTCTTTGTAAATTTTGCCTTTTTACCATCTCTTAGTTGTAGTTAATGACCAGCCTTTTCAGAGTCTCTTAATTGTAGTTAATGACCGGTGTTTTTCTCTCCCTGTTTTATTTCCTGAATGGCTTGCTTTCAGAGAATTGAAGTTCTTATTGCTTCCTGTTGTCAATGGTACAGTGGGGGACACGGTTCACTACTGGAGCAAATGGTTGAGGTTTTATGTCGTCATGTATCGGATGACTCTTCAAATGTTCGACGCCTATGTTTGAGAGGGCTTGTACAGGTACTTTTTTTCTCTACTAATCTGATAGAGCCCTCAATCTCATAAGCTTATGGCAAGCAAAATCGAGAAATGGCAACAGACATGTGGGACTGGTAACACTTCTACTTAATAATAAATGGGATTACAAGGGAAATAATGATTCAAACCAATCCGATCTCCCTCATTCACCCATAGACAGACATTTTAATCAAATAATAGTTACAGAGTACAAGGAACAACATAATATACACAACACAGAACATAAGCCACTGGACTTTTGAGAGGCCAGTACTCTCCCAACCTCACTTCACTAGCCAAAAGACTGAACACCCCCCCTTCTCTGCCTGAAGTGGAGGATTTAAAACAGAAAAATGTCACAACGCACACTGCCTACTCTCTGGCTGCACCTAAAACCTACTTATTCTTCCTTCTTTACCCTTTTGCTCAGGACCCTCAGTGTGATCCTCTTGACTGCTGGTATTTCCTTTTTCACATCATTTCACTCCCTTAATCTTCTGCTATAGGTCCAGAGAATTGATTTATAAATTCTCCAGCTCTATCATAATCTTCAAATTGATCGAATTATCTAAACAATTTATTGGTTGTTCATGATCTGCTTTTTTTTCCCCCCCTATGGTTAAATTTATGAGCAGTTGTTTGATCACTAACTATTGATATGAGGAGCTCTGACTAATCCACATTTTTTTCTTACCATAAAAAATCTTGCAAGCTCAATGCTATTTGGCCATTTTTTACTCATATCTCTAACACACCCTTTCATAAGAAAGCGTTTAAGCTTGAACCATGCTCATCAGATCAAGCATCCATGCCATGTCAAAAAAATCTACAATCCTAAGCCGCAAAGTGAAAGTCTATAAATTGTTTATATGAGTTCATCTAATTCAAACGAAGTACTAAACATTGAAACATTATCTGATTAAACTAGCATACATCAAAAGCAGCCTCAAAAGCAATTTTGTTATTCAAAAGCTTATCTATTTTACTGTAATAATTTTGCTTGAAAATTGTTGTTTATATCATTTGGGCATATGATTTGTAAATCTTGGTGTCATAAAGGTGATAAGTCTATTTTGGAACTTGGGCTCTTGATTCTGCAGGGAAATGCGTATATTTATCTTGCTCCCTCTTTTTGAAGAATTGACTTCTCAAAATATTGAAAATGCAGATTCCATCCATTCATATTCTGAAGTATACAGCTCAAGTGTTGGGTGTCATATTAGCTTTGCTGGATGATTGTGATGAATCTGTGCAGTTAACTGCAGTATCATGCTTATTGATGGTTAGATCTCTTTCATCGGGTGTGCTTGGGTTCTATTATTCACTCTAAATTGATTTCTTTATCATTTGCTGTTGGCTTATTCTAGATCCTTGAGTCTTCATCTGCTGATGCTGTTGCGCCCATTTTGCTTAATCTTTCAGTGCGGCTTCGGAATCTTCAAGTGCGTCATCTTACTCTTTGTTGTGTCCCTCCTCCCCCTCCTCTTCTTTTCAATTTTAAACTCTTTGGAATGATTTAGGTAACATGTCTCTCATGAACATTTGAATGAATGTTCTTAGCAATTCTAAGTTTGGCATGAAGCAGACTAGATTGATCTATTTTGAAACACTATATTATTTATTTTGTGTGACCTCTTAGTTTGACAATAACTAAATTGCATCAGGTTATCTTCTTTAGGGAAAAAGGGGTTACAATTGAAACTCAAACTTCTTGAGATATGCTGTATGGATTAGAATTGAAAATTAGACGTAGAGACTAAAATGGGCATTTGGTTAATGAAGAATAGTTAGATTGTCTTTTGTCATTTGTCATTTTTATAATTAGCTGAAGACAGCTTTTCTTTTGGTCTTTCGTCAGAAGAGTTTACTCAAAAGATCACTTGGAAATTGAGATGCGACTGCAGTAAATTTCCAAGTCCTTCGATAAATCATTGCCAAAAACATGAAAAATAAGTAGGAACTTCATGGATTTCGTGTTCTTACTCTTTTTTTTGTTTTTGTTTTTTCGGACTGATTACTCATTTTCATTGTGACGTTAATTCAAAGTAAGAGAGTACATCTGCAGACAATTTCCTGAGATGGTTAACATTTCAGGTTTTGATATACTGCTTTATAAGTTAGAAGCCTAGTGACCTCTCTCCTCTGTATCTAGTCAATAGTATCATTTTCTCTATCCAACGCTATTGAAATTAATGCTTTCATTTGTATTTCTTATTCTTGTTTGGAATATACTTGCCACTTCTATATAATTTCAACTAATTTAAGTAGGAAATCCTTAAAACAGACAAGCATGAACGCAAAGATGCGAGCCAGTTCCTTTGCAGCATTTGGTGTGCTAAGCAAGTATGGAACTGAAGCACTAAATGAGGCATTTGTTGAGCAGGTATATTTCTTAACTCTCATGTGAGATTATTGGGTATTACCCAAATGAATTGATTTTATTAATTTACCAATAAAGGCCCCTTTATAATTGTCAAAAAATGGACACTTGTAGAATGAAATGGCAAAATGAATTTATCTTTCTGGAAATTACAAGCTTGTTTCATGGAGACAAGGCATCGATGTGATTTTGATATTAAGAAAGTATGGAGAAGTTACCCTTAAAACTATCTAGTAAAATAAAAGAACTCTCAAGTGGAGAATTACTTGTGGCCTGTGACCATATGGGACTTTATCATAGCACCTCCCATGAAGAGCCAACATCCTTGATGATTGAGTTCTGGGCAGCAAGTTCTAGATATCAGGTTTCACCTTCTCTGCAGGTTGATCAAGTGGTATGTTCAGGGTAGCTTTTTTCATGGAGGTGATGGAGACCCAAGTAAGCTATGAAGTCATCCTTGAATCTAGTCCTCTGAAGTAGCACACGAATTATGCTCTCAATATGTGACTCCAACACTATGAAGACCGATGCAAACATGGGGACCTACCCTTAAAATTGGATTGTATGTGGGAAAAAACTGTCTCTAGTACACATGAATTGCTTATAACTCCTTGATGTGGGACGCCTTTGATTGCCAACATCCTTGATGATTGGATTCTACTATGCTCACTGTTGCTTCATGATCTAGAGTACTCACTTTGGCCAGGGGCTTAGGATTATCAAGTCTACTCTTTGCAAGAAGTCCTTTCCATGGCACCTTTGTTAGCCTGGGATACCCATGGATAAAAGAATCACCTCTCTTAAGTATCAGTGAATTACCGGTGTCTGTCTGCTGTTATATTCTTCACATCCATCAGACTTGTACATTTTGTCATAGTACTTTGTTTTTATTTGGATATGATGGATCCCAGGGCCTAAAATGACGACAATGGATGTGTATTATATTGTATATGAACGAAATTACTGAGAAGCCTCTGATCAGTGTAAGAATGAAGGCTTTAGCTCAGGAAAACACAGCAAATAGGAAATCAGATTGACAGACAAAGAAAAACTAAAAGGAAAACAGGAAGAGAACACTCTCCACCTCACACACTAGCATTTGAGAGGATAGCACTTTCCATTGTCAATTCTCCATGCCTTCTCCTATCATCTTCCTTGCTAGAGTTCGTTATAATTTTCCTCACCATCTCTCTCTCCAGCTTAACCCCTTCGTTTGGCATTTTCTTTCTTTGGTAAGTTTTAGTAGGATGGCCATTTCAGTCCCATCAGCTCACTATATTTGAAACATGATTGGTGTCACCTGCTTTGTTTTCTTTTTGTTTTTTGTTTTGGGCAATGCTCACTATGAGTAATTTAGAGACATCTTTCAACTCTGATTCATGAGCCAGTAGTCGAATCTTATTAGACTTCTCTGATACTAGGCTAGATTTTCAGTAGTTGCAAAAATATGTTTTGAAAATCTAGACCTGAATGTGCAAGTGGACCAGCCAGCAATGGCCTTCAATTTGACTCTCGTTTTCTCATTTGAGTTTGGAAAAATTGCAAATATTCTCCATGGAATTTTCAACTAAGTTTGTTGTAGAGCGTTCCCAGGTAACATGTCTTATTCTTTTGTGCATCTTATAGTTTTGGCATTGCCAAACTGAGTTGATCATTGTCCTATATATTTTTTTCATTATGTCAGCAGGCTCATTTCATGCTGATGATTTTTTCTAAAAAGGTACATGCTGTTGTTCCTCGCTTGATTCTGCATCTTCATGATGAAGATGTTAGTGTGCGACAGGCCTGTCGGGTAATCAGCTGCTATTTTGGATTTTCTTGAATTGGAGATTTCTGAGTAAACTATCAAGTTTTAACGTTTCGCTGATTCATCGTTTAATTCACTGACTGATAGAATACCCTAAGACGGGTGTGCCCATTGATGGAGATTGAAGGATTGCTTGCCCTTCTAAATACACATTGTTTCCTTTCTGATCACCGGTATGATTTGAATGATTTGAGCTTTGTTATGTGAAAGTTTATTGAAGTTTCACCCAACTTAATTGTGTGATTTTAGAAGTGAGTATGAGGACTTCCTTAGAGACATTGCGAAACAATTTACTCAGCATCTTCCTTCAAGACTTGACACATATATGGCATCAACAATACAGGTTCTTTACTCTATAATTCAACGATCTGTCATGGACAATTCCTTGTCTTCCTAATTTATCATTTATCAGTATCCCTACTTTAAAATTGAAACACTGGGGAATCCAATAGGTTCCATTTAATTATAATGATCTATCAAGTTGTCAACTGTGACTGCCGCTATAGCTGGATTTATCTTTCATCATTTCTTTCAAAGCCATTAGCAGACTTTAATTCAGTGGTCAGCATATAATTCTACCACATATTCAAATCTAAGTAAAGGAGCCGTTTGCTTTCTTGATGATGATGCAGGCTTTCGATGCCTCATGGCCAATAATTCAGGCAAATGCTATATACTTGTGCAGCAGCATTCTTTCTTTATCCGACAATGAGCATATTCTATTTCTCTACCATACAAAGGTCTTTTTCTTAAAATGCGCGTGCACTTGTCAGGGTCCTCACCCAAGACTGAAATTTAATAGGATTTGTATCTTCATGTAGGTGTTTGGGACGATGGTGAGCAAAATGAGTCGGTCACCAGATGCAATTGTTAGAGCAACATGTTCTGCTGCCTTGGGCTTGTTACTAAAATCCTCCAATTCAAATTTATGGAAAGCGGCTCGTCTTGAACGTAGGGACTCGTTACGGGGTAACCATGATCCGGAGTCTCCCAAGAATTCTCAAGATGAAATGCTACTGGGAGTACGAGATTGAGCGGATTGGTCTGCTTATTTCCCCCTTTGGGCTAATGCTTTTGCTCTCTACTTGACTGGTTTCATAAGTTATCTTCTGTCTGGTTTACCCTTCTTTCCTATTCTCTCGTTGTATAGTATGTATCATGATTGGAGTGAAGCACTTGCTATCAAATAATATCTCTAATCCTTAATATAAGACCTTATTTGATTTTTATTTTGGTTCTAAATATAAGACCCCAGTCTATTTTATTTCTCATATCTAAGTTTTTTTCCCAATAAAGTCTTTCTCATAATGATAGTTCTAGTCAATACACTTCATTAGTAAGGATATTTTAGGAAAGACAACACATATTCATTACAAAAAAAAATTAATTTAACTTATTTTCGTAATCTCCTCAAATTAATCTATTAGCTCTTATAATTAACACCGGAGGGAGTAATTGGTTAAATGATTTCACTTCGTTGGTGTTCCAAGCTCAACATAAGATAAGCAGTAGCTTCTTTTTCCTCGCTGCTTGGCTGCCTTAATATTTACACTTTCTTAAGTTTACAAGCAAAAGAAAATATAGATGCCTGTAGACTTGTAAGCATAAAAGTTCTAAATATCTTGCGTTAAAGTAGAAACCCAAAGGTCTATGGAGCTGTTCAATGATTCGTTGAAAAGAAGACTCCATTGGACCTAGTTGGAATTATTTATTCGATAAATGAGATTGCTATGGAGATACTGTATATGATTAATAAATTAATTTTTTGTTTTAGGAGCAGATAGAATAGAACACAAATAACTGGGAATAGCTACAATTTCCTCTGTTTGTGGCTTTGTGCGGTCCAAGTTCCTTAAACATCGTTCTTTCTTTAAGATAGGAGGGCAGAAAATGCAAAATCAACTTTTCGAGTTATATGATTGATTATGAACAAAGAAGAGAACCGAAATATAACGACACGTACAACTCAACTTGTCGGCATCAGAGAACGAATTTTGCGAAGCACGCGGAGGAGTAAAGGTTGTCCACGGAATTCTTGTTTCGTCATTAATCCAATGCCCTTACGTATGCTCTTACGTCACCTAAACGCAGTTGAAATGTGATAGACTTCTTTTCAGCATATAAAAGAGAGGATAAGCCAGCGCGCTTTCTTCAACAAGTTGAAACCCAAAAAAAAAGGCTCATTTGCCTCTAGTTGGTTGCCATGGTTTCCCAATCTCGTCATCCTCACTTTATCTTGTTTCCCCTGCCGGCTCAAGGCCACCTTATCCCTATGATTGACATTGCAAGGTTATTAGCACAACGTGGTGTGATAGTCACTATATTCACCACGCCAAAAAATGCTTCTCGTTTTGATTCAGTTCTTTCTCGTGCTGTTCAATCTGACCTTGCAATTCGGTTAATACAACTCCAACTTCCATCAAAAGAAGCCGGACTCCCTGAAGGATGTGAGAATTTTGACATGGCATCACCGGACAGGTTCCATAATCTTTTTGATGCAATCAACATGCTTGAAAACCAAGCAGAAAATATATTTCAAGAATTGAAACCTGAGCCAAGCTGCATTATATCTGACATGTATATTCCTTGGACAATTCAAATTGCTCAAAAACATCACATTCCAAGGATTGTTTTCCATGGGTTCTCCAGCTTCTGTCTCCATTGCTTGCATAAGATTCACACATCCAAGGTTCTTGAGAGCGTAATATCAGAATCAGAAATCTTCACCGTGCCTGACATACCTCACCATATTGAGGTAAACAAAGTTCAGATACCAGGATCGATGATAAATGAGAGGATAAAAGAGTATCATGAACAAATGCTTGATGCTGAGAGAAAGTCATATGGTGTGATATTAAACACTTTTGAAGAGTTGGAAGGAGAATATGCCAAGGATTACAGAAAAGAAAGAAATGATAAGGCATGGTCTATCGGTCCTGTTTCACTAAGTAACAAAGATGATTTGGACAAGGCTCAAAGAGGCAACAAGGCCTCCATCAATGAAAAGCAGTGCTTGAAGTGGCTTGATTCCCAACAACCTCAGTCTGTGGTGTATGCCTGTTTTGGAAGCTTATGCAACCTCATTCCTTCACAACTAGCAGAGCTTGCCCTGGCTTTAGAAGCTTCAAAGAAACCATTCATTTGGGTCATTAGAGGAGGATATAAGTCAGAAGAGTTGGGAAATTGGATCAAGGAAGTTGGATTTGAGGAACGGATCAGGGGAAGAGGCCTTTTAATCAGAGGCTGGGCTCCACAAGTGCTGATATTGTCACACCCTGCAATTGGAGGATTCATAACACATTGTGGCTGGAATTCGACATTGGAAGGGATAAGTGCTGGCGTGCCAATGGTGACTTGGCCATTATTTGGAGATCAATTTCTAAATGAGAAGTTGGTTGGTCAAGTGCTGAAGATTGGGGTGAGCACTGGGGCAAAGGTTGCAATGAAGTGGGGAGAGGAAGAGAAGATTGGTGTGATGGTGAAGAAGGAAGATATTGAGAAGGCAATATGCATGGTGATGGACGAAGGAGAAGAGAGTGGGGAAAGAAGGAAAAGGGCTAGAGAACTGAGCGAGATGGCTAAGAGAGCTGTTGAAAATGGCGGATCTTCCCATCGTAACATAAGTCTGCTGATTGAAGACATCCTACAACAGGCATCTAACAAGAAAAAACTCGACACTTGAAGATCAGATCGTTTCTCCTTCAATTTGCCATTAAACTCTTGTTCCATCTCTGTTTTAATGTTTGTTTAGTTTGCAAGTAGCGATCATGAAGATAATAGAGGTGTGGAGTGATATTGGAAGGCGACAGAGACAATTCATGAATAGTGTCATTAATACTACCAACGTTGTAATTAGATTTGAACTTGCCAACTCTTTGGTCCATTAAATTCACATGCAGTGAGAATCTTTTTCGTACTTGCCATTTACCCATGAATGAAGAAGCATCATAGTACTCTGGTCCAAAAGTGAGATGAATTATGAGCCCAACATGTGATGCAGATTCCTTAGGTACAGTGCAACTCACAAGCTTGACTCTTTCATTCTTTAGCATGACTTGTACCGTATCAAATATCATTGTCGTTTCCCTTCTTGCATGAGATATAATAAGCAAACTTAACCTCAGCTTTTTGGTTGAGGATTGGCCAAGGGTCATTTTCTGACCTGTTAAAAAAAAAAAAAAAACCAAGAGCAGAATATTCGCTTGCATATTCATTTTGAGTATTCTATCATATCTCTTTCTTTGTTAGAAGGATGACGCTCCTCCTCTTCCTCGGTCTGATTTTTTTCCCCATACAAATCCTTGGGTGAGATGAAACTTGCATTTTTCAGGATTTTTAAAATTGAATCTATTTTGCTAACATTTTACAATTAAAAATAAATGTCAAATAGCATTACAAATTTAAGTAATTGGAGGATTATTTTGTAGTATTTCGATTGAATTTGGATCAAAAATAGACTGAGTGTTTCCTATCTCATTCAAAATGAAATGTGAGAATCCAAGTATAAATCACTTGCAAGCTATTTTCCCCACTTTTTGTCTCTTTTCCTTATGTCAGGATTTGCATTTGGTGCTTATTAGATCCGGTCCAGATCCGATCTGGACGATCCAGATTTAATTTAATTTTTATTTTTTTAAAATAATTATTTTAATAGGTATAAAATAAAAAATAAAGATAATCTTTTAATTCTGATTTTTTTTAAAAAATAATTTTTTATTTTAAAAATATTAAATCTAGATATTTCAGATTGCTTATCACTGCTCATCGCCCATCACTTGATTAGCACGCGGACTCATTTCAGGAACTGTGCTCATGGATTCCCCGCTACGTGGCTCTGTCATGGAAACCAATCGCTCTCTTTTGCGGACCGCGGCGCTTATCGTTCCAAACGCAATTTATCCCCCAGAGGTCACATTTAGCACTTTCTCGTCAAATCAGTCATCAAGTTTCAAACGCAATTTATCATCGACAGTTCAAAGTTTCAACCAATGAGATCGTTGAAGTGTTGTACCACTCTCAATGAAAATAATTATTTAAATGATTAGAAAACGTGGGACTTCCAAGCTCATTATAAGATAAGCAGAAACTTCATTCCATTTTCTCACTGTCTAGGAAATAATAGATATTTAAACTTAATTATCAAATTAAGTATAGGAGAAGGTGAAAATGGAGAGAAGACTGTAGATTAATAAAATTTTAAGTTTATAACTATTGCTAAAACACATAAAAAAAATAAAAATTTAAATGTTCGTGAGCCGATATAATGCAGAGCAACAAATGAGAATGGCTACGAATTCTCCACGTTTGTTTGGAGCAAGTTACTTGTCCGATGGATATTGTCCTTCCTTTCTGCAAGATAACAGTATCCATAGACAAGGCAAATTTAAATTTCCCAAGTCACATACGAAGAACTGAAATATCACGTCATTTCAAATCATTTTGTCTGCATCCTGGGACGAGTTCGGTGGAGCACACAACCAAAACAAGTTGAGATTGTGGACAAAATTCTAGCATCTAGTTTCATCCATACGCTTCAATCAAGTATCACCCTCATACATACAATCCAATGCTCTTATGTACGCTCTTACATCACCACCACCACTTTAATGGTTCATGAAATTTCATAAACTATAATGGGTTCTGTATATAAAAGAGAGAATAAGCTAAGTAGAAACCAAAAAACAAAGCCCATTTGCCTCCGTCGTCAGTAGCTAGCAGCCATGGGTTCGCAAGCTTACCATCCCCACTTCATCCTGTTTCCCATGATGGCTCAAGGCCACATTATCCCTATGATTGATATTGCAAGGTTATTAGCACAACGTGGTGTGATAGTCACTATATTCACTACACCAAAAAACGCTTCCCGTTTTGATTCAGTTCTTTTTCGTGCTCTTCGCTCTCGTCTTCCAATTCGAATAGTACGGCTCCAGTTTCCATTCAAGGAAGCCGGACTACCTGAAGGGTGTGAGAATTTGGACATGATATCTTCTCTAGATGAAGACATGATCTTCAATTTCTTTGATGCAATCAAAATGCTTCGGAATCAAGCAGAAAAGCTCTTTGAAGAACTGACGCCTCAGCCAAGTTGCATTATCTCGGACATGTGTATTCCTTGGACAATTCAGATTGCTCAAAAACATGGCATTCCAAGAATTGCTTTCCATGGATTCTCTTGCTTCTGCCTCCATTGCTTGCACAAGATCCATACGTCCAATGTTCTTGAGAGCATAACATCAGAAACGGAAGTCTTCACCGTGCCTGGCATACCTCACCATATTGAGGTGAACAAAACTCAAATACCAGTACTAATGGAGGATGATAGAATAAAGGAGTTTAGTGAACATATGATTGATGCTGAGACAAGGTCTTATGGTGTAGTCATAAACACTTTTGAAGAACTGGAGGGAGAATATGTCAGGGATTACAAGAAGGAAAGAAAAGATAAGGTGTGGTGTCTTGGGCCAGTCTCATTATGTAACAAAGACGAGTTGGATAAGGCACAGAGAGGCAACAAAGCCTCCATCAATGAAAAGCTGTGCCTGAAGTGGCTTGATTCCCAGCAACCTCGGTCTGTGGTGTATGTCTGTCTTGGAAGCTTATGCAACCTCATTCCTTCACAGCTAGAAGAGCTTGCCTTGGCCCTGGAAGATTCAAAAAAACCATTTATTTGGGCCATTAGAGGAGGAGACAAGTTACAAGAGCTGGAAAGTTGGATCAAGGAAGATGGATTTGAGGAAAGGATCGAAGGAAGAGGCCTTTTAATCAGAGGCTGGGCTCCACAAGTGCTGGTATTATCACACCCTGCAGTAGGAGGATTCATAACACATTGTGGTTGGAATTCAACGCTTGAATGTATAAGTGCAGGCGTGCCTATGGTGACTTGGCCATTATTTGCAGACCAATTTCTAAATGAAAAGCTGGCTTGTCAAGTGCTGAAGGTTGGGGTGAGCGTTGGGGTGGAGGTTCCAATGAAGTGGGGAGAGGAAGAGAAGATCGGTGTGGTGGTGAAGAAGGAAGATATTAAGAAGGCGATATGCATGGTGATGGATGAAGGAGAAGAAAGTGAAGAAAGAAGGAAAAAAGCTAAAGAATTGAGTGAGATGGCAAAGAAAGCAGTTGAAAATGGCGGATCTTCTCATCGTAACATAAGCCTGCTGATAGAAGACATCATGCAACAGGCATGTAAGGAGAATAAGCTAGCTTGACATTTGAACATGTTATTGCTTTCTTCTTTCTTTTACTGTATGTTTGTCTAATTAATTCCAACGACGTGATTATGAAAAGAACAGAGGAGTAGAATGAAATGAATTTGGTGGGAATGAGACACACAGTCATACAAGCACAACTCGTGAACAATCCTTAATGTCTAACATCAACGTTCCAAATTCTGATTGAAACCTGTCCACTTTTTGGTCCATTAATTAATAATTAAGTCAGTTCGCACGTGGTGGGACGTGAGAGCCCTTTCTTCAGTTGCCACTAGCCAATGAAGAAGAGAGTGCAAGATGCTCGGGGCTCATGTGGATGCTAGGGGTGGAAACAGGCCAGGCCAGGCCAGGCTTTACGCCTAACAGGCCAGGCCTGTATTGAAGCCTGTTGGCCTGAGCCTAGCCTGTGGCCTGTGACAGGCCTTATATTCAGCCTGAGCCTGGCCTGTGTAAAAGCCTGGCCTGGCCTGAAGCCTGTTAAAAGCCTGCATTTTTAAAAAATATTTTAAACATATTTAAATCAACTCAACATTATAATAACTCAATCCAAATTATATAAAATACAAACATAAAATTATCTAAAATATTTAAGTGAAAAATATTTAATATTCAAATGGTAGTATATTATTTTGTTGTTCATGTTTCAAATTATATTACTTAAGTGAAAAATATTTAATAACTTGAGGAGAAGATGTAGTTAAAATGGTCACAATACAAGGGATAAACAGAAATCAAATTCATAGAGGGGTTATTTCATTGTCAACTGTTGATGATGTGCGTTAGAAAAACTAAGTAGTTTTGTATAAGTAAATAAAAGTCAAAAATGACAAACACGAAATCATCATCGGGCAGTAGGATTTGAATGAATAACAAAGTGCATATTATAGAAATCATCATCTAAGGTATATTGAAGAGTAATCCAAACATGGTCTTATTCAGGATAAAAGTGTGGTATTAGGCATATTACAATATTAATCAAAACATGGTATTATTTTTAAAAAGTTAATTATAAATTTATAATTATAATATTTTAAAAAAAAATATAACAGGCCCAGGCCGCCTAACAGGCTTAACAGGCTTATTAAAGAGCCTGGGCCTGACCTTTTAAGAGAAACAGGCCTTTAAAAAGGCCTGAGCCTGTTTTAATTTGAAAATAGGCCAGGTCAGGCCACAGGCCCCTGACAGGCCGCTTAGCCTATTTCCACCCCTAATGCGAAGGAGAAGAAAACGTTCATTTGGCTTAGAATTGGAGATGTGTCGCTTTCTTGTCCTGCCAAAAGGAAAGAAAAACTGAAAAACAACTTCCTACAACATATCGTCGCAATGCACATGCACTTTCTTGGTTTGAGAGACGACGCGTGGACTCCCCCTCCTCTAACTCTTGCTAGGTTCTGATTATTTCCAAATAAAATAAAATCCTTCAGTAAGAGTGAGCCTTACGTTTTCATAACTTTTTAATATTTATATCTAAACTACTTCTTAATAGGCCAGCATTCGAACCTGGATCCTCTGGGCCACTCTCTAGTATTCAAACTCAAGCGATGAGGACCACAATTGCCGGCTATTTCCAATTATTTTCTGGTCACCTCATCAGAGGATGGAGTTTTAGTGGCAAGCAGTGGATGAAGTTTTATAGTTATTTCACAGTAAAAACTTAATGTCAAAGAAGTCTTCAAAATCTTTAAAATAATCAGGCCAAATCCTGATATAGGATATACAGATTTAAGAGTGTTTTTGTCTCACTCTCCCTAATTTCAAATGTAAACTCACTTTTCCACCCAACAACAAATGAACAACTCAACATTGTAAGTTCAAAAGACATTCAAGACACAGAATATAATGGTGGTGGCTCATGGGGATTTTAATTTAACTGACACAAATCATGTTCAGGGCCAACCAAAGACAGCTGTTTGCCCATGTCATGGGCCATCTCACGTTTGCCAAATCTGAAATTACTTCTCTCCTTCTGCATACTGGTTTGTCAGTTGACAGTAGCCATTTATACGGTCATGCCACAGTTCTGGTCTGGTTTCACTGTATCTGGTTAGTGCCTATCCCTTCTATGTCCAACTTCTGTCATGGTTTGGTTGGGATCTGGTCTTTAGTTGAAAATTTCACAGATTTTTTTGTGAGCTCAAATTTCAAAAGCTGATGTATAGTCCCTATTCTTACCATAAGAAGAAATAGGACAGTACCCATGGGAACCTAAAACTTTTCGGGTCCATGCATTGAAAATCACAAGCATCTTCGCACGATAATCAAGAGATTTCGATCAACATGTCTCTGATCCCAAAATCTCACTTGGATTACATCCCCGACATCATCCATTACGTCTTGTTGCTGCGAACCGAACCAGGACCATGTGCTTACCCATCCTTGCTTTTTATGAATCAAAGAACAACGTGAACTCTTGGGTCATTCTTTATTTTAGGACAGTATCACCTAAGGCTACATAGCCTGTGCCCCACAGGACATAGCAACTCAGCCTCCATTAATACCCCTAAATCTAAATTGCAAGTTCAAGCCTCATTTGCATTAGAACTTTGCTTGCCATGGCGCCCAAGCTTGAGCTCCACTTTGTTTTGATACCTTTAATGGCCCCAGGTCATCTTCTTCCCATGGTGGACATGGCTAGATTGTTGGCTCGGCGACACGTAAAGGTGACCATAGTGACCACACCCCTAAATGCTGCCAGAGTCAGAGCCAACATCGACAGAGATATTCAACTGGGCTCACCAATCCAACTTCAACTTATCCGATTCCCAAATGCTGGGTCTGGAATACCTGAGGGCCATGAGAGCGTAGATACTCTACCTTCCATGGATCTTCAGGAGAACTTCTTCAAGGCCTTGTGCTTGTTGCAGAACCCACTTGAAGAACTCTTTGAAAAGCTTAATCCCACTCCGGACTGCATAATATCTGACAGACACATTCTACCTGCTGCTGATATTGCCAGAAAGTTCCAAGTTCCAAGAATAATATTTGATGGAGCTAATTGTTTCTTCTTGTTATGCAATCATTGTCTGCATGATTCTAAGGTACATGAGAATGTGTCGGACTCAGAACCCTTCATTATTCCTGGATTGCCAGATAGGGTTGAATTCAAAAAATACCAGCTTCCCGGGGCGTTCAATCCTAATGCCACAAACCAAGGCCTGAACGTCGCTCGTGAGATGGTAAGAGAATCTGAAGGAGAGGCACTTGGAGTGGTAGTGAATACCTTCCAAGAGTTAGAAGCAGAGTATGTGGAAAAGTATAAGAAGGTCTCCGGGAAAAAGGTTTGGTGTATTGGCCCCGTCTCACTGTCCAACGAAAACAAATTGGACAAGGCTCAAAGATGCAAGAGAAACGACTCAAACGACGAAGAAGAAGACCTTTATTACATGAAGTGGCTTGATTCATGGCCGGCAAGATCTGTCATTTATGTCTGCCTTGGAAGCTTAAATCGAGTAACACCGGAACAATTGATGGAGCTCGGTTTGGGACTGGAAGCTACAAAAAGGCCATTCATTTGGGTGATAAGAGGTGCATACAAAAGAGAAGAAACAGAGAAGTTACTGTTAGAAGATGGATTAGAAGAGAGAGTGAAAGGAAGAGGAGTATTAATAAGGGGTTGGGCACCACAAGTGTTAATATTGTCACACACAGCAATAGGAGCTTTCATAACACATTGTGGTTGGAATTCGACGCTGGAAGGAATATCCAGCGGGGTGCCATTAATAACGTTTCCTTTGTTTGCTGAGCAGTTCTACAATGAGAAGGTCATTGTGCAAGTGGTGCAGACAGGCGTGACGGTGGGACGTGAACGTGTTGTGCATCTTGGGGAGGAAGAGAAGTTCGATGCAATTCAAGTGAATGGGGAAAAAGTGAAGGAAGCTGTGGAGAAAGTAATGGGTGAAGATGAAGAAGGCAAAAAAATAAGAGAAAGAGCGAGACAGTATGCGGAAAAGGCAAAGAAGGCCGTCGAGAAAGGTGGGTCGTCTTATCTTGACATGTCACTGCTAATTGAAGACATAACACAACATGTCAAAGGGTTGAAGATGAAGGAAGAAGAAGCAGAGCCACAATACGGTCCAAATTAATGCGTGAAGCGTTTGCACTAACTCGGCTTTTGGGGTCTGAAATGTGTTGTATTGTTGAGGTTTGGAAGCCTGTTTACTGTGTGTTTATCTGTCCAAGCTTCACAATTACGTTAAGTTGGCAGGCTATTTTTCAGAAGCATTGTTTCAGTGAACCTTTGAATCAATTTCTAAATGTTAATCCCAACGCTTTTATGACCCTGCACAGTGGATGTTTTCAGTAATCATAATATGCATGTACTGATGTACGCACGTGCAAAACTTTGGATAGTAAATAGACATTTTGGAAAAAACTTTGTTTGGTAATTGAATCACGTTCACTGCTTGTGTACAAGAGTACTACATTTCATGGAAAAAAAGAGTACAAAAGTACTTTTCCAATCCTTAATAAATGACCTAATTATTGAGTCGATTTTGATCCTAAATATAAGATTTGTTTATCAATTTTTTTAAAAATTATTTTTATAGATACTCCCTTAACCATAATCAAGTAAAAGAAGGAAGGAGGATATTAAAAAAAATGATTATGGTATTTTAGAAAGAACATGTCATTTCTTATAATTAACTAACTTATTCTTAATCTAATCAAATTATTTAAATAGGTTTTATATTAAGAATCGAAAGAGTACTATATAATCAGAAATGACGTGTTCAAATGTTGACATTAAATAATGTGTTATATTCCAACGTAATGGATCAGCACAACTATTTTAATTTGTTACACGAACAAAGATATACGGGTTACGGTGCAATTATCGACCTGTTTGGAACAGCTTCTAAATAACTTTTTAATTGTGATTTACAGAATACAAAATAAATATGTGAGAAATTTTTTTTCTCAACTTATATAAAACGTGTTTATAAGTGATTTTCATTGCTATTCCAAACAGACCCTATATGTAGTGCTATTATCTCTTTGAGTCATGACGTGAGAGAGATTGATATCGGGGGAACTAAGACGGATTTTGCTCATATCCGATTTAGTGTATGCTCAAACTTATTAAAATCGAAAATAAAATAAATATGCTTAATTGTGTCATCTTTAAAAAAGTACTACATCTCTAATACTACTTTGTAGTCTAATTCAGTATAATTAGGACTGAAGTTAATATATTTATGTGATTGTTTTAAGGTAATTTAAATTTTAATATATTTGGTATCAATTGAATTCATCAAAGAGAATTCTTTGATAATTTTACCATATAGCCTTTTAAAATCTAAGGAGCATGTAATTGCGCAGATTTATTTTTCTTTACCATGGATGCCACTAGATAGCGGAGTGTATAGTTAGGCAAGAAAAACATTGTGGGCTAATTGCTCTTTATCTGAAGTTATTAATTTTGTCTCATTCATTCTACTTAGTCTTACGAAATTAATGAAAGAAATAATCACAAAATTAAGAAAAAGAGATAATCTTTTAAAAGCAAAGAAGAACAATTTTCCTTTGTACATATTTTCTGGTTTTTTCTTTTACATGTGATCTGTTACTGTTTGCCCTCATCTTTTAAGCTGACAATACTGGGATTAAATTAAGAGAGAATACCCAAAAAAATATATTTAAATTTTAAAATTTCAAATCAGTCTTATTTATTATACTTTAATAATAATTGATAACATTTAAAAAGTAAATCATAATATATTTTTGTAGTCATTCCTGATTTGATATTTTAAAATTTTAAATGTATTCTTTTTTAGATTTTTTTTCTTAAATCAACCCCAAATATAATGACGATCTAAATTCATGATGAAAATTAGTTTTTTTTTTTTTTAGTGGTCGGGGTAGTAAAAAAGTTGAGTGGTGGCTACTCACAGTAAGGAATCGCTCGGATAATCAAGAATGAAAATTTCTTGTAATCAGTCATCATTGCTAATTATTGGAACAATTTTTTGCAGAGCTTACCTGATTTTCTAACATTTAACTGAAACGCAACACATATTTCATAATGAAATATTCAAAGCAGGAACTAGGCCCTATTAGATCGATATTACCACTAGTGAAGAAATAAATAAAGCTAAATGTAATCTCATAATCGGTACTAAAATTTTTTCAATAAGTTTATGATACGTAGGAATTATTTACTGCTAGCAGCGTCGGTCCATACTCTAAGTTTAACTTTAAAAAGCAGAATCTGAACGGCTGGATTTTAATCTAAGCGTTTTCATTTTTTAATCAAGAATAATATCCTTAGAGCTGTCAATAAAGGCTAGTTTGATCCTAAAAAGTTAGCTCTTAAAGAGTCAGGGCCTAAAAAGATAGGTTCTTTAAAGCCCACATATCTTAAAATTATTATGTTACTAAAACTCGGTTATTGGACGTATGGGCTTAAAGCCTAAAAGCATCGGTCCTTTTATGTTATTTGTTTAAAATTTAAATTTTTTTCAATTATTTTGGAATAAAAAATAAAACAATAAAACATCTAAATTTTTTTATTCAACTTATAATATTAGTAAAACAAACTAACGATGTACAGAGAAAAACATCAAACACTAATTAATTATTATCCAAACTTAAAAAAAACAAATAAAATAGGAAAAGTAGAAAGATGAAAACTAAGCAATTAAAGATTAAAAACATCAATATGATTACCATCTTCATCTTCATTACCATCATCAAGATCAAGAATATTTGATTGTTTTTCACTAGAGATGAGCTCTTCTTCAGTAATAAAAATACCAAGATTTTTGTTTTCATCACTTTTGTTCAAAATAAAACTATGTAGTATTTACGAGTGCCAATAAGAGCCTAAACATTTATTAAAATAAAAGAATTTCTATACTTTGTTAAAACATATGAACTAATAGCAAATGAAGATTCAATAGTTACTGTAGTCATTAAAATGCGAAGAATATCAACCGTTATCCTTGAAAGAATTAAAAATTGATTTTAATTATCCTTCCATCAGTACAAGACATCTAATTGTTTTTAATTATATGAATTAAGTATTAGTTCTCCTAAATAATTTTATAATTCAAACTTATCCATAAAAACCTAATCTATAATTGTATAAATATATTGGTAATTAAAAAAATAAGTAGGTTTAAAAGGGTTATTTTTTTTATTTTTGAACCCTAAAAAACTAACTCTTTTAAGCTTAATTTTATTTTTAATATCCTAAAATACAAATCCGACATTTTATTTAAAAAGGTCTAGACGGGTTGTCCCGACGGGCACAGCCTGTTTGACGGCTATAAATATCCTCGTCTCAGAACACGGAAGGGCTGTCTTATCTACCGCACAATCCCCACCATCACCGGCAAACAAGCTTGATTCCCATGGCCATGGCTTCCGTCACTGACCACCTTCACTTCCTTCTCGTGCCTTTAATGTCCCAAAGCCATCTCATCCCCTTCACGCAGATGGCTAAACTATTTTCAAGCCATAGGCGTCACAGTTACTATCGTCCTCACACCCCTCAATGCAGCTAGGTTCAACAACTTCATTCTCCAAGCACAAGCCTCCAACCTCAAAATCCATGTTCTCTCCTTTCCTTTTCCTTCCTCTGAAGTGGGATTGCCCCAGGCGTGCGAGAACATCGATTGCCTTCCTTCTCGTGAATCCATTCCTCTGTTTTTCACGGCCAGTAATTTGCTTAAACAACCGCTTGAAAACTGGTTGTCGGAGCTGAAAACATTACCAAGCTGTATTATTTCTGATCTGTGCCTTTCTTGGACCTCAGACGTCGCAGCAAGATTCAACATTCCCAGAGTTGTCTTCCATGGAATCTCCTGCTTCAGTCTCCTGTGCTCTCATTGTGTTAATCAGTCCAAGGTTCACGAGAGGGTGGTTTCTATGTCAGAGTCATTTGTGGTGCCTGACTTGCCGCACAGAATAGAACTCACCAAAGCCCAATTACCCGAAGCAAGGATCCAAGACTTGGGAGCTCTGGAACAATTCAAAAGGGCTGAACTTTCAGCACAGGGGATCCTGGTGAATACTTTCCAAGAGTTGGAGGAACTGTACGTGAAAGGGTATGAGAAAGTGGTGAAAAAGATTTGGTGTATAGGCCCACTTTCATTATGTGACAGATTAATCTCCAACAAGTTTGGCATAAGTGACCATCAAAACTCCATGGAAGATGACTCTGCGTGGTTGAAATTTCTTAATTCCCATGAGCCGTGCTCCGTCATTTACGTTTGTTTTGGCAGCCTGTGTCGGCTTGAGACTCCACAGCTAAAGGAGCTAGCTTTGGGACTGGAAGCGTCGAATAAGCCATTCGTGTGGGTGATAAAGAAAAGTGATTTTTCAGCAGAATTAGAGAAATGGGTAGAAGAAGAAGGATACGAAGAGAGGATGAAAGGAAGAGGAGTCGTAATCAAAGGATGGGCTCCACAAGTAGAGATACTATCGCACCATGCAGTGGGTGGGTTTATAACACATTGTGGATGGAATTCGACTCTGGAAGGAGCGAGTGCAGGTGTTCCAATGATAACATGGCCAATGTTCGCCGAGCAGTTCTATAATGAGAAGCTGATAGTGGAAGTAGTGAAGATGGGAGTCAAGATCGGAGCTAATGGAGGACTGGTGAGGAAGGAGGAAGTGAAGAAGGCCATTGAGAAGGCTATGGAGGAAGGAGAAGAAGGAAAAGAGCGAAGGAAGAGAGCGAGGAGAGTTGCAGAAATGGCTCGTAAGGCGGCGGAAAGAGGAGGCTCTTCTCACTTGGACTGCAAATCCTTCATCCAGCACATAATGGACCAAGTTGATCCATAGCTATGCAAGATTCGGCCCATGGTGAAGAAGGGCCACTCTTTCCTCCTATATATATATATATATATATGTATATATATTCCTCGATCGTCACTTCCAAATATTTTGTTGGAATCAAGAGAATGTATTGAAATTATATGAATAAGGGGAAAAAAAATTGCTAATGTACTCTTATTAAATGTGTTGATCATCTTTAAAAACACGCATTTCTCTCTTATTTTACTTATAAAAAATTGTAAAAGATTAAAATTGGAAAAAATAATCATACAAAATTTATTTTGTAATATAAATTATATTATAAAATGAGTTTTATATTAAAAACAGAAAATAAATATATTATAGTTTGTCTTGTAATGCAAATTGACTTACGTTGATCATCAATTTTTTTTAAAAAAATATAAATTATAGATGTTACACATGCTCGTTAAGTTGAATCGGGCATTTGGACGTGCGTGTAGATAATAATTAGTGTTTTTTTTGGTCACCTAGATTAAACAATCAGTTGCTTATTATTATTTTTTTAGTAAGTTGCTACTATTACTGCCATTTTAGAAACCGTAGTAAGAAAAAAAAATGGACAGATTAAAATCTATTGATTAATTTTTTTGGACATCCAAATATATTCAGTAGAGTAGGCAGTGGAGCATTTTATTTTTTTCTTTTGCCAGACCGTAGATAGTAAAAGCATTAATTATGATTTTCATAGTCAACGGTAAGAAGTTTGACTAATGTATAATAATACTGCCTCCGGTCCTTAATCTAAGATCTTATTTGACTTTTATTTTGGTCCTAATATAAAACATCAATCCACTTTGTCTCTCATATTTATAGATTTTTTTTTCAAGATAATCCTTCTAACAATGGTAGTTCTAGCTAATATATTTGATTAGGAATGATATTTTAGGAAAGACAACATCTATTTATTAAATAACTAATTTAATTTCTTTTCTTAATTTTATCAAATTAGTCAACTAGTTCTTATAATTAGAACCAGAGGCAGTAATAATTATTAACAAGGGATGAAAGAGACATTAATGGCTGAGGATTCTGTTTCATGTATTTGAAATAACACCTTGCTATAAATGAATGCTTCCCTGGCCTCACATAACAAAACAATTAAAAACCAAGGTTCAAGTTTTATGCTGTACTTGGCAATCAGATGAAGACTAGCGCAATGCTTAGACGCAGCCTCTTGCTTGTGCGCGCCTTGATAAAAGCAGCATTATGCGATGATGTCGTCGTGGACATCCAAGGTAACGCTGTTCTGTCAGGTGCCGATTACTACATGATGCTACCATTTGAGGGCCCCGATGGAGGCGAATTTGCACCTGGCAAGACCTCCAACATGACCTGTCCACTTAGCGTCGTCCTTGATCCGGCCAGCGGCGGCGAACTGGTGAGAATTTCTTCAACCTCTGCAAAAAAGGGGATCGTCTCTACCGAAGAAGCCGTGGATGTTTCATTTGCAAACAAGATAAAGTGTGCCGAATCATCCAAGTGGATGATTGTTAGAGAGAGGGGTGAAGATTTTTGGTCTGTGGTAATCAGTAGTGCTCGGGATCATCCAGGCAGCGAGATTTTGAGTGGTTCTTTCAAGATCCAAAAGTCTAATGTAATGGGTGGCTATAAATTCATATTCTGCCCAAATGCTACTGTTTGTGGTAACATTCAGGGGTCAGACCGCCTAGTTTTGATATTTGGTTCCGATTCTGCCTTCAATTTTGTACTCCGCCCCAAGGCTTCCCTTGGATCTTGATTTTATTAGATCCATGTGTTGAGTAGTGTGCGTGTGTGTGAACAATTATTCTCACAAAACTTCCAGTCCAATCTGTACTGATATAAGCTGCCAGAGATGCGCCAGTAGTCCATTTTCAAATTAAAATATGTAAGTCAGATCACTGTTCTACTTTCTCTTTTTACATAAGAAAAAGTAACAAGCTCTATGCTTTTATAGGGTATAAATGCCCCTGGATGAAATGTATTTTGTTAGAAGTCTCTTTCTTTGAATATTCCTACATAAAAAACGACAAAAGGTTCCATCGAAAAAGAAAAAGGTTCCTCAATTGGGTTTATACTAGAGCCCAACTCAGGATTCAGCTGGTAGGTGAAAAAGATAAGCAAACAAAATCCGACGAAAAAGAAAGGTCCAACAGAGGTGAGCCCATAATATGAGGCTTGCAGCTGAAACCTAAAGAGAGGCTTCGAAAACCAAGCAACTTAACTGCAGCAACTTGCATTTCATATTCCCCTTCTTTTACGGCTTCTTGTTCTAATTATAAGATTTTGTTTCTAATACTGGAGGTAGTATTTTCATTACGGCACGAGCGGGCTTCTAATTCTCTCTCCATTTATTCTCTAGGGCTGGTAGTTTAAGTTCTAGGTCACACGCTAGTCACATGCGCATACTACATGTCAGATCCTATTCTCACTTTCTTCGGCCCAAATCCATTACAAACCCTAACCATCACTTAACTCCATAAATGCATTCCAGGCTTCCAGCTGATTAGCACATTTGGATAGGATTAGCCCTCCTTTGCTGCCTTAATATCCGGTGCTCCTCCATTGCTTGCAGGGAAGGCGTGGATGGGAAATTGCTCATCAATGTTATGTTTTGGAATATGATTGGAGAATAAAAATTTAATAATTTTAAGATCCTAACAAAACATACCCGTTTGGTTTTAAATATAAGTCATTTATAACACTAAAAACAATTAAATGTATTGTATTTAACATAAAATTTAAGTGATTTTTAATATTATCCTTATTAAATTTCAATATCATATGTTTTTTGCCAACAAATTTCATCATCGTATTAATTTTTGCTCTCTTTCACTACTCTTATGTAATACAAGAATATATAAAATAAAATACCATTTAGTATTTTTTGCAACTAGTAAATTTCTTATAAAAATGACTAAAAATACCTTCGAGAAAGTGTATAGTATGATATTGGTTGTTTTCTCTCGTCTTCATTATAAGACATCTTTTTAAAAATATTTGCAGCCCTTTCTGTAAGGCATCATTGTCTCTTAATGCTATTGTTAAATATGAGTATGCATGCAAAAAAAAAAATATTTAAAATTCTTTACAACTAGTAAATTTCTTATACGACTGACTAAAAATATTTTCTGAAAAATACCTTGTAATTAGTACAGGAGGCAGTAGATAGTTTTTAGTCATTCTCAAGACATTTGCTAATATTTTCTAGAAAATGTCTTGTAGTAGCAATTGCTCGATGTTATAGTAGGACATTTACTATTCTTCTCATATTTGTTATGTAGTTTTTAGTCATTTTCGAAACATTTGCTAGTGAGAGAGTAAAAATTAACAAAATATTTAAATTTATTATAATTAATAAGGTAATGTTAAAAAGTACTTGATTTAATATCTTTACTTAAATAATTTATATTTAAAACTAGAGGGAGTATGTTTAAAACTTAATATAATATTCACTGCACATGGATAGTATGTGTTGAATTCCTTGCATAAAGCGCTGTGACTTGTGACCGTCCTGGTCAATGAAAACGCGTTTGACTGACTGTAAGATTTAATTAACCAGATTGTATGGCTTTAGACATTTAGTTAAAAGTGATAAGTATATGTAAAATATATTTTATTTTTTAATATAGTCTTATTTGTAAGAGGGTAAGTGAAATAGCAATATAATAAGAAAAAATATGAAACAGAATGTTAAAACAATAAAACAACTAACTAAAAGAAAACTTGATGAAAATACATCTAATATTCAAATAACCTCAAACTAAATTTTATTAAAAGGACAAGACTAATTTAAAATTTTTGATTTTATAAATAGGAGTGGAGCATGTTTAAAAAAGCCTTATCTGGTACAATGTCTATATAATTTTTTTTAAAAAAAAAAGTTACTCGTGCATGTCTGGCAACTTATTATATCGGTACAACTCTTACTTTTTTTTTTTTATTTGATTGGGGGTTTTTCTTTTCGAGGTTTAGAGCGTAAAGAGTTTTCGCCTCTACCAATAAATATGTTTCTCGATATTTGAATTTGTGTTTTTCTCATTACAGGGGTGAAACCGATTACTATTTCAACTAATGATTTGTTATTGCCTTCCACCTTTTGATAAAAATGATTCTTTATACAAACTTTAGCCAAGTTAGTGAAATTCCTGTTTAGTTTTTGTGCAACCCTTGTTCAATGATTGTGCAATTCCCGTTCAGTTTATAAAAACTTACCTTAACTCCCTAAATGCAGTCCAGCTGATTAGCACATTTGGACTTGCTCTTATCTGAATTTGAGATTGACAGGGGAGTTACAATCAAAATAATCGATTCTAACCAAAACTAATAAATACCCCAAACGGACAAGAAAACGCCAACATTAACAATACATTTAAGTGTGAAATTTAATTTAATAATTCATTTTAAATAACCATTAATTTTCAGAATATCCAACATGAATAATCTTTGAAAGTAATAGCTTCACAATAACCATAAACTAAGTAATTAAGACACCCTTTGAATTACTGTGTCAACGTATTGTGTCTAAAAGGTTAAATAAGATCCCAAATATGATTCTATTTTGAGTGGGTTTCACTTATTATTATGCATGACTACTATTGTATTTTATTAATCCTAATTTGCCTGGTAAATGAGATGATGACGAGAGAGTATAAATTCTTTTGGTCAAAGGCTCAGCCAAGAAAATAAAATACACAATTGTTAATGTCGTTATCAATTAAGGTAAGCTTTCCCCATAGCACAAGCCACAAGGGTGTATTAACTATTGAGGAATTAAATATCTATTTATAAAAATTTGTTAGAACTGGTCATTGAAATTCGAATGCCTGGTTTACTGGATGGGGCTGCTGGAGTTCACAATGAGTCTGGCTCAGCTACAACTTAATTAACCACATATTGTTATGTAGTTGTTTAGACTACAGCTGTCTTAAACTGTACACGTGTCATGAACTAGCAGTCTCTTGTTGAGACTGTGATATATTCATTGTTATGAATCATATTGATTCTCTGGGTCGATTCAATTCTATTTTCTCTCTAGTGTTTCGCTGAGTTGCATCATCCACGTGCCTGCACTATATAATTATAAAAAGGGAGAGTTTATAATCCGCTGCCAATTATGAATCTGTATGGATCAGTTTAATGCTAACAACGTATATTTTCCCCCTCCCATGCAGTGCTGCAGCCGCAAAAGGAAGGCTTAGTTAGACCAGGTCCTTGTAGTCCAATTCCCTTGAGCTCCTCAGATGCACACTATATAAATCGCACCTACCTCGTTCCGTCTCTCCACACCTCATTAGCATTACTATGGGATTCTTCAACGGAGTTGTCCTCCTGTCACTACTTGTCTTTTGTCTTTTCACGCCACCTTCCCTCGCCGGCGACCATCTGTTATGTGTCTCTAGTACCCAAGGAAGTTCATGGAAAAATGTGTCTCTAACTTCATACCACAACACGATTCCTGTTTTGACTGTTCGCTTAAACTGATGTGGGAATTTCAGCTGCGTACAATAAGTCGTGAATGCTGTTTCAGAATCGAGGCCTGATAAAACCCCCATCATTATTCACTCTAGCACGTACAGGTCTCTATCTTTTAGTAGTTTTGATCACTAATTGTACTCTTTCATTGTTAATTTAAAGAAATGATAGGAAGAAGGCATTGGTGGAGGCCAGCAAGACAGATTTGAAACTGCAAGGTCAGGGATACCTTAACACGATCATAGAATGGAACGATACTGCCAATTCTATATATAGGAGGGATCTTGCCTAGCTAGTTGCTTCATAGTCCTTAGGCTGCCTCCCATATGACACTCTCGACAAGTAGTTGGCTCTAGCTCCAAAACAATGATATTCACTAAAGAAGATAACAATGACGGACTTGTGTTTTGTACAATCAGATGTCGTAGCTCCTGAAAGATGAAATGATTGGTCTGATCGTGCAAAACGCAAGTTCATGATTATTATTATCTTTTTTTCATGTTTTTTCTCTTTGTTTCTTATGTGTGTTGTCGTCTAACACAATGATTATATGTGTGGTTACAATTTTTCTTAACAAGACTGTCTTCTTTGATAAACACCATTGTTTTGAAGCCGGTCCATGTAATAATATTTTATACTTGGATTGAAATTGTTTAGTAAAAGTATTAATATATATATATATATATATATATATATATATATAAGCAGAGTGTCCATGCAATAATTTATTACTTACGTTGAAATTGCACATTAAGAGTATTAATATATACAAGCGGAGCCGGGGAGCGTATATTTAATTATGAGGAATGGAAGAACTCTTTTTTGCTTTGTATGTTTTTTGGGTATTAGAAGAACATCTATTTTGGATGATTGAGGAGCCAATCATTTCCATCAATATAAGAAACATTCATGAAACGGGCTGCTTCATGGTCTTTAAGTTGCTTTGCATATGAGACTCTAGACGAGTAGTTGGCTCCACCACCAAGACAGCGATATTCCCCAAAAAAGACAGTCCTGTAAAACACACACACACACACACAACCATCACTTGTGTTGGACTACAACATAAAATTGAAGAGACAGAGGAACATGAGAAAAAGATAATGATCACAAACATGTCTCTCGTAGAATTAGACCAATCATTCCATCCTTCAGGAGCTACAACATCAGACATATATGTTGTTGAGAAGACTACGGTGGCATAAGCTCCCCATGCTCTTCCAAGCCATACTTTTCCTCTGCCATCAATCTTACAATTCACAAATGAAAACCCAGTTTCTTCATTCTCTGATTGTCTTGCTTGAGCTGTGATGGACCCGGTAATCATAGCCCCTTCGTCTGTTGATATACAGTTTAGGGTACAATCCTGGTGCCACAAGTCATGAAGTAATTTTGCTTGAAAACCATATATATAAAGTGCTGATAATGTAATTCCATTCCAAGTCAAAAATTATTGCACATACCAGCCAATCCTCCTCATTAATTTTGTGTGGCTAGGTTGCCTTATAATTATAAGATTAGGTAATTGCACGAATAATGCACTATCAATGCATGAATAATGCGCATGGTTGCCATTCTATAACCATATACGATTATGAAAAATTATTTATATAAATATCATGTGATCAATAATCAAGATGCCAAGTTTCTTCTAAGTAAAGGCAAAATGTTTAGAATGTACCTCATAAAGAGATCTAGCATTCCCAAATATGAAATCAATGGATCCTTGGATGAAACATTCTTTGAAGTAATGTCTTCCAGTATCATCATTGAGGGTGTCCTGAGCACCATACATTCCACATTCGTAGAATGCTGCTTCGTCGCCACTCACCCTTAGCGCTACTGCTTGTGCTCCTGTCATACCTGGTGATGGTGCTGGAGCCGTATTCTCAAAATTTGAACATATCACCACATTAATTTAACCCAGAAAATTGAAGGTGAAAAATAAAACTACATCAAAAAAATTATTTAATCCCTTACTTTAAAACTAATGTTGTAAGCAAGAAACTTAGAAGCAAAGACTCCAACTGTGTAACTATTAAAGGTCCCTCCTGTGGAATTGGCGGTATCATTCCATGCTATGATTGTGTTCAGATATCCTTTACCTTGCAATATCAAATTTGTTTTGCTTGCCTCCACCGTTACCTTCTCTCTATCATTTTCCAAAACTAATCGCATAGTTATTTGAAAAAAGTAACCAATTAACAATGAAAAAATTAATTCAAAACTCAAATATAGACAATCACCTGTATATGCCAGAATCAACGATGATGAGAGTTCTATCAGGCTTCGCTTCAGGAACAGCATTTACAGCTTTTTGTATGCTGCTAAAATTTCCACAACCTTTCAAGCTAACGGTTAAAACAAGACTCACATTATAGTCCACAACAAGATCAGAATCCCAGATGCCCTTGTCACATTTCTCCTTGTGCTTCACTCGGTAGGGAAGCCTCCTCGCAAGTCTTCTTATTAGAGACACAAAGTCTTCAGCGCCACTCAGCTTTATAATCCTACTTAAGATCACATGTTGCTTGAAATTACTCTGAGGAGCAATGGAAGAGATGGCGGTGAGGGAAGATGGCGTGTAATGACAGACAATTATGATGGAAAGGGAAAAGGTGAAAAGGCAAAGTAGCCAGAAGAGGATCTTGTTAAATCTCATAGCTAAAATCCTCACGAGATAGCTAGCGACGATGTGTTATTTAGAGTTAGAAAATGGGTTTGGCGTGGAGGGAGAGAGTGAGGTATGAGTGGTTATATTATGTGCATGTGAGGAGGGTCTGACTGAAGCAAAGCTGAAGTGGGAGCTAAGAAAGGTATGGACCTATATATCTTCTATGGTATCTGCATTTATAAGCATTAGGTGAGAACACCAAAAAGTGAATTTAATGGACAATGATGGGGGAAGAGAGAGAGAGAGATGTGCAGAAATGGATGAAATTTTGGAAGGTGGACAAGCCAAGATAAAGAAATTTTATTGGAGAGAGAATATAGGGGGATTATATGAAGGTTCTCTGGGGTTCAATATTATTGATTATTGAATGGTTACTTTGAAAGCAAAGATAATGGTCGACGGCAGCAATCGGGAACAACAGGAAGATTGATTGTGTCTAAGGAATCGAAGAGGCTATCTTCTTGGCTTGAAATGCACTGTGTTAAATCAGTTAAACAATTGCCGATGCTTTGATTTGAATTCACAGCACAGCTCTGCCTGAAGAATTATTCAAACTGATTCCAAATGGGTGGATTACATTTCTCCGCTATTATTTCTTCTAAACGCTTTTGGTCTCAGTATTCATTTTTGGCGACCCAGACCCTGAACATTCTCAAGCTGCCGTTGCGCACCAATACGAGCAGAAATTGAACATTGTTACTCTCCGAAGGCGATGATGAGGACAATAAAAGCTGATAGACTGATAGGTCCACGTCTAGACCTTCCACGATTTTATATCCTAAATTTTATTTTTATTTTTTTAATAAATTCACTTTTGTCTTTTAATTTAAAAAATGATTATATGTAAAAACGTTGGTCCAATCCCTGCACAGCTTCTGCGCAATCTTTATCAAATATTCATCTATGTTTGGAATAATAACCGTACACAAATTTACAATATAAGGTACCTCTTATATTTAGAATTAGTAGGGCTGTTTACGGGACGGACCGGGACCGGGACAGGGACAGGCCCGTCCCAGTTCCGTCCCGATAAACAGTAACGGGACAGAAAATCTGTCCCGTGTCCCGGAGTTGTCCTGGTCCCGGTCGGGACGGGACCAAGACGTCCCGAAATTTTTTTAAAATTTTTTTTAAAAAAATCTGATTTTTTTAATTATATTTTTTTGGGCTTAAACCTTATAAAAACATCTTTTTATTTTCTTTTTTATTTGGTTGGGCACTCTTAAACAAAAGCTCAAAATATTACATATAATAGTCATTAAAAACTCTAAACAAAAACTTTTAACACAATAAAAACTTGCTAAAAATTCTAATCATCAATAATCTCAAATCATTAACAACTATAAAAACTCTAAATAAATATATCCATAGTTCCATACAATAGTCTCAAATCTTAAAAAAATATGAAAAAAATAATATTATATAAATAAGATAAACAATTAAAAAAAAATTTTTTAAAAAGGAACCAGGACGGGACGATCCCGTCCCGTGTCCCGTCCCGGTTTGTCTCGTCCCAAAAAATTTCAGGACGGATCCGTCTCATCCCAATAAGACCAGGACCGGAACGGGCCAACCGGGACGGGCCGGTCTTGAACAACTCTAAGAATTAGTACAAACAAGTAATTTAATTAGGACCAACATACACGCCAGCCGCTTGCTTGTGCGATTATGATAAGGTAGCTTTCTGGACTTTAATCTATGTAATTTTTGTACAATTTTTTATACGCTCTCCGGGCAGCAGTTATGTGTACATTTTAGTCATGTTTGACTATGGTTTTTTGTTTTTAAAAAAAGATTTTGAAGAGTATTTGGATGATCCAAAAATACTTTTTAAAAATATTTTTTTATCAATAGACAAACTCCTTCACGTATTTATTTCATATTTTATAAAAGTACTCTTAAAATTATAATTTTGATTCTACCCAAACACCCTTGAATAGAAAGGCAGATATATGATTATTGAGTTGATTTCATTTAGGCTTAAATATATTTCATTTAACATGCCAAACAAGTATTTATTTAAACAATAAATTGTTTAGAAGTTTTAATAAAATTTGAAGAGCCCATAAAAAATTTTCACCACCCTCATCAAAAGCCGAGAGTCCGGTAGTGATTTCATCAGTTGAGGGATACAATAGAGGTGCAAATATTTGTCAGAAAAATAAATTTAAACCATCGAATCTTCAGTTTTTCAGGTTCCAACGGGAAAAAAAATGATCGCCTTTCATTTTGCCATATCATTTTGACCACGACATCCATGAGGTCATGCCAAGGACATAGCGATGTGAAACGGCGAAACCCACCTACGTTCTATTTAACAGCACAACCATAACTTATTAATTTAATGAAATTAAAATAATAAATACTCAAACAAGGGAAAGGTACAGATTCAAAATTGGCTAAATGTTGAATAAAAGCAACAAACTCTCAGCTTTTATAATTAAAACTTTTTTTTTTCATGATGAGCTTTTGATATCTGGACCTGTGGTGAGCATTTTATGAAGCATGGATGTCCCTTGAAATATCACCATCTGCTGGTAGCTCTTTCTGTAGTTGCCAAGCTGCAGCACAATGAGTGACCCCAGTCAAATCCTTTCGGAAGGCTCAAGTAGGGGCAGTGCCAAAATGTTAGCCACAACCTTTCAAGGTAATAAAGGAAACAATATAAATACCTCATCTGGTGTCATCTTCGTGAACCCAAATTTCTCAATCCAAATGGACTCCGCAGTAGCGGTGGCTGGCAGCACAAGGTTTTTCACGTTTAAGGAAGCCAGCAATTTCTCAATGCAAGAGTATAGTATTTGGAAGTACCCCTGTCATGCCAAACCAAAATACATCTATTTAATCCACCACTACAACGTAAGCAATCCTCATACATATCCACATGAATAATCAATAATGAACCATTCTACAGAAACTTTCAACAGGAGGGAAGAATATGATGCAATAAGTCAAACAACTAGAAGTCCATCTACACCAAGACACAGTACGGATATCATGCTTTGGCTTCACTCGTAAATACCACTGCTAAGAGGTCATGGAATACCACGACTTACTAAGCGTGCACAGATCTTCCTCGTGTGGGTCACGATAAAATTAGGGCAAGGAAGATTTATAAAGACAGATATGGTTATGGCCGCCGAAAAAAAGAAGTAGAAGAAGACAGATATGATGAATGCAAGCATTGTTTCCAAGCCACAGTCCTGCACCTTTCCATGGTTAATACTACGAGTTGCAACTAGAGGAAGCTCTGCAAGATCACTGCCAAAAATTCGAAGCAAGGCAGCTGATACCACAGTTGAACTACAAGATCAAGAAAATAATTCGTGAACGGTAATATAAATATGCAAAAAAAAAAAAAAAAAGAGTCAAACGCAGAAGACCGCTACTTACTTGACCATTAATATTGCACAATGCATTGCCCCAAACTCTTGTCTCCGCACAGTCCTTCTGCACGTGGGAGGTGCATGTTAATCGAGACAAAGGAAAAGCAAACACATTTATCTTAAGGAATTCTTACCCGTATATCATGGCCGTAATAAGATTGCGTCCAGTAATTGAATCAACTATAGGATCAAAGCATTCCTGAAAACATGACATCGTTACCAACTCAAAATGGGTTCCACAAGGTAAAACACAAATGCTCTCCCAAAGAGAGATAATCATTGTGGTCCACTATCAACCCTGCGCCTAAACAAAAGCCATACCCTATCCACTATCCTGAGTTCACAGAGCATGTAGATAGACGCATGGCCATAAGCCTATGCAAAAGCTGACTCATGACATGATAGTTATATAATAATATTAATGCTATGCAGCAGATAAATTACTCTGTCATGGGGCCATTTATATTGAAGGGGAATATATGTTTACCACTTCAATCAGACTTTTATCTAAATATTTCAAATAAATTACAAATTATCCACGCTGCAATCAGATAGACACAAAATGAAGAATCAATTTAAGATGAAAATGTAACACCATTTATAACCAATAAAAGTAGGGAAATAAAGTATATTGCAGGTAAGAATCAAAGCAGATCTATAAAGGATGGCATAAAGGAATTATGATGTTAATCCCCTAAAGAGGGAAAACAAAAAGCATGAAGCAACTTATATTGAAGTATGAGAGAACATACATGAAAGATTGAGACAGCCTGTAAAAGAAATGGCCTAGTTTCAGGAGTAGCAATTTTGCCCTTAAGAAGCCTCCATTTCACGTCAATATCACTAAGGGATTCTAAACCTTTTTCCTCTTGCTTCTTTTTTATAACATCCAAGAGTGGTTCTGGAAGTTTCTCAGCCCCCCTAACCAGGAGGTTCTGAAAAGTAGAATGTATGGTTGAGCAATCATGGCAACAAAACCAATCCCCTTCTGGCAGCTCCTGTCATCAGACCTAGAAATATTATAACATGGCCAGTAGACACAAGATTGGAATCCAAACTATTGTATCCGCATATTAAGACATGGAAACACACAGCATACCTTCAAAAATGACATTTTATGATCCCTCAAGCAGCCAACATGAAATTCTTTGTCACACTGGAAAACATAGGGAAGAACAAGAACATGAACATCTCATGAGTTCACTAGAGACAGAAGGATTCCAATCAAATTTAATACTTGCATCAATAATCATGCCCTTTTATGAACTTGGGAACTTTAGCTATTCAATGTTGAAACTGTAAGCCTTCATGACAATGTACTAGCGTGCATACCTGATCACATATTATTATTGTTCGAGGACCAAATCCTGATTTGCTGAAGTCACAAGCCCTACATGAACAAATTTCTTTTCATAACATGTAGGTAACTAGAAAATTAATAATTATAAAAGATTGCGGAAATGATTAATTCAATAACGCAGTAGGAAGCAAGGTAAAAGTTGCCGATTCCAAACAGCAGAATAAAAATATACACCAAGTTCATGCATAGGCTTCTAATCTCCGTGAAGTACCTGCATAAAGCACATCCATTGAGCTCAGTATCAACATCTTCAACAATGCGCACGCATCTCTTGGTTATCTGCTCAATAGGATCAACTCCTTCAACCCTCCAGCTGCCACAGCATTGGCATTGTGCACCACAAACCTTTCTCTTTGGAACATGTTTTCGCAAAACTTACAGTACCAATTACCCCGTGGAATACTCGACAGAGATGCACATTCTGTACATTACAACGAAATATACGAGCCACTTGGAAGATAAATATCCTTTTATTTGTCAAACAATGCATATTTCTCAGAAATTTATATCGGATTCAATAAATCATGAAAAATAATTTAAGAAAATAATATTGTTTGTTTAAAAAAAAATCGAAGGTTATTTCTTTATTAAAAGAAACGTAACAATATGATAGAAGGCAATGAAGAAAGAGAAAAAGAAAATTAGGAGCGATGAATAAGTCATTAATTGTACATTAGAGATTAAGCCTACAAAGGATAAACAAGAGAATTAGAACTTTATTTTATTAAAACAGCTTTTATTTTATTTTCATTCTTTAATTATTCTCTTATTAATTATCTTTCCATTTTATTTTATCTCATTAGGAGTTATCCCTTGGGTTTTATATAAAGCGCTCATTAATCAGGGTTAAGGTAGCATTGAACGTTGAATTAAGTTCTCTCGACTTGCTAGGCGCCCCTCCTCTTTCTCCCTCTATTTCTATCTATTCTTCCATATCTCCTTATTCCTCCTACCCTCTCCCCCTTTACTCTTTTAAAATTCCACATCTTCAAACAGCCTGAAAGCATGCCCAAGGTGATGCATGAATTTTTCTCTCATCAGTCAACGCTATCTAATTGGGAAAATATATTATGCCAAAGGTAGATCATTAAATAGTTAAGTTGTCTGGCAAATTTTATGTAATGCATATCTGACCTTTATGAAAAGCCCTTGGGCATCCATCACAAAGCAACAGATCTCCGCCATCCCAACAAATTATGCACAAATCATCATTATCCTTTGCAGAGTATTTGCGATCTTTTGAGAGAGATATAGCTAACTCATGGAGTGACACCCCATTTGATGTGTAGATGTATGCATAACTGCCCAAAAGTATTGCAGTTTTAAGAAATTCAAAAGCAACAAGAATTAAAAAAAAAACTACCCAAAATAAAAAATAAATAGAAGCACTCACGGTTTCTTGCGGGAAGCCCAGCCTGCATGGACCTCAAACTGTGAGGGGCTGACCTGCAGAACATTTACAATAAAATCCATTATCTTTATAATTTACTCAATCTTGAGGTGTGCTTACAAGCTTAGAAGAAAAATGTCAATGAGATATACCTCAGAGTTGCAGCATCGACACATTATTCCAAAGCCCTTTTTGTAACCCTCGAGCAGTTTCTGTCAACCAGAATATACGAGTTAATACAGCAAAAGACATATAGACACGAGCTTGCACATGAAATTAATGTAAATAACCTGTCCACGTGCATAATAAGCTACTTCAGTTCCATCAGGCAATCCACCTTCCTCAAAGACTAATTTATGCAACTGCTGATGCCTTGAGAATAACATATCAGATGAACAAATGCAGATTATCATCACTAAAAGAGAGATATTTTAAATAATAATATTACAATAATACAGCCAGCCAGAGTTATACAAATAAGTGATGGGGACCTAAAGAACTAACTTTTTAGTGATCCTCCAATGACTCTTGTTTGGTGAAGCTAAACGCATTGAATTTGAAGTAGTCCTTGCAGTCTTCAATTTTACTGACAATTTTCCGGACCTGATAAAATGATTTATTTGTTAAAGATTCACAAGAAAGCTAAATAACTTGACTACGTCACTGTTGCCTAAAAGATAAAAATTGGAAGATACAAACTTCTTTTTCATCCTCCAAAGACCCTTCTTGCGTGATAGGATAGTCATTGAAGAATTCTTGGAAGACTTTGCACGGCTAACCCATTTTGGTGACCTTAACAACATAGTTTGCAGCAAGTTCAAAAAATTAAAATGAAAGAATGCAAAGAGAGCACAAAATTGTTCGGCAACAAGCGTAGTGATATATATAATATTAGATAAAATAGTTATAAATACCAACTTTGTTCTTTTCTTCCAGTGTCTCTTAATCTGCGAAGAGATACACTTCTCAGAAGTATCAGATTGCTTAGAGGCAGACAGCGGTCTAGGGGACCTGAAATGTAGCAAAATAATGATGAAAAAAGTAATAACCTAAAATAGGATTGGGGAACTTATTGTTGCACCTTCCACAAGGGTTCATCATTTTAGGCGCATCTTTTTCTTTCATTTTGAACTGTGACATTATGTCACTTCATGTAATTTTTTGCGTTGCATACTTTGTCTTGTCCAAAAGCAACGTTTTATGTAAGTACCGCATGCCCACTAGCATTCAGCCACATGATAAAACTGGGATACATTATTTCAAGAATCATATATGTACTGGTTAGGATTTTATAGAATTAACATAAATGTGCATGAGTTTATCGTACATGTTGGAAGCAGACACAAGCCAATAAAAAATCTAACTACAACAATTCAATATTAGTAAGAAGAGGGGGGAAATGTTTCATTTTTTTTTTTTCCTGTGTTATCCTTCTTAAACAAGACTAATTGGAATTGGAAAAATAGGCAGGTCCGTAAACAAGAGCTAAAATCTTTGGAAAGCATACTTGTTTCCAGAAGGCATGCCCAAGCATACACTGAAATCAAGCTGGAAAGATGTTTGAAAATGCCAGGGGTCCTAGTATCATCAGAATAGTACTTTGTGGGATCAAACGCGTTAAAAACAAGATGGAATAATAACACCACCACCATCCCCCAAAAAGAAAATCACACTAACTTTCTTTTTACTTTTTCACAAAGTGGCCTGCAGTGGCTACATCACATCGCAGTGGTACTTTCAACATATTCAGTGTAGAAGATTTTTTTTCTTTTAGTTTATTTAGAAGCATGTATACGAAGAGTCGTAGACTAAGAGTAACAAAACACCGCCCCTTATTCAGCCAAAAAAAAAAAAAAACCGCGCCCCTTTAAAGCAGGCCTTTAATTGTAAGTTTTAGGTAACCAACAGTACTGTGTAATCAGATGGTGACGATAAAGCATGCATCTTTAAATCCTTATTGTATTCCACGCGAATACTTCAAAAGAAAAAAAAAAAAAAAAACTTTTTAACGGAGAGGGAAGAAACGAGTACCTGACTCTTTTGCCCACTTTATCGATGGAATTGTCTTGAGATTCCTTGGACTCCTTGCAAGAACTGCATATAGACCCTACTCTTTCCACACAGGAAGGAGGGAAACATACTATGGAAATAACAGATGTAAGAAAAGTATAAGTACACAAAGCAAATCTTTTTTAAAAAAAAAAAAAACTCTGTCCTCGTTTACTTTGACTTTTGCCTCAAAATCCCATTATCAGGATGATAACCTCGCCCAACCAAAAACAGTTAATGATGAACAGTAACAAAAGATATGCTCACCCTTGCACATTTTACAAGTGAAGTACTTTTCATCAGGTGGAGAACAAACAACGTTTTGAATTGTCGCCTCCAGAGTATGTAAGGGAGCTCCTCTGCACGCCCTCAATAGCTCAAGCAGGCTCTTCCCATTTTCCAGACAAATGTATTGTGCTGCTCGCTTGTACGCTTTGCATGCATGAATCTCAAATTGGGAAGGTGGAATAACCTAGGTGGGTAGAAAATGGAAGTGGGGAAAACTCACGGGAGTGTATAGACCAAAGAATCCATTGCACAAGCAAAAGAAAATCATAACTAACCCTGCGTCCATTGCACAGACAGCAAAAACACAATATTCCCCCGTCTTTAATAATGCCTCGCAGTCCCGAAGCCTGTAATATAAACGCACAGACATTGAAGATACATTTTTCCAGTTTAACTATCGGCAAAAAGGATTATTAGAAATATCCAGGAAAAAAAAAAGGATGATTAGAAATAACTCCACCGAGGGCCAAGCCCGTTAATAGCACGTTATGAACTATTTAACTCAACGCTTCTCTGAGAGACAAGTGTGAAGTGTCTGTTACTAAATTTGGAAGTCCTACTTTAGTCAAACTATTACTTTTGTAACATCGAACGTAACTTAGACACGTACAATTGCAATCGGCTTAAAAAATAATAATAAATATATAGATAAATAAACTAATAAGGGCAACCTTCTTTCCGCCCATGTAAACGACAGGAACCCCATCCACTAGACCAGTATCGAAGAGCTCCTTGACGGTCATAGGCTTCTTGTTGAGCACAATCTTTTTTGACATCTTCAATTCCAACTTATTTCTTGGAGCTGTTAATGCGCTGGGGGCAGCGTTCACCTTCCCATCCGATTTAGTATTTTCAGTCTGGGTGGATTCTGAGACACTCGGAGCCCTATCAGAAGAGCGAACCTTTGTTTTGAAAGTTGACCGAGAATAACGCTTCAATGTCTTAACTACAACATCTTTCTGTACACTATCAACGTTAGAAATAACCACAGGAACATCACGGTAGCCACCTTCCCCCGCACGATTTTGTGCTGGCACGTTCTGCGGCTCATTGTAGCTTTGAGGCTTCTCCGTACTGCAACGGGCTCCAATTTCTATTCTATTTTCTACATTGTCTATCTCTACACCGCCTCCGCCTTCCGCCCCTGGAATGTGTACATCTGCTTGCGGTTCTACAGAGGTCTTTAGCTTCTTAAACTTCTCGTTCTTAGAATACCCATCATACAAACGCCGAACCTTCCTTTGTCGAGTATAAACAATATAACCATTCACCACAGCACCTCTAACGATCCTAGAACCGTCATTCTCAGAAACCTGAGCATTGACCATCGTCTGAGAACCAGATTGAGTTTCCGAAAGCGAAGTTGGAACGAATGCATCATGAGATTGGCCTTCCGAAACAGACAGTGATTCGAAGTCTTGCTTCATGGCCGCTTCGAACACAGGGAGCGAATCAGCGCCTAAATCTGCAGGAAAACAAACGAATTGAGTAAAATCTAATGCCCCAAGTGATTGAAATTAGAATAAAGCTACAGAGAAACCTACGTTAAGGAGATGGAGTGCATTAAAGCTGAAATTGAAGAGGAATAGCATAACAGGAGTGGGAGTGAGCAGATATAGAGAGAAGGGTTTTGAAGGAGGAAACACCCTTTTCAGGAAATTGGATTGGTTTCGAAGAGAATGGAAGTGACGAAGCAAGCGAGGGTGAGAGGGTTGGGTCCACGAGTTTCATTCACTCGCTGATACAGGAGGGTGGGCTAACCATACTCACAGTCACAGGGGGCGGGGGTAGAGAGAGAGAGAGAAGTCGAGTGGGATGAGATTTGGGATTTCGGAAAAGGGGAAAGTGGCAGAACTGTAAATTTAAGGTAATTTTAAAACTTTTGTGAAGCTGCTCCCCCCGCACAACTCCAAAAACTGAAACGCCCGAATTGACCAAAGGGCCCTAAAACATTGTTGCCGTTTAATGTTTTCACAGAGTTCCCGACATTTTCAAGTCATAGAAGACTATGGTGTCACGTTAATGTCAAAAGCGCTTCTCATCCCGTAAGATACAGTACTCTACTATGCAATAAAGTAGATAAAAATAGCTGGTAAAAAAAAAAGTAAATAAAAGCAATCATAATATTGGTGTTATACTGTTATTGCAAGGAGTAATAAATATTTTATTTTTAAGCTACACAAATACGTTCATGAGCCATCAATATATATCAAATGTTGCGATCTGAGACCATCCATCTTTTAGAGAAGCTTGCGTTATATTTATTTAATAATAGAAACAATAACAATAATTAATCAGTTTATTCCAAATTTGTTGTTGAATGATTTTGAATTTGTTAACTTTGAATATTGACCATTTAATATTGGTAAATTAAAATAGATTTTCGAATGCTTGTTTTGGTAATTAAATAATAGGCATAAAGGTGTTTTGATTAAAGATATAATTTGGCTTAACTTTATTCGAAAATTTTTTATATTTTTGCTTCAAATAAAGCTTTGAATTTTTCTAAAAAATAAACGAAATAGCCGTTCTATTCTGATATCACTTTCAAAGGATAGAAATCTAAAAAGGGGAGAATTCCATGGGAAAAAAAGTTTGAAATTATTTAATTCTAAATTAAGTTCGGTAACAACATTTTAATAGATTTTGACAATACTAGACTTGCAAATAACATCATATTTTTGTAAAAAAAATTCTATTTGAGATTTAGTGATTTTAAACCTCTTTTTATGAGATTCTCCGTTTAAAAATAATAATAATTTTTTTGCCACTAATAATCCATGCTGGATAATTTAAATATTGCAATATGAATGAAAATTGATGATAAGTATATTATCATACTGCTTATTGGTTTTAATTGATTAATTGATTGCTATTTGTTTTTCGAATTCAAAATTTTAGTATTATTCTTACGTCAACGTTTGGTTATAATCAAACACAACTTGTGCACATTGTATGGCCCAAAGGAATAAGTTGTATTATTCATGATTCGTGTTATCTACTTAATATTTGATATTTGATGGATTAATTATACTGATGCGACATAGAATAATGAAGTCTAAGTCCAACACCTGTATGTGAACACCGTAAGATGAAATACCCATCTAATCAATTTTAATTTCTAAGTGAAGTGGCCAAATATTTGAATAAATATATATTAAGCTCGTTCAGAAAGAATGGTTATTAGTTGCTCAATCAGTGGAACTAGTGTCATTTTGTTTCTGGTGCCCTCCAAGATAAAGATGAAGCTCTTTATCTGATCTTTCGCTCTTAACGTAGCATCTAGTGACAAAAATGTCCTTCTGAATTGAGGCTTTGGAAGCTCATTTTATTTCATACTGTAGATTGAGTTCAATTTCATTCTCGAGCACTGTTATAATCACCTTGCACTCTTTATAACGGCCACGAAACAATGTCCAAGAAAAACTATGCGCGTGCGTTTGTATATGTTCACAACCGTAGGTTGACTGGTCGATGAATAAAATATACTTCACATGATAAAGCGCACGTTTTGATTTGATTTTGATATAGACTTGCATGTTTTAAGTTGGATATCTGTTCCTTGTCATTTTCTGCTGCGTTTCGCCTGTAAATTTTCTCTCATAACGAAACTGAAACCATACTTTAGATTTATACAATATCAATCTCAGTCTCACTATTAGTATAAAGAACTTCTCAGAGCTAGCCTCTGGTAAATGGATAACAACGCCCCCCAGGTTGATCAGTTCATCAAAACACAAGATACTATATAATTGTTACATATCCATATCAGATTCAGATTAACGTATTAATTGCGGGATCGGGCCTTCAAAAACATGCCGGTTGCTGATAAGGCTTTTGGCAAGTGCTTAATATCGATAACTACACTAATATTGAAGTTGCAGAACACGTTTATCACACTAGCTGGATAGTGGAGAGCTTCTTAATCTCCATATACGTGGTTGTTTGTGCCTTTATTACCAATATCCACTAGTTGAGATTGAAATGGATAAGCAAAATACTAGTGAAATTTTTTCATCCGTTCAAGATGATTTTTTTTTTCCTGTTATTCTTGAAATGAGATATTCAAGATCTAGACGAGTTGAGTAACACATCTCCTAAACTCGACTTGTATATAGACCAGCCAGCAAACTCCTTTGTGAACACAGTGGAATCTCCGAACACCTTTAAAGAGTTGAGTTCATTACGAGCCCTAGCTGGTTAGATGCTCCGTCATTGACATGGACACAGATATAGATCAGATCTGGTAATTCGGACTTCGTTTTGCCTAACTATCCTTACTTTTTCAAAGATTTAAAGGCGCAGTTCTTCACTAGCTAAAGTATATTTTTACGACCCTCGGTAGAAATTGAAAATCTCTGTTGCTCAACAGATTACAGTAAGAAATGCGTCTGAAACGAGAACAAGTACAAACTTAAGAACATTAATTTATTGTCCTCCGAATGGCTAGCAGCCTGATCATAACTCATAACCATGCTCAAACTACAGTAAAAAGGAAAAAGAGGAGATGAGAAGAGATACACCTGGAAGAGCCCTCACAGGGAGTGATCAGGTGAGACCGAGGAAGTGAAAATGCCAAAGGATCGAAGTTGCCCTCTTCAAGAGAAATCATTCTCAAGAATCTGATTGGTTCATTCATTCCCAGCAGACTTTATTCTTGAATCTAAAGGGGAGCAAGTGACAATGGAGGATACAGATATTCAGCCACCACGCCTCCGCCATGGGCAGAGGAGGCCAAGCTGTGGATGCGACTGAGAAGAGAAAGCAATACATGGTTATGATGATGGAGGACGAAGAGGGTCTGAGAATGAAGCTAGGATTGATTGTTATAGCCAAATGGTAGGGTTTACTCCTTTGGTCATGATGGTAATAAAAGCGTGAGATGACTTAAATACCCGTGGTGTATTAGTGTGGTGGCGACTTTTCGTGAAAAAAGACACATAAAACAAAAGTAGAGAATGAAAAGGAGGTTCCTGATCAAGCATCTTCCAAGGGATATGCCATTCCAAGTTACTGCACATCTCATTACGATCCCCACTTATAATTATTCCTTTTTGGGAAAGACCTCAATCGAACCATACGGTTGCGAAATATCCGCCATGTCTCGTTCAAATAGAGCCAAGACTGACTGTACAGCATGATGTTAGTTTAGGTTCATGGAGCATCATCTTCGTAACTGGCGAAGTCAAACTCTCCGTATTATTACATATATAGTTCATCAGAATCGAAAGTTCGGCGGCTTTTGTTATAAAATACTGGTTATTAGCGCGGATCATTTGATAGTTGGCACTTGGTTGGTTGGTTTGATCGATTGTAGAAGTATACATGTTACTGCAAACTGCCCATGCTCGAGAAAGACGAGATGTATACGCAACATTATTCGACTTAGGAAAAGAGGTTCTATGGGGCATGCATGGGTCCCCCAGTATTTTAATATGATTGGGCAGTTCTGGTCTCCTTTACGGGGAAAACATTTAGAAAAGCATCCCGTTTGATTATTGGGAAAATGACAGATAAAGAAGGCTGAAATAATAAAATGCCAGAATGGGAAGCTAAGCAAATGTATTACCAGATAGGGAAGTGTTGCCTGATTTGGGATTATGCAAATGTTGCACAATTACAAAACAGCCCCTGTCAGTCAGCGTTTGAAAGCGGAGAGAGAGAAGGCGCGCGCGAACACTCCTGCACTGACCGTCGTGCTTCCCGGTTTCTCGCTTCCACCATCCCCATTGTTGCCCTAAAAACGCCGGCAAGCTGGACAGTTGAGGACCCCGAAATAGTGTGTGCGTAAGAGAGCAGAGGAGTTGGAAGTGGAAGGGCGTGCTGTTCGAAGGGCGAACGTGGTCGCGTCTGACTGATTGTGTGGAAAGACGAAGGTTGGCGCACGGTGATTCACCATTGCAGTTAACAAGCATCAACAGCATTTCAGTGAGGTAAGTTCAGGCATTTAAGTTTCGTGCTGTGGTCGACGTTTCTGGGTGAGTCTGGGAATCAATGATAGGGCAATATTTAGATATGACGCGATGAAGTTTGTGAATGACAGGAATGGCGATTAAGGGTTTATGCTGAGTCGCTATGGCAAGCTATTCTGTTTTTAATAACGTAGTTGAGAACTGGAAAAATGGGTTTTGAAATCAGTAGGAAAATTGTCTGATTGACTGGAAAAATGATATGAACAACTGGAAATGACAATAACATACTGGTAAATGACTATGATCGAACCTAAAATGACCATATTCATAGTAATGACCTTACTGTCTGAATGAGTGGAAAGATTATATGAATAAACTGGAAATGACAATACCAAACTGGTAAATGACTATGAAGGAACTTGAAATGACCATATTCATAGTAATGACCTTACTGTCAGACTGTAATGGCCATGTTGGTAATGACAATGAATTAAGTGGGAATGACCATATTCATATTAATGACCTAACTGTTAGTCTGTAATGGGCATATTGGTAATGACAATAAGTTAACTGGAAACGACCATATTCATACCGGCATCCTTACTGTCACTCTGTAATGGCCATATTGTAAATGACAATGAATTAATTGGAAATGACCATATTCATAGTACTGACCTAACTGTTAGTCTATAATGGGCATATTGGTAATGACAATAAATTAACTGGAAACGACCATATTCATACCAGCATCCTTACTGTCACTCTGTAATGGCCATATTGTAAATGACAATGAATTAATTGGAAATGACCATAACGAATCTGGAAAGAACTAGATGTGTAGTAAATGTATTAAAATTATGATTTAATGATGGTACCTTGATGACTTTGCAGAACTATACGAGATGGTGTTGGAAGAAGGGGAAGGGTCCACAAGCAAAGGAGTCCACAGTGGGCTTGTGTTGTTCAGAAGGGAGTATATGGCTAAACGAGGTGAGAAGTGTAAAAACGCAAGAGAAGAAAAAATTGAAGTGGGGAAGGCATGGAGGGCCCTGAGTGAAGAAGAGAAAGATAGGTATAATGAGAGGGCAAGGAAAACGAAGCCACAGAAAGGTGAGAAGAAGAAGTATGATGTTCCCTTGTACACCCGGTGCTCATTGCCCGGATTTCTATCATTGGCTGAATATGTGAAGAAGAACAGGCGGTTGAGGCAGAAAGTTCAGAGGATGGGATTTGGGAACTTGCTTAATGTGAATGTGAAGCAACTTCCACGTGATCTACTTGTGTCATTGTTGAGATGCTATGACCCACCAACGCATTTTTTGACCATTAGAGGGCAAGGGCAGGCAATTGAGGCAAAAGATGCGCATGAGTTTCTAGGTGTACCTGACAGTGGGGAGGAAGTGAAATCTGATGTTAGTGAGGATGACCCGGAATACAAGAGGTTGAAGGACACTTATTGGAAGGTTCCATTTACCCAGATACTGAAGAGGATATTATCTGGGGAAGAAAGCGACAATTTTGAGTTCCTATTTATGCTTTATACAGTTGGAGCTTTTCTATGTCCTGGGTCAAGCACAACTGTACATATACGTTTGTTGAAAGTGATGCGTCACACGATGAATGGGTTTTGGAAATATGATTGGTCAACGTACATAATCAAGAACCTGTGGAAGGAAATGGGAGACTTTGTGAAGATGACAAAGAAGAAGAAGAAAGGAACCTGCAATGTTGGAGGGTGTCTTTATTTGCTGCTGGTAAGTCAATATTTTTCTTATGGTTCACTATATTTTTGTCTTTTGTTATTGTTGCAGAAGTGTGACCTATCTTTATTTGGTTTTGCAGCTGTATTTTGTTGAGCGTTTCCCGCTGGGATTGTCTGTTGACCGGGGTTCAACAAGCGCCATTGAATATTGGACCGAGGAGAAGATAAAGGAGAGGGTGGAGAAAGAGAGAGGCAGCAGCATGGGAATATTGCATGGAAGCAGTGGCAGCGAGGTATACTCAGCAGGACATGAGGACAGTTCAATTTTGCAGTCTTTAGATCCGGTATGTGGGAACTTAGAAAATATACGTGACCTGAGTTTAAGTCAGTCTATTAGCAAGGTTGATACTTGAGATGACAAGACTTTATTTAGAAATGACCAGTGAGATACTGGCATTTGATAACAGTGAACAATTTTTTTGATATCTTCATTTACTGTGTATGCAGGCATTGAAGGAGTTGAGGGCTCGTTTTGTGAAGAAGCTTGAAGAAAGCCAGAGGACGTTAATGAAGGCTCTTGATGATGAGCTACTCAAATTGCAGATTGGATTGAACGCCAAAGTTAAGGGGATGGGGAATGAGAATGCCACTGCTAAAGAAGGGGTTGAAACAGTTGGTGATGCAGCTGGTAACGATGCTGAAGAAGCTGATGATGTTGACCGAGTGGTGGAGGAGATTGCAAGAGAGGTTGCAGCGGGAAGTGCAGATGAGGAACTTGATGAGGATGAAACCAGCAAAGGAGATGATGAGAAGGATGAGGATGAGGAACAACATGACCTTCATGACAGGGAAGTCAGTGATGATTACATGGTTGAGGAGGTGGAAGAAGAGGGTGACCGTGATGGTCATGGAGGTGATGACGACGACGACGAGGATGAGGAGGAAGATGACCATGATGACAGGGAAGGAGGTCATGTGGTTGATGAGGAGGAAGATGACCATGATGACATGGAAGTCAGTCATGATTATGTGGTTGAGGAGGCCGAAGATGATGATAAGGAGGTTCGGGATTCAGATGATGAGGGGGAGGAAGCTACACATGTACTGACAATGACCCCTACCAATGTTCCTTTGCTGTTGGATCGAGAATGGGTGAGCAGTGACAGTGGGGAGGAAGGAGGGCCTGAAAAATCGATTGACCTTCGGAGGTCAACAAGGGCAAAGAGTTCCACAATTAAATCTCCGTGGATAGAATTCAAGGCAGCTCCGAGGACGAAGAGGCCAAAGGAGGAAAGTGACATCTTTTTCACTTTAATATCCCGTAGACCCAAGGGAGAGGAAGAGGGGAATATGTAAGTATATCCGTAGCTAGTGTTTTGTTTTTAAATGACACAGTGTGCCCTGAAAATGACAGCAATAGGATTGAAAATGACAATAACATACATGGGAATGACAAGTATTGATGTCCCCAACACCATACTTTCTGTCACTGACATCTGACAATGTTTGCAGGACTGTCATCAAAATGTTTGATGAAGATATAGACCGACAACAGCTGTTTTCCCTGGGTGGAGTGAACAGAGTAAATAACAGGGTATTTAAGAATGCTCTGTCCCTGCACCCACGATTATGTTTGATAATGTTTGGTGAGATTATTGTACCAGAATGACGTTTTCACTTGTGTTCTGTAGGTGCTTAATTTGGTGTGCAAGGCAGTGATGGAGGACATGAAGGCAGAGTTGGGGCCAGGGAAGAGGCACATTTTCGATGTTGATTTCATGGTGAGGTTGCATAATTCCAAATGCAAATACCAATGACAGCAATTGAATTGGAAATGACTTGTTCTCTGTTAATGGATTAACAATTTCATGTCATGCAGAACATGATGGCACATGATCCAACCTGGAAAGCCCAAAAATATAAGAAGCTCTTTCTTCCTGAGTTCGTTGGCTACAACTTAGCTGAATGTGATTTCATAATTGGTCCTGCTCTTGTTGGCCAACACTGGTTTTGCGTTGCCATTCAGCCTAGCACATTGGATTTCCACGTAATAGACTCCATGAGGAACCATTTCGGAACCAAGGACAGAAAGCAGAAGAAGAAGGTTGTCATCAAAGACCCAGTGGAAATGGCTGTGGATGATTGTGTAAGAAAAAACTCATTATCTTTACCCTAGTTTTTGAACTTGGAAAATCATTAAACTTTCTATGTTGGTCCTGAATGTTGTTGCAGAGGAAGAGGCTCAATATTATACTGGACTTGGTCAAGCCAGGATTGGTTGGGAAAAAGCCAATGTCTCCCATGATATTTGCAGCAGTTCCCCAGCAGAATAACCTGTCAGTTTTGTCAAATTCGATTTCTGTGGGGTAAATGCACATGTCAGATGTGTTAACTAACTGTGCTGATATTGTTGCGTCCACAGGAGGGATTGTGGGGTGCACTGCATGATGTGGCTGAGAAGATGGGAACCTGGTGTGACCCTTACCTACACAGAGGAAGAAGTTGCTGGCTTTCGTCGTGACCTGACATGGTGGTTGGTCAATCATGAACAGAATGAAAAACGTGACGAGGCATTGGCCCTTATTCGACGACCACAACCAACCAAGAGCACAAAGTCCAAGAAAAGGCGTCGGTCTTAGGTGTCTCGATGTTAGGGTCATAATTCACTTGTCCTCTGTTAGATTGCTGTATGTAATGTGCATTGTAGGCTGACCAAAAATTTACTGTGTATTGTTATGGTTAACAAAGATTGGTGTCCATAAATGTATGATAGTTGAGAACCATGATGCCAATTTATTCCCCAGTGACATGAATGAATCTGGTTTTAACCACACAAAAACAGATGCTGACAACAACCCCATTGGACATGTGCTATTGGTTTTCATTTTTTGTTCAGGTCACTAAATTTTACTTCAATATATCCTGTTGGTATCCAACAGAAAATGACCAGAACAAATTTAAAAATGATACGAAGTGAAGCGAATATGACAGCGATAATGACAAGGATCACCTGGTCTGATTTTACAACATCAGTTCAGCACGGCTGTCAGCTTATGCTGATAGCATCACTGCCAATGACCAGAACAAATTTAAAAATGACACGAAGTGAAGCGAATATGACAGCGATAATGACAAGGATCACCTGGTCTGATTTTACAACATCAGTTCAACACGGCTGTCAGCTTATGCTGATAGCATCACTGCCAATGACCAGAACAAATTTAAAAATGACAACAAGTAATGCGCCATTAACAAAAGCTAACATCCCCATAACAGTAACTTCCTTTCATGTATTCAACAAGTGGACATTAAGATACTAGCCACACTTAATGCTCCGTTATCACTGAAATAACTATCAGCTTACTTACAAAAAAATGTCTCCACCTAGCTCCTAACTACAACCCCAGTCCCAAAAAAGTTGACAAGGGCGGAGCATACAACTATGTACACCAAAAAATGACCCATCCCCACTGTACTCGAAACTTCATGATGGGTTAGGATTTCTGCAATTCCTCCTTGTGTGTCCAGGCTGGTGGCATCTTCCACAGTGGTATATCCGTTTGTTCTGGAACTGTGATTCATCCCTGTTTACTTTTGGCCTTCCTGGTGGTCGGGATGTCATGGGAGGTAGCAAGAAAACTTGCTCACTGACATTTTCTATTCTATAGTAGTCATTTGGGTGAGGCATGTCTGTTGTTACCACAGGAATCATACTGCGAGCATAGATCTTTTCTTGTGATGACTTTTTATAGCAATTATCAATATAATCATAAACATTGCCGTGCACAATCTTGATGGCAGCACAAGCATGGGAACAAGGGATCCCCGTCATTTGCCAAGATCTGCAACTGCATTGGTGTAGTCCAAGATCAACCCGATGGTCTCCACGTGATGTTGTCACCTTCACTCTTCCCCCACCATAATTTTCAGCATACATATGGTCAGACCCAGCCACCATATCCAGCACCTTACTCTCTATATTTGGACCAACGCAATTCTTCCATTTGGTCATACCCACATAGGAGGCATGCAGCTTTCTTGCAACTTTATCTCGGTGCTCATAGATCAATTGGGGTACAGTATGCTTTCTCTCATTCACCATCCATGCATTGAATGATTCTGCTATATTGGTTGTAATATTGTCCCATCTTTTATATGGGAACCTACTTTTAGCCCACCTATCTACATCCCCATGATGAATAAGCCAATCAAATAGCCTTGGAGAAAAGGATCTCATGTCATCCATTGCTGCCTCAAATTTCTCATCCGTCCTTGCGTATGCAATTTTATCCAATAAATATAGTGCATCCTCCTTTGATCGGCCATTTGTCCTTGTTTGCCCCTTATTCATTTTCATAACTTCTGAACTAAAATTCTCCTTGATGTGTCTATAACAAAAGGCATGCCTTTGACCCCCAAAGATTGATGCCACTCCTCCGATGATAGCATTGTGTCGATCTGATACAATCGTTACTTCCACAGAACCCAGGATTTTTTTTATCATATAGAAAAACCACGTCCAGTCATCTAGTGTTTCTCCCTTCACAATTGCAATTGCAAATGGCAGCAGCTCGTTATCTGCATCATAAGCTGAAGCTGACAACATTGTCCCCTTGTATGGTCCGCTTAAGTGAGTTCCATCAACATACATAATATGCCTCGCGCCACCCAGGAAACCCTCAATGCATGCCCCGTAAGCAATGAAAACACGCTCAAACCGGTTCCCAATAGCAGTCCATTCAGCCACTGATTTTTCATCTGTTTCCTTTATCCTTTCGCATAGCCATGGTATGAGCATGTATGATTGTTCGGGCCTGCCATATATGTCTTCCAGTGACTTCTCTCTTGCTCTATAAGCCTGTTTATATGTTAGATCAATCCCATACTCTCGTTTCAACCTCTTCCTTATCTCAGAAGTGCGCTTGTCTGCATGATCCCTCATCTCATCAATTATTATTGATGAGTTCAAACTAGCTCTTCCACTATGCATCACGTCCAAGCTATCTTGGGCAGAATGAACATGCCGGTTTATAAATGTCGTCACTCGTAGCACATCACAACTCTTCCCCACATGATTTGCACATAGCTTCCATGGACAACCCTCAACTTTACACCTTATCGACATGAATTCCTTGCTATTCCTCATATACTTGGCCACAAACTTGTTTGCAAGTGCAAACTTGTATACAGACACCCGAAATACATCTGCACTAGGAAAACGTTGGCCCACTCCTGTTAAAAGTCCCCTCCATTCCGCATGAACCATCTCACTACCATCCGTATCTTCAGCTCCGATAGATTTATCCACATTAGGGGGCCCACTTATTTCATCATTGTCACATTCACGAGCATTTTCTTCACTGAGCCAGCCATAATCACAACACAAACTAATGGGAGACGCATCCAGTTCAGTTTGCTGTGACATGCCCATGAATCTCTCTGTTCTGCATTCATAATGACAAGACTCGTTAACACAAATGACAAGAAGAAATTCATAAATGACAACAAATAGTTAGGACAAACTCCACTTACATTTCTACATTGTCCCTTGGTTGGGGACCCACTTGTCTTTTTTCGGCGACATACACATGACCGCTGTTCCCATTGTATTGAAAGAGGTTATACATTTCAGCATTGTCATGAAGGTCAATCAATGTCTTCTCATCAAAGGCCACTGTGTACTTAATGTCATAATTTCTTCCATCGCCACCAATCCACTCAGATATCATTAGCCTCAATTCATCAAGTGTCAGCCCATCCTTAATGCTTCTTAACCTCACGCCACCTCCATTATATCTCACTTCACCTTCACCATTTGTCACAAATTTCCCCCCCACATGAAAATAACAGAACAGCTCCTTCCCACAAGATGACCCAGCTGCAAATTCATTTATCTTCATTACCTGCACTGATAACATAACAGAAGTCGAATGATTATATGACTTAATACCATCATCATCAACTTACACGACCAACTTAGGGTTTGACACATTCATGCTTATAATTTGCAACAAAACAATCATTTCTTTCCTGTCCACACTAATGCTTCGTTTTCTCAGAATCAATCCACTCCATTATTCGAATCTCCCTCCAACATTGTCCATTTATCTGACACTAATCACTCTAACCCACTTGTGACGCCATCAAACCCCTCTCCCTCAGTGTTTTTCCTTCCCCCTGCATTCACCCTCTGATCACCGTCCTTCCCCCCACACTTTCTATATACCCACGCCGTCTCCATGCTTCGCCACCCTCTCCACCTCAAAACCATCCCCACATCGACGACATTGCCATCCAACGGGAAGAGGAAAATCAACCGGCGCATAAAGGAGAGGGACAAAAGACACAGGCGAACAATATAGTCACTGGATACTAACCTCGCTTCCGTCGTTCAGTTGTTGCTTCGCGCGTTCATGCTCCCACGTTCGTGGTCCCTCCCAACTTTTTCCTCCAGCTCCCGCCACAACTTCCACACTTCCACCGGTCACTTTTTCGGTTTGCATATGAGGGGCTGTTTTGTAATTGTGCAACATTTGCATAATCCCAAATCAGGCAACACTTCCCTATCTGGTAATACATTTGCTTAGCTTCCCATTCTGGCATTTTATTATTTCAGCCTTCTTTATCTGTCATTTTCCCTTGATTATTTAAATATTAACAATATATACTGGCCGATAATTCTGAGTAGTTTTAATACTAAAATTAAGCAACTTGGCCTTTCGACGTCAGTGTTGGAAAGCACATTAATTTCTTGAGACATCATATTAATTCATATACAGTCACAGGACAACATCGGTATCATTTTCAGCTCCTTATTTTTTTTCTAACACTGTAATGCATTCATATGTGTGCCTCTACAGGATTAATTTTCTCCTTGATGAGTGAAGAACTTGGTGAATTTAATTATAACAAGTAGTTAATATTAAGGGGAGGCTTAGGAAGGGGGACATCATATATGATATGTGAAGAACTTGGCGCGTTTAATTATAACAGTGCATATCACGACGAACTGTTCCAGGCAAATCAAGCTAGCAGAATTGAAGGAATAAAAAGGAAAAGATACTTTTGAATACGAGCTCAAAAATAATAATTAAGTAATTACATGAAAAGTTGCCTCTTTATACTCTGAAATAATGGCAAAAATATATATTTATCCTTTAACTTTAACTCTATACAATATTTTAATTTGATTTGTAAACTTTAAAAAGTGTATTTTTAATCTTTTAATTTTAAAATTGCTAATTTTTTGAAACAATCATAGTTGATTTGAAAATTAATTAAACTTAATATGTTAGCATTTGAAAATAATTTATCAACATTTAAGATCCTAATGTGATTACTTTTTTTGTTAACAATTCTAGAATTGAATTGAATGACTAAATATCTACTCTTCTTATCCTAAATATAAAACATATTTAACTAATTTAATTAGATTAAGGAAGTTAGGTAAGTTAGTTAATTATAATAAATATGACATGTTTTTTCTAAAATACTATAATTATCTTTCTTGATATCCTTCCTCCCTCATTTCCTTTATTATGGTTGAAGGAATATTCATAAGGTTAATTTAGAAAAAATTAATAAATATGAGAAATATGTCTTATATTTAAGATTAAAATTAACTTAATAATTAAGTCTTATATTTAGGACCGAAGGAGTACTTTTAAACTTTAAAAATTAAGAAATGAAACTAAATCTTATATAAAATCAAAGGACTAAAAAAGTATAATTAGATTTAGCTGCAATTAGTGACATAAGATCAGTGCGATGCTTGGACACGATACTTGCATCTGGTTTGCTGTGGATTTGGCTTTTGCTGTTCTTTACATTGGGTAGAAGAAGTATTGCAGAAGCACCGTTTAAAAAAAAAAAAGTTAAAAGGAAAAAGGCGCTGACATCAGCCGCGAATGTAATTTAGATTTTAGAGCATTAATTAGATACGTCGAAAATGGTCTAGTTTCGGCCTGATGGCTGGTGGGAAGTACGTCCACGTTGAAAAATTCCAAGTTCAAATCCTATAGGTAAAAAGGCACGCGCTAAGACTCTTTAAGTCTTTAGAGGGTTTCATCATACTCAAACATGTTAAGAATTGAAAGATTTGTAGAGTACTAGGAAAATAAAAAAAAATATTAAATTTTAAAATGATAAATAGGTGATTTTGACCAAAATCACTACAACAAAAGTTAACATGATTTATTTATCTTTTTAAAATTTAATAAGTATTTTTTTGTTATTTTCTCCTCATTATATTGTAAATTCATATTGCTAGAATATCCATACAGCGGGAAAAAAAATTTATATGTCTATCCCGTCCCTTATCGTACACAACTATTTTTATGTTCGCTCCATTTATTCCGTACACTATGGTCATGTATGTTTGCATGTCTCACTTTTGTTACTATATATACACAGCCAATAAAATCATAATTAACAATAAAATTCTTTAGGTCCTACAGCAAGAAAGTATAAATCCGGCATTAATCAATGCATCAATACATAATTAAATCTATAGGAAACTAAATCATTTACAAATTCTAACGAAATTAATTATTCCTAAATCAACTAATAGATAGAAGAACTTTTGTCGTGCCCAAAAAATGATAATGCAATTTCAAAGCAAGAAGAGGGACCAGCCTTGGGGATTGGGGGGACGGACCAGCCGTAGGCTGCAACGACAAGAGGAGCATAGGTTTATAAAAGGGTATATCTTATTGACAGACAGCCCAAGAATCCAAGACAATCAAGATGTCACTCGCTAGGTGTTATTCTCCCTTCAAAATTCCCGATATTTACAAAACTAATTATAGTTCTACTGTTATCAATCAATCAATGACATTCCCAAAAGATAAATCCTATTGCAATTTGCATATTGAAAAATATGATACTTCAAATCCGTGAAGGCAAGTTGCCCGAGACCGGTAGCGTCAACAAGAACATGGTAATTCGGACATCGGACCAGTCATGAGATAATTTTATGACAAGGATCCTTTTTTATTCTTGACCACCCTCAGCTTCATCACAAGTTCCTCACGCTGAGCTTCTACCTCAGCATATTTAAGGCTCATGTTCAAGTAGCGCTCCTGAATGTCTCTTAACTCTGCCTCAAGCGTTGACTTTGTACGCTCGAATTTTTCTCTCGTCACTACTTCTCCTCCAGCAACTGATTTTATGGGGACATTCGCCTGATTGTTTTGGCCTTTTGAAAGTAACCTGCAAGGGACAAATTCATCATTTATATAATATACACGGTTTTATATCCGCAGCAAGGCATGTAACAAGAATGAAGATCCCAGAAAATTCAGCACAAGGGCTAGCGTTCTTCTCATGTTCTCCATTCGCAGTTTGCAGTAAGGTCTCAGCTACGGTTATATATAATTTGTTGATGATATGCTTGCCTATAAGCTCAAAAGGGAAAAAATGAGAACTTCTAACAGAGTGACTGAGCTCTACCTCCTACAATGCATCAATCTTCTGACATGCGAGAATAAAGCACAGCGTGTTAACCTCTACTGTTTATCAATTGATTCGTGCAAAATTTCAAAGAGCATAGAATAAGCGGCAGAACGCAAACAAGTGAAAACGGGATTCTTTGCTCGCATATAGAAACAATGCATAGATTGTCAATTGACTTGGAATTATTTCGCATAAACTTTTGGTTACGCAAAGATGGTTACGTGCACACTTCATAGACTTTTGGAAGACACCATGTTCCTCTCTAACCTGTTGACTTGAACTTCGTACATGTTATTCGCTTCTTTAGCTTTTGCTAGTTCAGCCTCAAGCAACTGAATCCTTGACTCTGGATCTACTTCGACCACATGAACACTTTCATCATGAAGTCCATTATCAATTTCCACCTATCAGAAAAGGAAGACAGTGAACATAAGCATTAAAAGTTATTTAATTAAAGCAAATGCCACGTGTTAGAAATTATAAATAAACTTTATAAAATTCAACATGGAGGCAAAATTAAATCATAAGCATCCCTAATGTATCACCTCACTCTGATGCCTGCTACTGTAAATGTCCTGTTGATTTTTCACAGTTTCTCTGTCATTCTTAGATAAGGGCTTTTTCCTATTACTGCGATGCTGGCTTGAGTTCTTCACCATTGGATTCTGCTATTTAAAAGATATATATATAAAAATCAAGAGTTCTAACACCAAAATGTAAATATGCCATTGAGGAGAAAAGATGTACCGACTTTTAAAATCTTCGGATCTTCAGGACCAGGTACAGCTTTCCTATTCATCTTGGGCGTTTGATTTCGCTTCTGTTCCTTAATCAGTTTCAGTTCTTCTTCAAAGGCTCGGGATTTTGCCTGAAACTCGACTTTTTCCTGCTCAAGTCCTTGTATGGTTTGTTGATACTGCCTGTTTATCCTTTTAATTTGATTGAGCTCGTTCTTTTGCTCAGTAATCTGGCCAAATAATGTTTCTTTCGTCTTTAAATCATTCTCCATCTGCACAAGCCTTTCTTCTAGGGTTGCTCTACTTCTTTTACAGTCTTCCAATTCAGATAATTCCTTTTCCATGGCTGAGGTCTTTGTTGCAAACAAATTCACCTCTGCCTTCAGATTTTCACAAAGTTCAGATGTCACATGCAATGATGCTTCTAGTTTCTCTTTCTCAGAACTGGTTGAATCGAGGTCCTTCTCGAGCACTATAATCTCATTTTTAAATTGATCTATCTGCTGCAATTCGTTCCTTAAATTTTTAGTCTCCTCCAAGAGTTGTTGTCTCTCACATTCAGCGACTTTAAGCTTCAATTCAAGGGTATCCATGGTGCTTTTGACTTTTAGTTCTCTTGACTTGTAATCCTCCACAAGCTTCAAAAGCTCTTCATGGTCAGACATCAGCATTTCCTGGTTAATTTTGGAAGCACCAAGCTCAGTTGTTAGGTCTTGCAGCCTTCTTGCATATTCTTTCTGCATAAGATTAGCCTCGTTCTTAGATGAAAGTACTTTAGATTGAACTTCCTCAAAATCAGATTCCAGTTTGGCTTTCCCGGCATGTAATGCAGATATTTCAAGCAACGCGTTGGAAACTATTCCCTCTTTTTCGTCATGCATTGCTGAAAGTTTCATGCTCAGATGCTCAATTTCTTGTTGAAGGTTCCGAATTTCTACAGTCGTCTCCATATGCAATTGATTCAACAAGCTTTGCTCCTTCTCCCTATGAATTCCACTTTCCCCAAGAAGCACATCTAATTCTGAAGTAATACTCTTCTCGGTTGATGTGCTATCTTCCAACAACACAGTAAATTTCTTTTCTAAGAGCTCAACTCTTTCCAAACATTCTGCAAATCTTTGGTCTGATTGCCTCAATCTGATTCCCATGATGGAAAAATGCTCCTTGAACTCCAGCTCTTGCCCTTCCAAATCTCCATTAGATTTCCGCAGAGAACTGCATTCTTTGGAAAGATTCTCGATTTCTGCTTGTAACCGCTGATTCTCTCTTCTGAGGTATTCACATTCTTGGTGAGCTTCTGACCACTGAAATTGTATCCCCTTTAATCTTCGTGTCATGTCTTCTTTTGAAAAATCCATCTCTGACTTTATCTTCATAATCTTCCCTTGAAGCGTTGCTGCATGAGATCTAGAGCTCCTTAGTTCTGACAGAATGGACTCTCGATCATTTTTCAAATCTCTCAATTGAGCTTCTAAAACGGACACGTACAGTGACAGTTGTTCTTTTACTTGTTCTATCTCTGATGTGTTGAGCTCCAGTTCATGTTTTCCATTTTCTAGCTCTGCTGGCTCTTTTTCAAAAATCTCTTTGGTAGAAATATGGGAGTCTATGCCCCCACTAAGAGTTGCAAGATCACTTTGTAAATGATACAAGCATTTAAAGATGAGATCTCTTTCTTTTAGCATGAACTCCACGTGTTCCTCTAGTTGACATTTGTCATCTTCAAGATGACAAACCTTAGCTTCCAATTCACTCTGGCACTTCTGCAGGACTCCAATTTCCTTTTCCTTAGATGACAAGTTAGCCTCAAGATTTTCTATTTCAGAAGCTTTATCTATTGCTTTCTTATTCAATTCTGTGATTCTTGCTTCCAGAACTATTTTCAAACTCTCCAATTCTTCAGTTGAATTATCAACCTGTCCAATGACTTTCTCCTCTGAGACATCTTCTAAATGGAGCATCGGAAATACTTTGTTTTTGACATCTGGCTCAGAGCTAATAAAACATTGATCTAAGAGCTTCTTAGGAGAAAAATCTTCAGATGTACCTCCTTTTCGCAATTCTTTCTGTGCTTCTTTAAGCTTGAATATGAGGTCAAGGTTTTCATTTGTAAGCTCATTGCAGTCTGCCTCAAGCTCCTGCAGTTTCTCTTTCAATATTTCAATTTCTCTTCTAAGATCTGCATCATCCACATTTCTGGATTCGGTCTCTGCATTAAATCTATCCGGCAGAGACTTGAGCGACTTTGTTTTCAAACATAAAATTTCTTCCTCTTTAGCAGATAATTTTCTTTCATATTCCTCTTTCATATCTGAGAAGATTTTGTGATCTGGACATTTTGCAGTTTCTATGTCATGTCGTTTTTCCTCCAACACCTGTTCCAGCTGCTGTACCTTGATCAGGAGGTCATTCTTTGACTCCTCCATTTGTTCTAACTGAAGCCTCAGGCTCCTGTTTCCTTCTATGCTTTGTTGGAAAGCGTTCTCTACATCACTGAATTTTGAAGGTAATGCTGAGAGGTTTTCTATCTCCACTTTCTGCTGTTCTATGGTCCCTTCCAGTTCCTGAAGAATAGAAACCAGGTGAATGTTTGCTTCTTGGCTCTTTTCCAGTTGTAAAGACAAGTTGGCGTTGGACTCTTTCTGAAACTCCAATTCATTCTTTAATGCCCTTTCAATTTCTGGAATATGTTCACCTTGACAATTTGAAACTTCAAATGCTTTCTGATTCGCTAATGCATGTTCCAAGGACAATTTCAGTTTCTCAATTTCAGTTTCCAAATTATCGCGTTCTGCGTGTGCTGCTGAAAGCTCCCTTCCCATGTTCGCCAGATTTTTGGACTGATCAGAAAATTCAGTCCTCAAAGTTTCCAAATCAACCATCAGCTTCCGAGCATTCATCTCCCACATCTTAGCTTCTGCTCGAAGCTCTTCAGTTGACTCTTCAGCACCTTCCTGACGACTATTAGAAGTAGTCATACTCATAGATGATGCTCCAACCACTTGCGTAGAAGACAAATTCCCTAACTTTGTCACCTGGGAATTTGATGATGAATGATTTGATTGAGAGAAATTATGAGCACGATAATTGCAGTCAGATACACTTTTAAGGGAACCGGTTGAATCTTGTCTTCCACCCAGGCTCTGTTCATCATCCCTTGAATCAATACTAGGGGAGAAGTTTCCCCTTCCTATAGATCCCTCTGTTGAGTTATAGCTGCAATGCGAACCAGAACCAGAGAAATTTGTTTCCTGCAGTCAAAAGACATGGCCCCGCTATCATCATATAGACTGGTCAAAAGTAAAATGCATCACGACTAAGACAAGCAAGCAAATAGCTCTAAAGAGGAAAACCCCGATAATTGCGGATTGAATACAACACCATACAATGAATGGCTTTATAAGAATCCATTAGAATGAAATGAGACTTTGATCTTATATATAGGTAGTGTTGTGAAATTAGTAATGACAACTGACGGGATGTTTTATCAGTGAAATTACGCTTTGATCTTATATCCAAGTAGTGTTGTAAATTTAGTACTGACAAATGAGGGGATATTATATCACTATGGATACAACTAGAGCCAGCTTCCATCATTGATAAGCACAGGCAGAGATCAATTTACGATTGTGCACAGATACCAAAGAACAGATGTACTTGTAGGGGAAGTTTATAATCTTACCCTACTCTCAAGTTCCCCAAGGGATGAGGTAGAGTCCAAAGCTTTTATAGAGGAAGATTCAGAACTCCCTACATATGAACAATCAGATACATTTGACTTGACGGCCACATTATGATTCTTTGCATTCTGATCGTTGATATGGGAATTTGTCTGTCTTGATTCCTGATCCCTGGGAAATTGTGCAAGACGTCAATACATACTGAGCTAATGGCACACATATAACAAAAAACCTACCCCACAGTACAAACCTGAATTTTGTTCTAGGCGTGAGGCACTGAACAGTAACCTGATAAAAGCAAAAATTACTGAGTTTCCAGTGCTAAGCTGAATGACGTTTTGTTGCAGCAGATTATTGGCATATAAGAGCGGGAAAAACAGAGGAAATACCGACTGGATAAGAAGAGATGAATGAAAAAGAACAGGCTCTCAAGAAAAAGCCTCCAAGCATTTCTTGTAGAATGTAATTAATGGAGTCTATGCCAGGTTGTCATCCATGACTTTTTTTGGGCCGAGGAAAGCAAGTGTGTGTGTGTGGGAATCAGCAAGATAAAAGCCAAATTTCATAAAATCTCAGTTACATGACTAACATGTAAAAATGTCCCATGATTGCACTTGTTCAGCGGAATTGAAAGCGGAATAGCCTCAGTTGAACTCAAGTAGCTGGCCATATCAACTGTAGCCTCTCCAAGAATGCTAGATCTTGATGATCCCTGATATATAGCGCATAAGTCAAATTATTTCTTGAGATGATTCAAAGAATACAAAATTAACTGAAAGAGTTGATTATGTTTAAAAAAGCAGAGGATAGAAATCTAAGTTCCATGCACCGCAGGAAATATGAACAGGGAAGGGGAAAAACTGTACATGTCTGTATCTGGATAACCAGAATGAGGGGACGAAGGAAAGGAGGGAACCAGCTTAGTACCGTGGAAACAAGGAGTTTGAGAAGACAATCTTCAATCTCCTTCGAAGAATCATCCCGTGAAACCGATATAGAATGTGAAATGGTATCTGTCCATTGACAACTTCCATTGCGCACGATTGCTTTGCCCGACTTTGCAACTGTTTTACCATTTTCTCTGGAGATAATAGAAATGAACAGCTTGTCCCAGCCCTTGGGTACCTGCTCACATAAGAATCGGCACTTGCTATGTACTGAGGCTGAAAAATGCTTGTAAAAAAAGTAGTTATAGTAATTGCACTTATTGTGAGAATATATCGTTTGTGGCTAGGATTTGATAAGCTTTTAAACAAGTTCTTGGTGGTAATGAAGATTACGCATCAAATCCCAAGATCATAAGTCTCAGAGCCACACTCCGCGATTCTTTACATAACATGAAATTTTCTAATAAAAAAGGAAAACGGATAAGTCCATAGCCATAACTCTGATTACATCATATAAGGCAATCTGTGAGTACTATTCTATCGGAATAATATCGCCGATGATGATCATTTTGGAAACACATAGAAGGCATTGCACGCCAACGTCGATTCGTTGCAGAAAATCTATCTCTTCAAAGCATAGAAATCACTTTCGTATGACAACTTAGAGCAAAATGACAAAGCAGATTAATGACGGGAAAATTGAAAGGATAACATGGAAAAGGGGAACAGGAGATGAGTAACCTCGAGGGCCTTGAAATGCGACAACTTGAATTCAAGCCTGTCTTCTGATTTAGAAGGCCTGTTCTTGTGAAGCCTAAACATTTCCTCTGTTTCTCTCCCTCCCTCTCACTCCTGGCTTGTATTATGGTTCTTCATCAATCAAAATCGCTACAATTCAACATAAGCATAATAACCAGCACCAGCACCACCTTCATCGTCTCCACAACCAACATTACCAACTGGAGAGAGAGGGGGACGTTGCAGGGCGTTAGCTAAATGGTCATTGTAGGTAAGGATGTTATTTTATTGTTCCTTCAACAATTGGCGTTACACTCTGGTGAGAAAGAGACACTAGAAAGATATTCTTATGTCTGATACACTGAGATATACGCACTGGCTCTAGCACTCCCATTGCTTGTTGGTGTAGGCGCAAAGCTGAAAGAAGGTGGCGGTCCCACCAAATGGATGCCGAACCCCGCCGCACTCAGTTCATGCTCGCGTAGCTCTCGGAACCAAAATGTCGCCGAAATATTCTCTTTTGCTGACGTGGCGGTCGGTGGTTGGCCAAAAACCTTGTGGGCCTCGATTCTGTTCCTTGACTTGTATAGAATATAGATGGATAGGGGAAGAAATCGAGAGTGGATCGGCCTCATTTTCTTCCGGCGCTGGTTAGCTCTAACAGCTCGCGCCTGGCGCTATCACATTGCCGAAGAAATTTGCTAATGTGAAGAAGGAAATATAGACTAGTTTAAGATCATGTGTGATTATTTTAGCAACCACGTTCTCTCAGGCTTTGTTTGGTTCAATGGAAGGGAGGGGAGGGGAGGTTAATTAAAGGGAGGGGAGGGGAGGGGAGGGGAGGTTATGGTTTTGTTTGGTTGGAGGGGAGGGAAAGGGAAGGGAGATTTCTTGTTTGATTCATAAGGGGAGGGGAGGGGAGGTAATTATAAATTGATAAATATACCATTATCTCTATATTTAGACTAATTTATTTTTTTAATACACACGATATAATATATAATTATAATACACACATGTTATGATATGTATATATTAATACATATGATATGTATATATTATATAATTATATAATTATATTATTATTATCAAATATTATTAGTGGCTAAAAAAGAAAGAAGTGAAAAAAGATTTTTAATAAGATGGACAAACTTGAAATATTAAAAAATTAGTATGGATAGTTTGGTCAATATTAGACATAATATTTCTCTCCCCTCCAAAAAACCCCAAATTTGGAGGGGAGCATGGGGAGGGGAGGGGAGCACTAAAAGACAAATTTCTTCCCTCCCCTCCCCTCTATTTTTCCCAACCAAACACACCCCTCCCCTCCCCTCCCCTCCCCTCCCCTCAACAACCCTCCAACCAAACAAAGCCTCAGCTCCACATGAAACCAAGAGCGACCTATATTACGACTTTTTCATCTTCGTATATACGAAAATTAGTTTAATTTGACTTTAAGCATATAAGACGCTATTGCAGTTTATATTCAATATTTATCTATGTAATTCTCAAGTAATTTTTATGATAATTGCATATTACTATTAATTTAAATATATATAATTAATAAGAATATTTTAGAAAGAATAAGATTTATGCCAGTTATCATGCTCACGGTAATCGTGGGTTAGTCAAGTACCGAGCGGTTAACTGTTAAAAACGTCTCAGTAATAAACCTACCTCAAAATGAGTGTCTCCTATTCAGTTGCAAAGTTTATTTTGTACATTGTAGAAAGTTCCATTTTTTTACTTGATGGGAGTTCTCAGCGTTGGTTTATATAGTTAGAATGAACCAACATTAAATTTTAAAATATCAATTAATCAGTCATATCATGTGACACTAGGAATAATATTTTACTCCTCCGGTCCTTATTATAAGACCCAATTTGACTTTTTATTTGGTCCTAATTATAAGACCCAATCCATTTTCTCTCTTATATTTATGCATTTTTTTCCAAGATAATCCTTCTAATAATGATAGTTTTAGCCAATATACTTAATTAGCAAGAATATTTTAGGAATAACAACACTTATTTATTATAAATAACTAACTTAACTTACTTCCTTAATCTCCTCAAATAAGTCAATTGGGTCTTATAATTAGGACCGGAGGAGTATATTGGTTTTCTTATTGCTTTTATTAACAAAGCACTGACTCTACCCTTACATATGTGGTTGCCAGACACTCATGAAGAGACACATTGCAGTGCTTATATACTTTTAGCTGGAATCTTATTAAAAATGGGAGTGTATGGATTAGTACTACAAATAACTAACTAAATTAATTTTCTTAATATTTTCAAATTAGTTAACTAGATTTTAAATTAAGAATCAAAGTTAGTATTTTATTTTGTGAATTTTCCAGCTTCATGTATATCTTATCTTATACTATTAAAATATTAAATGTTGATTCACAGATTTTTTTTTTTTTTCCTACCAGATTTTCGATTTAAAACAAGTGCATTTGGTTCACGGATGGCACAATTTGTCATTCCCTTTTTTCAAATATAAAGCATTTTCAGAAAATCACCTGTTTTGATATGTAAAATATTTTATCGTTATTTTTAATGAGAGATGTGTAATTTTGATATACTCTTATTGAAACATCAGATAAAAATATTTTAATTGTCCTTAAAATTTCTTAAAATCTTGTATATTAAATTATAGGATTTTAAATAAAGGTAGTACTTTTTTTTTTTTAAAGGACAAGGAAAGTAATCTCTTTTGTGTTGGCGGGGAACATAGGACAAATATAGTCAACTTTGCCCTACTAAATCATGCTAATTGCTCTGGGATCCCTGATCACGACCATAAACTTAACCATGGCGTTTAACAGCTGGGTTAATGTTTTGTCGTCGCGCAGTTGGTTCAACTAACGCTTGTTACAGATCAACAGAATGATCCAACATTCCATCTCCTAATGCTTAATAGCAAGCATTATTTTAATAATTGAGGATGTAACAGATACAGTCTTTACTTGACCCTGCTATAACTAGTAACATTCAAAATCTTATTTAATGCCCAGTGTTATTATCAAAGAAACAAAATATCATCCTATTTTGAGTATTATAGGTTTTTTTCTCCTTACTAATTACTAAAATTAAAGACATGGATGAAATTTAGTTCAGCATACGCCCCTTCTTCGACCAGCATCGAAAGAAAATGGCAAAGCTCCGCCACGCATGTTTTACCTAGTATTGCCAGCCTACATTTCCGGCTTTCCGTACTCTGTTTTCAATTAATTTTTACACCAGCGACAACTGACGAGAGTGACAATGCATCCATCCAACGCATCGTAGGTTGCACGCAACACAATAATTCATTATTCATTGACTCTAATTTCATAATACAAAGTTTAACTGAAAAAGAAAGATATACTTCCATCATGCGCAAACTTCAAATAGAAAAAGTACAGAGTCATGATAGCTAAATGATGCAAACAAAACAGAATTCTGCCTGACTCATCTGCCAAGACATTTCTTTCTCACCTCGAATATCAATTGATCTTCTTTAGGAAATTCCAAAATGCAGAAAAAGCTGCACCATCGATTGGGCCATCTAATATAAAAAACTTTGCATTAACCAGGAGAAAACTTCGTACCAGATATTCAGATAACATTTGATAGTCAATCAAAATTATAAGTTTCTATCATAACATCAAAAGTGGGGATGATCAAATGCATCTCGTGCAAATATATATATATATATATATTTTAAAAAATAACATAAGTAAATGATGCGCTGAAGATATGGGCAACTTTACAGCCGAACTTGTCTGAGGAAGATGAAGACAATCAACTATTTTCCCCGTGGGCTGAGTTTCATGTACAAGCCCTGAAAAAAAAAATTTGTTAAGCCAACAAAAATTGAAGTTGACATGTAAGTAACCCCCTTGGAAGTTTACTTGTTCTCCCTTACTTTCCCTTTAATAGAAAAGCTCACAAACAAGAAAAAGTTAACAACCAGTTAACCAAACACACTCGGTCCAGGGACTTCTAGTTATTTTTGATAGACCAACAACAGTTACTCGATAATAAGATCCTTTTACACGGGTTTTGTCAGAAACATCATGAAAAACAGTGAGGAAAATTATGTAAGCAGATTAACGTGAGGCTAAACTACTCAGAAGAGCACAATATCTCAGACACAAGAAGATACATTACATTTGTTGTATGTATAGTTGCTCCAGTGGTCATGCTAATATTCTGATCAGGAACTAGTTCAAAATTCATGTGTTGCAGAAAGATTGCGAGAGCAATTGTTGCTTCCAATAAAGCAAACTGATCACCAACACACTTGCGGGGTCCTCCACTAAACGGAATAAATCTGCCACATATTTGACCCATTAGAATGAGAGCAAACTAAGACATATAGCCAGATAGAGCCCCCATTCAACCCTCCCAGCATATGGCACTTGATACGAAATAAAGAGTCAGTGTCTCGAAAATCTTGAAGTATTTCCGTAAGTGTATGAGGATAATGGACACCTGAAATCTGTATTTGTTTCATTTGGGACTGGCCCATCCAAATCAAATCTTTCTGGCAAAAACTCTTCAGCCCTCTCCCAAACCTTGCAAAACCATATCGAAGGTAGTAAAATCGATCAAAATATTAAAATTACAAAGAAATGAAAAAACATTCAGTACTTGATAAACCTACCATATCAGATGGGCTAAAGAAATCTAGCAAAATAACATGGAAGAAAGAAATAATTTTAACATTGTTTTGCAATCACCACAGCAAATTCATAATTGATGGATACAGATTATGTAACAAAAGATTTACACTAATTCATTGTAAAACCCAGCTACTTCAATGGGAAATCATATGAAGAATGAAGGTGAACAGAATCAGAACAATTGGGAGGCATTTGGGAGGTAACCATATGATAGGTAAAATCATTTAATTCTTAGGCGGAATATGAAGCACAAACATCTCAATTGATTCCTCAAAGAAACAACGGACCCAAAGAAGAGAATATTTTACAAATGGAAAATATCAGGCGATACCTCTGAAGAGTGATGGATGTTATATACAGAAATCATAATATCTTGACCAGCATCAACCTTGTAATCTCCAGGGAGCACATCAGGAACTTGAGCTCTTCTTAACAAGACCTGAATAATGCACAGAGGAACATTAGTAGCAAAAGACAATTGATGAAGCAAGCTCTATTAAAAAAAATACAAATAAATAGCATTTAATTTAATTAGCATAAGTACTACAATAACTAGCTTAGCAACCTACAGGAGGATGTGGATAAAGCCGAAGTGACTCAATAATGCAGCGTGTCAAGAACTTAAGATTTTTAATATCTTCATAGGCAGGACGTCTTCCTTGCAAAACTCTGTCTACCTCTTCTTGCGCTTTTGCCAAGGAGGAAGAGTCCTGCATAAATAAAGCACATATTTTTAGACAAAAATGCACACTGGAGCTTTTTTTCAATATATAATTGGTGGAATCTATTTCTTTTAAGGAAACTGGAGCTCTCATTTTGTTCAGCAGTGGCTATACAATACACAAACAGAGGCACATACTACTTTCAAAATAACAATGGATATGTTAAAAAATCCTTGAAACATGCCGGAAGCTAGATTTTATTGAAAGTCTATGAGGATGTTAAATCAGCTTGTGATGCTCACATTAACCCAGTTAAGTTGGCTTTACAATTTCAATATTGACTCCCAGTGTAATCATGAAGAGTCTGGGGGAAGAAAAGGCTATGATTGAGAAGTAGTTCAAATGCACAATTCAAACAGAAAACTGGGATCAGTTGATCTATTTAAAAAATTAACTTCTGCAATACCCTATTAGAATGAGAAGCAGCAACTCATTGACCTGGTGAAACTGAAGCGGGGTTGCCGGCAATTCATAAGATTAATCAGAATAGAGATCACGTTTTATGAAAAAAATTAAATTAAATTAAAATGATACCTTGCTAAGAAGATAAAGTGTCCAGGTTAAAACTGAACCAGTGGTTTCATGGCCAGCAACTAACAGTGACAAAAGATCATCCCGTAGCTGCAGACTGGAAACCTAAGACATAAAAAACCATCAAGTAAAATAGAAACAATATGTCAACTTCATATGTTGTAAACTAATGATACTATAAACAAAACCATGTTATGCACAGTATTCATGGTGACAATACTACCCCATATTCGGTGTACCGAGCAAGTCTTGATATTAAAATGTCCAATCAGAATAAATATTAAATTTCATTATTTACACATCAAACCTCTAGTATTGTGGAGGATGAAAAATCAGCTATCTGCATATAAAAACAATGATGACAGGAAAATCATAGCATGTGTCACCAAGAAAATGCAACAAACCTCTTCTCTGCTGGCAAGCAAGAAGCGAAGGATACTAGGATCAGTGTTATTCACGTATTCATCATTACCATCAATTCTTTCACCCGCAGCCTCCACAATCTCTTTACATTTCACAATAAGTTCTTCAACAGTTTCCCTAATCACGTTTACAGCTTTCTCAGCTTTTATTTGTCTAGGGATTATTTTGCAAAGAGCTTTAACCTGGAGGGGGAAAAAACACAGCATGATCAGCGTAGAAAGAGAATGAAAACCAAGACTTAAAGATAATAATACCTGCCTTCCAATAAGGCAAAATATCAGTTGAACGAGCTTCTGCCTCCTTCAATGCAGTGTAAACAGCCTCAATAACAGGACTATCTGTATTAAGTGAATCGAAGTTGTAGTTGAATACAGACAAACCGATAACATCTAGAGTCAACTGCGAAAACTTCTCCTCCATGTTAACAGGAGTTCCATTCAGTGCATCATATTGTAGCTTCTCCACTAGTCTCTCAGCACATCTACAAAATACCCGATCAACTATAACAGACAAGTATCGTTTATGAAGAGATGGAACCACGGCCCTGCGCCTTACCTAATACATATAAGAAATAGCTGTAATGTAGAGCTGGTTGCATAAGGTAGCCTATAAAATCATGAAAGGAAGTCTAGAAGCACAAGTTCGACCAATTTAGCAACAAATAAATTATGGGTCATCGTTGCACCTATGGAACATGGTTTGAGATGAGACGATTATAATACTGTACCTAGAATAAATAACTCGCTAGAAAAACAAGCCACATTGTTAATTTGTTTTATAACAGACGGAATGAACTTCCCATTCTCACAACAACATCTTATATGTATAAATCAAAGAATTGGAGACTAATAAAATTGAGGATGTTAACAATCCTAGACATAATTGCAAATATAAGGGACTCCCCATTTTGAATATAATAAACTACGTCAGAATGGGCAGAATCTTAAACAATTCAAAATTACCGTCCAGAGTGCGCCTTCAGCAATTGCAAAACCGGACCCAAATAGGAACTCCGAAACCTCGGAGACAAGACCCTTTGCATATGTACCATAATTCTTTAGAACATGCTTCGCGACAGCAGGGTCACTAACCACCACAAAATTTCTAGGCCCGGCGGCGAGTCGGTAAATAGGACCATACTCATTCATCCATTTAAACAGAGGGAGAAAAAGAGCGCCACCTAGAAGATCAGAAACATCGTCGAGTTTGGCACTTGCAGCAGGAATGCCAGAATCGTCCTTCCCTAAGGTGAGGGACCTAGTCAATGAAGTCAGCCAATCTGGGCTGACCCAAGAACTGGATTTTTTACTGCTGCTGTTTGAATTCGTGGTGGGATTTTTGTCAATGGATGATTTGACAGAGAGGCGAAGCGGATAAGATTTTAGAGTGAACGAACTAGTTTTCTGAAGAGGGCATAGTGGGGAAGATAAGAGGCAGAGTGAGCAAGGCATTGTTTTAGTTGAAAGAAAAAAACCGCGAATTTCAGCCTTTCTTTCCCACCATCACTGCAAGTTGTATTTTAAGCATCCAGAAGCGAACCAGTCTAACTGAAATGCCAGTGGCGGTTTAGCCATTAGGAGAAAAAAAATGCCCGCGGGATGCGACCTGCAAAGTTGCGGTGGGAAGTTCTTTTCAATTTATCGTTATTTTAGAAATAAATTTTCCCTCTTAATTTTTATATTGCAGCGCAATATATATATATATATATATATATATATATATCACGTGTGTGTATTTCTATATTTTTTTTGGCAAACACTGCTATTTTTGTGGGTTAAAGTACAATTTTAATTCTGGTGTTATTTTTCAGATGTAATTCAATTGCAAATTGCACACATACAAAATTAAGGTCAAAATTGCAGTACTAAAAAATCAGAAATAAAATTGCATTTGAGAAATAAGATAGGGGTTAAAATTACATCTTAATCTATTTTTTTAAACGTAAGTATTCTCTTATTGAAAATAATTTTGTTTAAGACACTGTGACTATTAAATGTGATTTTTATTTAATTTTTGACAAAAAAAAAGGCAGCTATTTTTTAGTTTTCTACAAATATGGCTCGAATTGAAAAATTTATCATGGGCCCAAATATTATATATTACAAAAACATGAAAAATATCCTGTCAAGAGGCACCAGACCACATGATCTTTGAGCCTAACCCAGTAACCGGTCTGGGTGGTTCAGTCTCAGTCGTCCCAGGCTGAATTGGGTTCCTCTAAGTTGGATCAGAATTGACTGGGTCATTGTCCGGAAAAAGTATTGAGACTGGGTTCGAATGCAGATTTGTCTTTTACATTTTGGTTTACGCTCCGGAGGCAGTATTCGACTCTAAAGCAGTTTTTTTATTACAGTTTAAATAAATACTCATCCGATTTTTAATATAAAATCTACTACCTCCAGTTTTTATTATAAGACTTAGTTGAATAATTTGAAAAGATTAAAAAAATTAGTTAAGTTAATTATTTGCGATAAATAGGTGTTGTCTTTCTTAAAACACCCTTGCTAATCATGTATATTACCTAGTTACCATTTCATGAAACCTTTTATATATATACAACCACTTTAAGAACTATTGTGAAAAAAATAAATAAATATGAAAGACAAAATGGATTATGGTCTTATATTTGGGACCAAATTAAAAATCAAATAAACTCTTATAATAAGGAACGAAGGTAGTATTTAACTAATTTGATTAGATTAAGAAGGTTATGTAAGTCACTTAATTATAAGAAATATGACATATTTTTCCTAAAACACCATAATCATCTTTCTTAATATCTGTCTTCCCTCTTCTACTTGATTATAGTTAAAGAAGTATCCATGGGGTAACTTAGGAAAAATAAATTTTTATTTTATTTTCTTTGTTTTAAGCTCTTTATAATGGATCGTTCATTTTCACCAAATAAATAATGATCGGTATGACTTTTACGGTAAAATGAGCTGGTCAATAAATAGCATGGAGTTCACAGAAATTAATCTTTGAATATAATCCTGGGAAAACATCGTTGAAATCTTCGCTGAGATTATTTAAGACTGGACTTTTAAAGTCTTCAAGTAAACGTTATCGACACATAATAAAATTCACGCTTTTAGTGCATTGAGCTGGTCACATGACACTTGACTTTGCTTGTTATATTAGAAATTATTAACTCGTGCGTTGACTTTCTCATCCTTCTCAATATCTTGTTGCAGGGACACCATCGCTTTCAACTCCAAAAGCACCCCTTTAATTTATTCATCCGAATGGGCCAGAAATTAAGGAAGGAGTTACACGCATGTTAATCGAGGCTTAAGATTAGAAAAGGCACTCAAATCTTTGTTAAAAAAAATATCACACTGATAGGAAAATACTTATCCAGTCATAAATATAAAATTCATTTTATAATATAAAATACACTATAAAATATATTTTGAAGATCAGGATTATATGAAACGCAGTCGGTTTAATTGATTTTCAAACTACACTGATTCAACACATAAGTGACGTGACTGACAATCCACAGGAAATTAAAAGCGCGCATCTATGTGTTAGCACCTAGTATCAATTCATCAATATCGCTCCAAAAAAAAAGTTATCAATATGTGTGAGTGCGCGTCCCCCGGAAAGTTACCATTATTGATCCGAAAATATTCTTTCCACGTGGCAGGCTTTCTCTTCTATTTGTTTCCTCTTTGGTGATTAGTACAGCAGGGCTTTGTGTGCATGTAATCAATATGTCTTTCTCAAAACCGTACCCTACAATGAAGAGACAGGACCCATGTTCCGTATCTTCTTCTTTACCATTTCTGGATGGTGAATTACTTACAGTCATAGATTAGTTACGTTCATTATTTCGGTAACTTCCTAGACTCGAGAAAATCCTTTCTCTTGAGTTCTCTGGTGGAAAGGTACTCGAGAAAGTCGCCAAAATTCGTGTCCTTATAAAGCTTTGGATTCATCTCGTTGACGAGCTTCGACGACGGCCTCACCGTGCAGCTAAACGGAAGGCTATGCAGAGACACCACAGATATTCGACTCTTCGCCGCGTTCACCAAAGCCCTATGCAGAACGCTCTTGTACTTGCCATTGCTAAATATCTGATCCATACAAACACCAAATATTAACACGATAATCGATATTTATATATATACACACCACTTTCAATAGTTTTCTTGTGCATCTGCAAGAAGTTCAACGAGAAACCCACCTCCATGTGATCGCCGAGGTTAACGACGAAAGTGTTGGGGACAGGACGAACGGTGACCCATTGGGCTTGATGTTGGATCTGCAGGCCCCCAACCTCGTCCTGGAGGAGAAGCGTGAGGAAGCCATAATCAGAGTGAGGAGGGATCCCGAGAGTTAGCTCTGGTTCTGGGCATGGCGGGTAGTAATTGGCCACAATCATCTGGCTACCATCTTGGAAACCTTTAATTAAAATGTCTTCTTCTTCTTCTGCTTCTGTCTCGTCTTTTTTGGCTTGCTGCTCAATTCCTAAGCCCAGGCTCTCTAGAATGGCCTCCACTAACGTTAGGAACAAGTACCTGGTTCTTTCTGCGTAGGTAGCCGCCACTTTCCTTTTAAAGAATAAAAACACGACCGTCCCAACAAAGTTAAAATTGGCCCCCATCATGCCTTAATAACGTTACAACGTGTGACGTTTTTGGGCGATAGCGAATAAGAAATTCAAGCGTAATTAAATGTCCAAGTGAGGCTATTCGGCTAATTAAATGAATAGGTTATTGGGTATACGCAAGAGTATGACGTAGAATATTATAACAGTAGAGGTGACTTAGGAGTACTCACCGCAAGTCCACGGGGGAAGGAGGCCAATGGGGAAGGAAATCAGGTAAGGGATGGCACAGGAGCTTAAGGAAGTCCCTCCAGCAAAAGACTGTCTCTCTGGTGGGGCTGTAACTAGTCCCATATCGGACAGGGGCTTGCACGTCTGTTGTCATGAACCTGGCTCTTTCCTCGTAAGGAAGATCGAAGAACCTCCAACTCACATCCATCATTCTCCTCAGAACATCATCTGGAATCCCATGATTTACCAGCTGAAATTCAAAGAAAGAAAAAAAGTCAACGCGCGTATATCTACCATTTAATTAATATAATATTCCAGTTTTCCTGATCATCAGTTTAATCACTGATGACCAGAGAAATTAAAATCCACACCCACCTGAAAAAATCCATAGTGTTCACAAGCATGAGAGAGGGAATGAAGGACTTGGGGCCTATTGGGTCCTAGCAACTCACCAAAATCAATGATGGGCAGCTGAATTAGATTTAAATCGGGAGCATATTGTTCTTCCACGCTGGTATTGGGTCGGTCTGAGGCAGGGAATATATACCTAGGAGGGACCCTGTGAAGGCCATTTTCAGAAAGCTGTTTCACACCTTTATAAAGGTAGTCGCTTTCTGGTGTATCATCATCTCCCTCCTCGCTGCTCTCGCGAGTTATCGCCGTTGAAGGAGACATGTCTACGGAGGACCAATATGAAGCGGCTAGAAATGGTTAACCGATAGATATACAGGAGAAGGAAAAACGTTATGGGAATATATATGAAAAGGGAACGGACGGGTTGGGATGTCGTGTTGGGATTTTGCAGCGTATAAGGAGGTTTATATAGAGAACTGGGAAGGTGGTGGGGTAAGGAACAGTGTCAGGTTTTGGGGAAAGCAGGTTCGGGTTTCTGAATTCAGAGGACTGCTTCTTTCCATTACCATTTAAAAACAAGAGCGTTGACAAAAGTTCCAGTCACGGCCTGAGGAGAAGTAAGGGATTAGAACTATTCAAGTATAATGCATTGTCTCTTTCCCCCTAGTTGACGATGGATTCATCCAACAACTCAGCAAGGATGATGATTTGATGATGTGTTGCATCAGACTCTCAAACAACCTATATGGGGTTTGTATTTTTATGCGGGAGAGGGTTCATGCACCAGAAAATGTCGTTGCACGATTATAATTATTACCTTCGGGCGGGTGAGCGACCAACAACGTTGTCCTCCTGTAGGGCCGTCCTTCCTAGCTAGCATACATGGCTCGTCATGCAGAGCAATCCTAGTCCTTCTTCCCACCTAAGTTATACAAGAAGCAAGTTATAATTTAAACTATAATTTCTTTTGTTATTTAATCAGATGTACTCCTCCGGTCCTTAATGTAAGACCCATTTAACTAATTTGATTAAATTAAGGAAGTTAGGTAAGTTAGTTAATTATAAGAAAAGTGATACATTTTTCCTAAAACACCATAATCATCTTTTTTAATACCTCATCTCCCTCTTCTATTTGATTATGGTTGAGGGAGTATCTACAGGAGTAATTTAGAGAAAATTGATAAATATGAGAAATGGGTCTTATATTCAAGACCAAAACCAACTTAAGAATTGGGTCCTATATTAAAGACTGGAGGAGTATTATTATTCTTAATTAATAACTTGATATTATATTATATGTGAGAATAATGCGTGATCATTAATTAAGTTTGTATACATTTAGAAAGTGGTGTTTTTTTTTGTATCCTAATGCTTTTTTTTTCAAATGAATATTGAATGGGGATTGTTATAGTTTTTAATGATCAAATACAATTTATTATCTTATAGTATGATTTTTTCTCTTCAGGATATATAGGCTAAACTTGACGATCTTATATACTGTGCAGGGACTGGATCGCAAAAACCAGGCAAGACCAAGCTTATGACTACAAAATCATGATGTTAGCGTTTGGATGATGAACGCCGTCGATTTACACTGACTCTTGCACAAATAAATGAGCCCTTCGTTGCAATTAATAGAATATTTAGATGTTTATCAAAGTCAAATGATATATATCCCTCACAACAAATCTAGATCAGATCATATATAATGTATTTTATTTGGTCAACGCATGATGGGTGTAGTACTTGATGCTTAATCTGAAAAATTATAGATATAATCCCCTTGATAACTTCAGAATACTGTGGTAATTAATTAAAGACGCATTAGTTCGACGTTCACACACTGAGAGATTATTGACGCAGTAATTAATTAACCCCACTGAGTATGCATGGTTCCTAATCAGCCTACAAGATCTACGTCGTCGATCCTGCTCAGGTTTCAGTTGATACGCTGGAAAAGTTATACACATGTCAAATCAACTTGTATTTTAGCCCTCGTCATGCCTTGGATTTCAATCTCGAATCATATAATATGCTCTTCTGGCCCTCATTTCCCATATATTTCACACGTACCCGTAAAAATTTTAAATTTTATCAATTCTTATTTAAAATTTAATAATTTTTTAATTTTATTCTGTTTAATATACAATGTATCTCATGGGAATAAAATCAATACAATAATAAATGAAGAATAAAATCGTATATTCACATGAAAATTTTCTCTCTTCACCCCATAAATAAGACTATTGGAATAATTAACAAGTCTCAAATAATTTTAAAATTATTATCAATATACTAAATAAATTCATTTTTAAAAAATTATCCAATTAAGGTGTGTTTGTATATCAGTATATATGTATGTATGTATACGGCGTACAGAAGCAAGAGCCCCTAATTATACGCCAGAGCTAACACATTGGAAGACGCGGAAATTAAGAATAAGAGGGAGCTGGTTAATTTAATTATTTCTATAACGAAGGCCTTTGGAAGCAGTTGAATAATTAGTGATTCTAATATTTTTGGACACAGCCTAACAAAGTCAAAATTATTTGATAATAGGAATCCAAATCCCTTGATTCTTGATTGAGGGATATTAGTACCCATCGAATCGTGATATAATGATATTAAGTGAAAAATTACGAATTTGTTTCTTAAAAATGTAAACGAAGGTATTTATTCTAACACCGCTAGGTATTACGATCTCATAGTTAATATCTTTTAACTGAGGCTCGATCGGAACTGAAGATATATAGTAAGATTCTCGGACAGTATTCTCTACTTGTTTTTGCCGTTTGTTGTGTGCTTTTTCCCTCACTGTACACCCAAAAATATCAAGTGCAAGTGACGTATACTACATATAACGCATCGAATGAACAAGTGATCTTATTGACAAGGCGTGAGCGAATAATGTAGATTTGATTAATTTCACACACTCTCTCTCTCTACACAAGCACACAGAGTTAGCGCGGCAAGAATTTGTTAACAACGATATCTATGGACTGGGTTAATTCAAAGTGAGCCGTTTTTTCAATTCATCAGGTGTCTATCAGAAAAAAATGGTGGGTTTGTGCTGTAATCGCTGGGTGTAAATCATTTTGTTATTACCCAAAGCAAATCAACCTCAAGTAGATTCTGGGTTATATGTACTCTGACGAATGAGGCTTCTCTCTCTCATCGATCACTCCAAACAAGTCCATTCCTGTCCCCTTTTCTCCGTTTTGCTTTCCCAACGTCCAAACACAAACAACCAAAGCAATCCCAAGAGAGACGTCGTCCTTATGTGGGCTACCTTGCTTTTTCTTGACGGGGACGGGTTCCAGTCAAGTCCGATGCACAAGCTTAAGCAGTACACCCTCCTATATATATGTGTGTGTATATATCTATATACCGATCAAAATGGCCCAAGGGAATTTGTTTTCCCCACTTGCCTGGTTCGTTTTATTGTTTTTTTAATTTCAGATAAGTAATTTCAGATAAGGCCTGTGAGCCAAGTAACAAAATATCTGTGAGTTTTCAAAAGTTGTGCGCGATGCAGAATGGCCTCGTATGTGAAAAAGACAAGGACATTGGTTAGTGCGATCTGACCTGGATTGGGTGGGTTCATGTTTCTTATCACAAGACCCCAACCACACAATGGCAAATTGAAGCATAGCTTTGCAAGTAGTATTAAGGTCTTCTAAAATCACTGTTATGATTAGAGATATCGATCCATGCATTCAGCTATTGACCGCTTAGGTCCGTGAACTTTATATAGCAGAACAAATTATATCCATGCCTATGTTAATGTTCGGAACCCTTGATTCGTTAAAATACTCTCGCACTGAGATCAAAGGGTTTTCAAACATGAATGAACGATTCCAGTCTATATTACTGGCTCCCGTCCTAAATGTAAAATCCACTTTGTACTGTAAAATTTGCATTACAAAGTGAATATTATACTTATGAGCGAAGCTAGTATACAGCTAGCTAGAGAGGCTTTGACGAAGTAAACGACATGAACTCCATTTGGTGTCAATCATGTACGCCGCACATGTAAGGAAAAGAACGTTTCGTCTATGGGCGTCGACATTGGAATGTAATGCAGGAGCAATGGATTTCTGGAAAGAATGCTGTGATTAGTGCGTGGCCCCGGAATGTTTCACGCTTCCAAGTTGGGCAAGTCTTGTCGTTTTGCTCTTGATGCGTTGGATGTATATTGTATAGGTAGGTCCGTCAGGTCCACTCTAAATTAAAGCTCCGATCAATGTTGGAATTGGAGCATCGTGAGATCATCAGCGACAAGCTACAGTTTCAACAAACGGTTCATATTTTGCGACCTGTCACGTTATCACTTCTCGCTGGTTTTTCGGTTAGCTATTCCCTAAACTATGAGCGATTTCCTTCACAAACCTTGGACTTTCTTCTGAGGGCTCCTTATGATTATTGTCCACAAAACAAAAGACATTACTTCATTATTTGGCAGTTTCTTCCGGTTATTGTGAAGCATTTCAGGAATACGTAGGTGCAACACGTATGTTATAATTGTACCGCAGAATCTGCCGACAGTATTTATTACCAATGATCAAATTCAGAAAAAAAAATTATTTAAAAATTTAGTTATTGTTAGAGCACGGTATGTTTTATTCACATGTAGCCCACTCCATGTGATGGGATAAACACGTTATTATTATTGTTTCAAATTAAAATAAAAAAAAAAGAGGCATTTCCAAGTATCATGATGCTATTTTTCAATGGACGGTCCATAAACAAACGCGATGGGGCGTACAATTACGCTCTTAGTTATTGGGCCTCACTAGGTTGGACTTTGTCAACCTATAGTGGCGACCAATTGGGCTAGTTTGTGGCACCATTCTGTTCCCCAATCTGTTTACCACCGATATAAATTGCCCAGAATTTAAACAACGGGAACTGGTCCAAGTAGTAAGCGGCTTGGTATCGTTTAAACGAAATCTCGAGTTCGGGTCTCAGCGTATACAAAAAATTCCTGTTGGAAAACTTACCCACCATAGCCAGATGTGCAACACGGGTCGGATCCAAATATAATCAGAGCAAAACTCCGGTGAACTGGGTGGGCAATTAAAAAAAAAATTGCCCAAAATATTATGGTTTAAACAATATATAATACTCCCAAATGCGCCACCCGCACGTCCAGAAACATACAAACGCATGTATATGTTTTTTATGCTAAATACATATAACATTTTAATTGTATTTTAGAGTTCTCTTGTACAGTCCAGAAAATATTAAATGCCCGGTAGTTTGCTATATATATGTGTGTGCGCGCCGTTAATCGGCAGCTATATATCGGCTTCCCCCTTATCCTCCGCGATGGAAGTTTGAGGTAAATACCGCAAATCATGAAGCATCTTTTGAGGCTATTATTTCATGATTAATTAGCATATTATAACTCGAGGTCGAAACGAAGGGATTGATTAATCAAACATAGTTCAGGTGGGGGCAACTTACTTTTTTTAACTTAAAGTTACCATATTCCACCTACTCATTTAATTAGTTTAATTATAGGACGACGCACTTTTTAAAAAATTAAAAACCTTGAGTACCCATCAATTCACATCTACTCTACCTAATTGTTTTGGACGATGCTACATTAACAACTAAATCATTCGCCATTTGTTACCCTATCCATTTCCCCTGATAATTCCAAAACAATATTCAAACAAAATGGAGGCGGAAGAGCACAGTCACGGCGAGTAAAATTTCAAGCGGCAGTGAAAAAAGCAGAACACAGAGAGGCCAAGTCGTTTAACCAATTTGGTAGGTAAAACTGGTAACGATAAATAACTGATTTTCGTCCCAATATTACATGTCATGCACGTAAGAAACAAATAAGTAATAAAGAATAAAAGAAAAAGGCGTAGTTATGGTTGAGTGAAAGGGGGCATGTGGATGGTGGGACATTGAAAACTATAAAACGGACTCAACAAAAGACTTGCTTTCCAATTTCTTAATGATATGTACACCCTCGAGCATCAATTATTAAACAAATCCCATTGCATTATTGATTCTTCAATTTGTTGTTTCGAGACCAGTCCCGAAAACAAGGAACTTTCCTACCTCTATACTTTTCCCTTTCTTTTTCACGCATGGACAACTCCAAAGGCTATCTTCCTTCCTTTTTCTTCTTTTATTTTTTTCGGAAAGGAATAAATTATACTAACAAGAGAAGGGTTGAATTGAAATATGTACCAGTTTTGAGGGTAAAGATAGCATAATTATTATTATTACTACTAGGAAGCAAAAGGAGCTCTATGAGGAATTCCTTTTCTTCTTCTTGCAGAGGAAGCAGGTGGAGGAGGAGGCGTGGCCGGATACATATCTTGTTGTGACCCTTCACGCAATTCTTCTTCTTGTCTGGAAGACACTGATCCCAAACCAAAGTTCGCATTCCCATTCCTCTTTATTCCTTCAAGCTAATTAAATCATGCAGTTCCCAGCAGAATCTTTAGTACATATATTCAACTCAAGTCTCGTCTCATGTTCTCATTAAGGGGTTGATAATATAATTATGTATATGTCACCATTAATTAAAGGTCAGTGTTATAATGAGGGATTAATTATATATATTAATTAAGACGAGGGTGTTATATAGGGAGAGAGATTGAGACGATGATGAATAGTGGTGGGAATATGTATATAATGATGATGGGGAATGTGATGGTGATGGGTTTGGAAATGTAGGTGAAGGTGTGTGGGTGGTGGGTGTTATAGGCATATGAAGGGAAAGCATGGTTGAGTTGTGAATGATGTGCATGTTGACAGTGATATATATGGAAAAACATTTTTGTGAGGCGAGAGAGAGAAGGGAGAGAGATGTCTGACCTTACATCCCAAAGAACAAAAACGAAATGGGTCCAAGAGGCTTCTTCCACAAATCTCGCAAATGTGAGCTCCCCCTCCTTTCCCAGATGATGTTTTTGGCTGAGGCCTCTCATTCAGAAACAGCACTCTCGCACTGTTTATCACATACGTCTGTACTCCACTTATGTCCAGGACCTTCTGGATTTCTGCAACTCTCACCACATCGTGATACGAAGATCTTCTTATCTGCAGATCACACAAGTAATCAACAATATAATGCCGCCCCTTCATGATCGTTATTCACAATTTGAATCATCAATTCTCAAATAATACACACACACACACAGATGATTCACACATCAAAGCACAATGCGCTTCAATTATAGCAATCCGCGCCAGGAAAAAAACAAAACAGATGGGACCTGGATAACTTGATGATCCTTGTGCCTTGAAGAACGGCAGTAAAAGCAAAACGGGTCGCCATTGCAATCGAGACAATACATGTTACACTCGCTCCTGGCGGCGTCTCCGTGAATCCGGCAAACGCTGAAAAACGATGCGTTCAGAAGCGGTTCAAGCCATGGAGGGACCAGCATTGTGTGTTCTGTGCTCAAACGCCAGTTAATGAGATCTTAAAACCTGATCAAACAAATTTCAGAGAGACGAAGATCTGTGAGAACAGAATATATTATACCAGTTTAAGAGGTGAATGTGCGCGGCCGCCGACGGGTTATGGAAGAAGTAATGGTGAAAGGTACAGTTGGAATTAAGTTGAAGGATCGACGGCGTCAATGGCGGAGTGGGAGGGGAGTTGCAGAAGAAAATGCAGAGAAGGAGAAAGACAGAGAGTAAACGGCATTCAACTTGGAACCCAACAACACGCGACTAAAAGGACAGGGGCTCATTATACAAGTGCGGCTAAGGGACCGGGTATTATTGAACGGATGAGATGCGAAGCGGTGGCTGAGTGATTCCCAGAACCGTTGGATCAGGAGAGAGGGAACGGGTGTCGTTGGCGCTTACGCCTCTTCGGATCTTCTTTGCGTTTCTACGGTGGCACTGGCACCGGGTCGGCTACTTGCCTACGCATCACATCCAATAGCTGGATCTTCCAAATTCATCCACGCCCCTGTTGTCCACGTGTCTCCTTCTTCCACGCGGCACCATGTCCACGGTCCATCCTATCCCAATCAGACCTCTCCCTTCGCCCAGAGAATTTTAAATTCGTTTTCTCAATAAGAAATATTTTTTCTTGAGAAAATCTATGTTACGATTGGAATCTATCCATTGTTCTCATGGACCCCGAAAAATAACTTCCAGTATTTATATTTTATAACTCATTCATAACAAGGCTCGTTATATTTATACTGTATATATTATAAATGATAATGAGACGCGGAAATCATATTAAAAGGTTCGTGAATATATATATCGATCACTATACTCAATTTTATTGTTCTGATTTTGTATCTTTTTCAAAATAATATATAGATAATGTTATCTTTTAAAAATTTTGCATGATTCCTCTCGTATCATTATTATTTATAGCAGCTTTTTTTTTAATTTTAACATCATCATGCGAAAATTGTCGTCGTGTGCTCTGATCGACGATTTTAGAATTACTTCTCCAATCCTTAATATAAGACCTATTTAACTAATTTGATTATATTAAGGAAGTTAGGTAAGTTAGTTAATTATAATAAATGTGACACGTTTTTCCTAAAATACCATAATCATCTTCCTTAATACCCCTTCTCTCTTCTACTTGATTATGGTTGAGGGAGTATCCATAGGGGTAATTTAGAGAAAATTAATAAATATGATAAATGGATCTTATATTTAAGACCAAAACCAACTCAACAATTGGATCCTATATTAAGGACCGGAGGAGTATCATATAAAATATAGAGCAGGCAGAATGTCACGTCACGAACATGAATCTTAAGCTTACTTGCCATCAAACTGTCTCGAGTAAATATGTTTTATTGTTCCCTCAATCATATCGTTTTTCTTTGGGGCTAAATATTATGACCCTATCCTATTCTCAGAGGCAACCATAGGGAACAGTACATGGTTTAGCTTATGGGATTCATAATTCCACCAACACGCTGTAATGGATGAACAAGATGCAATTGGATTAAAAACAGAGCTCGATCGTTAGTGTGTTTTAACTTCCACATGAATATTACTACCTCCGATTCTTAATATAAAATCCTATTTGACTTTTATTTTGGTCTTAAATATAAGACCCCAATCCACTTTGTCTCTCATATTTACTCAATTTTTTCTAAGATAATCCTTCTAATAATTATACTCCTAGTTAATACACTTGATTAGCAAGGATATTTTAAGAAAGACAATACCTATTTAGGACAAATAACTAATTCAACTTATTTTTTTAATCTCCTTAAACTAGTCAACTGGCTCTTATAATTAGAACCGGAGGTAGTAGATTAGATTTAGATGCGTCTATTTGGTAACTACCGACTTTGCCCTTTTGTGGCTCCCAACTAAAGCTAAAATCAACCTTTCTGATGTCAGAGAGCCTTTTTTTTGCATTCTTCCTTTCCAGTCTCATGTCGCAAACGTCACAGGCAAACCAAAAACAAAAACATCATATAATCATAATTACTCCGACGGTATAGTTTTTCACCTCTCGTTTAATCTGCTTAAATAATTCACACATATACGTCACCCACTTTTCGAGCATTACCTAAAAGTTGAAACCAAAACCATTGCTTGCGTGAGAAGGAAAGGGTGAACAATGAACTGAACAGGAAGAGAAAATTAAAGCGTGGTGTTGTGAGGATATGAGCAAATTGAAGACGGTAAGCAAAGAGCATTTATCCCGAAGAAAAAAGTAAATGAAAAGAGAAGGAAAGTATCGTTGATTATGTTAAAAGAATGCGAATTATGCGGTAAAACCAGTGACTGAAGCTTCGCATCCAAACAAAGAGCCACAAGAAGAAAAGTGCCTCCTGTCCTATATACCTCACAGTACACGTTATAAAAATAGCAAGACCTTCCTGTTACGGCATGCTTTACTTGGTATTCTTATATTTGAATCAGCTTAAACTGCTATCCAAACGAAATTACGTACACAAAACAGCTTCTGTAAACAAAACGCAAAAATTACATGGCTTGGTTGAAAACGATGAGATAATGGCAAAAAGTTTAAGATGAGTTGTTGACAAGAGGGGCAGGGGAAAAGCTTTTGTCTTTATGTAGTGGCCAAGGCTGGCAACAAACATGGGGATGCGATCGAGCTATGGTCACTTTTAGGCGTCCATTTGCTTGTGAATATAATTCAAGATTTTGATTATTAATTAATAGGTTCTCGTCCATTCCTGCGGTATACATGCAGGCGCATGATATGCTACCACAATCCACTTTTGTTTTTTGAAACGAGTGTGTAATGTTATCTAATACAGGATATGTATCTTCTGTGATGCACAGAAAAACAATAAATTAAAAAAATTTGTTTTTATTTTTATCATATTTAAATTCTGTTGAGAAATGTGAAGAAATGTTAAAGGAATGAATAAAGATAAAGTCTTGCAGGGCCGAATAAATATGGGAGGGTTAACCTTGAATTTGGATCTAGTAGTCCTTAAACTTGGATTATTCGGTAGTGCAGCCAATACGAGCAGGAGTGTTGGCGCAAACTGACAACCTAGCTTAATAGTTAATAGTTTACTATCATGAAGGCGAAAACCGAACTCAATGTAACCCGGCCCAACATAGAGAAAAACAAGTTGGATTGAGATGGCCCACCAAGCACAGGGAATTAAATTATGCTTAAGATTATATTTGGAATCACAATTATAGACACTGTTTGTTTTACATAAGTCGAAATAAAACTCTTCTCTATTCAGTAAATTACTGTTAAAATTTCATTTATAAATTACTCATCTAGTCATAAATATAAAACCCTTTTTGTTTACAAAACAAAAAGAGTCTTATATTTAGAATTAGAGGAATATTTCAAACAGTCTTAAGATCTTAAGGAATGATGCTCATAGGGTTGCTAACTTACTACACTCAAACTTTCCCTGTTCCCATATGGTGTTTGAGTTGAATAGGGTGTTTGGGTAACCTCAAAAGTGTTATTGAAAAGCAATTTTTGTGTAAATCGAAATAAACCCTTTTACATATATATTTATTTGATACATTATAAAAATATTTTTAAAATTATGATTTTGTTTATACTCAAATATCCCCGAAACCAAACAAGCTCGTTTCCCAAACCAGCATGACAATTGACATGATCTCAAGTCAGCATAATAGCAGGAAGGTGACCTATAATTGGGCCAAACCTTGAGCATCAGACTTTGAGGTGGAGTTGCCTACAATTAAATTGGGCCTTAAAAATGATCTGAAAGGCGTCAGCCCCACAAAAAAATAAAAATGACATGTGTTTGCTTTTTATTATTATTTTTAATAATTCCGCAATCTTAATACAAATTTTTTCGTTACCATTACATCTCCATTTTCTCCCGTTAATTGACACATTAGCTCGTATTCTAGCATTTGGGAAACTACGGTCATGCATCTGGAGAACTTTCTTTTTGGAATGACTGTTAGGACTCTATACAAACAGGACTGGGCAAGGCAGGACCCTTATCCGATGTCCAGTCTAAAAAAATGAACGAGCTGAAAAATACAGCCTGCTGCCCCGCCCTACCCATGAAAAGCCCTATTAAGGGCTGGACAAATGCGGGCTGGGGAAACGGGCTTTTATACCCAACAAATCAATATACTATATTAATTAACTAATTATTTATCTTCCTCTAAATAATCTAATGTAACTTTATATTAAAATGACAACTTGGCTTTAATTTTGTTATTACTAATTAATATACTATGAAACTATTTTTTGTAGTAGCTAGGAGGAGTGAACTATGACAAAAAAATTGTTGTTTGTATATTTTATTAAACTTAATTATTTTTCTAGTTTCTAACTCTCAAAACCATTCAAAAATAAATAAGTATAATGAATAATGCAACAGTGCATTTGATTCAGGAAATAAATATGAGGCAAATAAAATATATATAAATAAAATAATATATATTTTTACGGGCAGGGCCAAATGGGCAGAGCAGCATACCATGCTTGATGCCCAGCCCAACAATTTGCCCAGTCCAAACATACCCAATAATTCTTTCAAGCCATTTTTTTTAGGGTGGGCTGGGTATTTTTTTGCGGGCTTAGGCAGACAACCGGACTTCATGAACACCCCTAATGACTTAACAGCTTTTGCGCCAAGAATTACTTTTAAAAGTTAGAAAGTTTGTATTTAAATGACAAATCAACCAAAAAAAACAAAGAAAAAAATTTCTTTCGGTTCTTAATATAGAATCTAAATGAAAAGTTGATCTTCATCAGATATATATAAAACTTATTTTATATATTTATCGAGTTTTTCTAAATTAACACTATTGATTTTTTTCATAACATTGATTTTTAAAATATTTAAGATATTTTAAAAAAATATCATATCAACTAATTTAACTAATATTTTTAATCTATTTGAATGAGTTAATTAAGCCTTAAATGAGAAGAGTAATAATTTTTTTAATTATTTTATATCTTGGTCATTTTGGGCGCAACCCATCTTGTGGGAAAAGTAATAATTTTTTTAACTATTTTGTATTTTGGTCATTTTGGGTACAACCCATCGTATTATTATCTTTTCGTCCGAAGGCCCAAAACTCATCCATCTCATTAGCATTAATTATTCCAGGAGAAAAAACTTATTATTATTCTTTAATTAATAAGAAAATAGGACAACGCGTATCGAAGTTTCACGCTCCAAAGCGTTGCTACATCGGAATTCGTAAGCAAGAAGAGAACCGATTCACGAAAGTATTTGTGAGAAATTCTTTGCTCTCCTCCGTCTCCCCGGATTAGTTCGTTTTTGTTCCTTCATCGCTTGGAGGATCACGATTTTGGATCTAGTTCGAAATGTTTAGATTTTGGTAATTATCTTCGCAAACCCTCGTGCTAGTTTTATCTTCGAGTTTTGATTCTTCTTATAAGGAATTTTCACCCTGTGGTGCCCTTATTGAGGAATGATTACAATCGCACCTGGAGGCCCTTTTGATGTAGCAAGCATACTTACCTTTGTTGCTCATGTATATTGCCCATTCGTGGATGATACTGACCTTGGTCCTTGAAGAGGACTACATATATTCTGTAACTTCCCCTTTCAAGCGGAATCATGTATTTGTTTGTGTCTTTTGGTTACGTTGATTACCTTAGGTTCTGTATATATCTGATTTTTTTAAAAACAAAATTGAATTTCTGTGCCCATTCTTCGTTTTGTTTTCGGATCATTATGAAAAATCATTGTTAATGCTATCCGCTTGGCATTGTTAATATACAAGAACAAGAGTAGAACAATTCTTGATGCTTTATTGTAGTTGTGGTGCCTTCGGTTTTCTTATTTGGCTCTGATGCTGAGACTGACACAGAGGGTGTATTAATTATAAAATGGCATGAACGAAAGATTCCCTAATCTTGATGTGCAATTTAGATTTTGGTTGAATAACATGTACTATGAGCGTTTTCTTGTTTACGCATAGGGGATCACCCGACAGACCATCTCAGCCGCGCCCCCAGGAAGGTTCTACTTCTACGCAGTCCTGGTATCCGCCATCTGTAGCGACCTCACCCGGTTCTTCTAGGCCTGCAACACCAAGCGGCACTTCCTCAAGCAGCTATGGTTCACAGAGACCTACAGAAAGATTGCAGTCTCCTTCGCATGTTTCTCCTGCGGAAGCTGCGGTAGTTATTGCTCATTTGAAGGACAAAAGGTAAGTTACTTAGTTACTGCTTCTTTTGAACAACGTTAGGTCACTTCTTTTTAGTTTTTCTAATTTGAAATTGAAAATGTGATTTGACTATAAAATTTAGATTTGCTTTATAATATAATATGAGGTCCAACTTTGTTTGACAGCCTTATTGTTAAGACTTCAGCGTTCATGGGGATCTTTGTTCTCTAAACCTCAATAGCAAAGAACTTGGTAGAAAATACAGTTCAAATTTGATTTTGCTGTGCAATTTACACTTTGGTTGCATCGGTGCAAGCAGTAAACATGAAAGGCCCAATATGTGCAATTTTTTAATTAAGCTTTGCCATTTGAAATGAAGTCAGTTATGGAGTCCATAACATATGTGTGTTTTGTATGTGAATATTTAGTCTTTCATGGATTTAGCAATTCAAAATCTTCTTAAACTTGTCTGTTTTCTTATTGAAAAACTTTATAAACTTTTTTTTTGGGGTGAAAACAAAATTTATAAACCTTGTCTGACTACTTTTATTCTTTAATCATAATTCCATTTGAGATCACAGGTTCTAAAGCTACCGTTATCATAAAGCAGTTCTTCTTTTCATTCTGTCAATGGATACTTATCTGAGTGGCCCTGGTGGCTTCACTTAGCATTCCTAGTAACTCTGATCATATGATTCCCTTCCATCTTTTAAGTATTGACTATCTTGTTTCTCTTTTTCACTCTTCATAAATTGTTCAGCGCTGATGAGCTACGGAAGCTTTTATCTGACAAAGATGCTTACCAGCAATTTTTACTTTCACTTGATCAGGTCAAAATTCAAAACAATGTAAGTTGCCTACTACTACCTCCATTGTATTTATGCTGGTTTATAAATTTAGAAATTTTCATTGTTAAATATATTTCATTCCCATTGCTCAATTGATTTGGAGCTGAATGGAATTTTAATAAAAATATTTAATTTTAATTCACCCAAAAAAAAAAGTTAATTTTATGGGATTGCTAAAGGTAGCCGGTAGGTGTGGATCCCAGATGGCCTATTCTAGATATCTAGCTTTCCTATTTTGGCGGCTGTTGATTTTTACTAATTTTGCTGTCATGCCTTAGATATAATGTAAGAAGCCGTTAGAAACAGTTGAGATGTGTTGAGCTTGCTTGACAATTGAATCCCATTGCAAATAAAATCTCCTGTTTGGCATAGAATGTATTGGAAAATGTAATAGAAGAGTGATTTTGTGGATTAAAAAAAAAAAAACTATTGTGTGTCTGAATAAAATATAATAAAAATGTATGATTACTGTTGGATAATGACAATGGTAACATTATATTATATGTTTCGATTTTGTGTGAAAGGAAGGGAATATGTTCTCACCTCTTTTACCAAATGAGCATAAGAAAACTATGGATTTTGGAGTCTTAGTGCCCTGTGTAAAACTTCTTTTAGTTGCATAAATTCTCGTGTAGGTTGGATTGTGTGTCTGCTCGTAATTTTAACAACTCTCCGTTCCTATTTGATCAGTTGAAAGACGAACTTTGCAAGGAGACTACACAGCTTGCAGGTGAGTGTGTACATACTTTGACCAGAGTGAGTTTACATATATTTGAACCCATCGTGTGTGGTGCTGGCTAGCAGTTGAATATTTGAGTGCTTTTTTATTGCTCTTTTTTCCCCACAATTACAGAGCAAAATTTGCAAAAGGAACCTTGTATTATGGAACTTAAAAATCAGGTAAGAAATTTTTTTGAATGTTTGACGGCACAAGAAATCTTTTGCTGACTGCTGTTATTCACCAACCCTAAATCACAAACTCTATCTTGTGCTAACCATTGAACATTCTGCTCTTCTCCTTTTGGGAACAGTGTAGAATAATTCGGACAACTGAGTTAGCCACTGCTCAGGAGAAACTAAATGAACTCGAGAAGCAGAGAGAACAAGCATTGAAGTTCAGTTCTCCAGCTTCTCTTCTTCAACAGCTTCAAGGTATGACATGAAATGATTTAACTCTAAAAGTCCTGGTGATAGCAAGATAGTTCATACTTAAATTATAATGCTGGGGTTCATGGATGTGGTAAATCTTTGATGATTTTGCAGAGGCTATGAGCCACACAGAAGAAGAATCTGAAAATCTGCACCAGCAACTCCTTGATAGAGAAATCGATCTTGGAACCTTCATGCAGAAATACAAGAAGCTTCGTACAAATTACCACAAGAGAGCTCTCGTGCATCTTGCGGCTAGAACATCAAATGCATGAGAGCCACCACGTAAGGGACATGCAAATTTAGAAAGTAGCTTCTTATTTGTTCGAGGAAATCGATGTGTGTGCATTTGTTTGTGGGTTTATTCGTCGCCATGTAGTATTCATCCTTTGGAGGTCATTGTCATCTTTGTTTACTCACGATTGAAATACTGTCCTTGATCAATGAGAAACGTTCGCATGTATAGCTTGAGAATTTTTTAGTTTATCTGTACCTTAGGTGACTTGCAAGCGATAAACAAATACGAGGCTGTATTCATTTGAAGCTAGTTTCATATAAAGTTTAGAAGCCGAATGGTGTTTTCTGTACTGTCCTTTATTTATCTATCGTATGTGATTTACGACCATCATGACTTTATATTAACCTTCTGTCACACCATGTCATGTTTAAATTTACTGTCTTAATTTTCAAAGAATGGACTTGTCAGGCTCAAAGGATTGTTGGGGAAGCAGCTACAAGTTCTAGAGCTTACCAACATCTCGTGGTGGCTAAACATTCATATGATGCTCTTTTCGTGTTGTTGTTAAACAGCTGTAGTAATACATTTCTTTTTGGTTGCTAACATAATTTTATTATTATTATTACTAGATGTCCACAGCCTATGATTAAAAAGTTAAATGAAAGTGTTCAAATTTGTTAAGAGAAATTAAGCGAAGCTGTGGTTCTCAGATCTTACGCACAAAGACTGAGAGCGGTCTCCTGAAAAATCTTGTTGGATTTCAAAGTCTGTGAAAAGACTAATGCTTAATAAACCTTTTATTCTTTTTCATGTCTTGAAAAGTCCAGTAACAATCGATCGCAGCTAGACGTGGCATATACCCGCTGAAGCTTAGCTATGTCCGTAGACGAAAAACCGGGACGTTCTCCAAAACAAATCATTGTTTCCATGGCAAAATGGGCTTCCAAGATTCAAGTCTGCTTAAATTGGGCATAACGCCCGTAAATACCTTGCCTTGCTCATCCGCCTATTTTGAAGTGCCCAAAAGAAGGCTAATTGACTAACCTCCCCACAATTTTCAGGCATTTCCCGAAAAGAGAGAGACGCGGGAAAAAAAAAAAATTGGGCAACAGAGCAAAAATATGTAAGACGCATAAATTTACCTTTTGTCAGTTGTCAGCGTCCGGTTCCAAAAGCCATTTCTTTTCATGCAAGTTTTCCTTCTAGACAATGCCATGAAACTTTGTTGACGAGCATCTGGTACTAAACGAGGCAGGCACGGCCAACCTCGGCCCAGAAGAACCCGATGACCTATGGCTTGTTTACAATCTCATAGCCCCAGGTGATGTCATCGCCACCCCAACCACCCGCAAAGTCCACCTTCAGTCCGCCAAGAACACTGCTTCCCGCGTGAATGTCACCCTCCACATCAAAGTCACGCACTGTGACTTATACAAAGAAAACTTCACCACAACCAAAGCTTGTAAATAATTTTTCAATCATAATTTATATAAGTATCTGAAAAAAATTTTATCATGACTTTATGAGTTTATGGCACCGTTTGGGTGACACCCTAAACCATGGTTTGGGTGATAAGTCACCCAAACACCCACTCAATTTGCACAAACCATGGTTTTGGGCCAAAACATGGTTTTGGAAAAAGCAAAAATTTTTTGCTTTTGGAGAAAAAAGGGAGAGTGTGAGACCCTATAGGATATGTATCTTGTTATTTTTTTATAAACATATTTTTTATAAACATATTTAATCTTATATTTTATAAATGTATATACATATTAATTATTTATTAATTATATTATCTTATGTATTATTAATTATGTTAATAAAAAATATACTATTAACAATTTTATTTCTTCAAATTAAAATATATCATAAAATCTATTTTTTTCTATAATTATCATATTAACTTTTGTCTCTTTTTTTTTAGTAATTTGTATATATAAAAAGTGTTTCTGATAACAACTATCCAAACACTCTCACTTCTCAAAATCACTTTTTCATAAAATCTATTATTCCCGGAATCTATTATCCAGAATCACTTTTCTAAACCACGGTTTAGGGTGTGTTTGGAAAAGTGATTCTGGAGAATAGATTCTGGGAAGAATAGATTTTATGAAAAAGTGATTTTGAGAAGTGAGAGTGTTTGGATAGTTGTTATCAGAAGCACTTTTTATATATACAAATTATTAAAAAAAAGAAATAAGTTAATATGATAATTACAGAAAAAATAGATTTTATGATATATTTTAATTTAGAGGAATAAAATTGTTAATAATATATTTTTTATTAACATAATTAATAATACATAAGATAATATAATTAATAAATAATTAATATGTATATATATTATAAAATATAAGATTAAATATGTTTATAAAAAAATAACAAGATACATATCCTATAGGCTCTCATACTCTCCCTTTTTTCTCCAAAAGCAAAAAAATTTTGCTTTTTCCAAAACCATGATTTTAGAGCCAAAACCATGGTTTTAGTTTTTGAGGGGGTGTTTGGATAGCATTTTGTGCAAACCATGGTTTGGACTTCCAAACCATGGTTTGTAAGTGCATCCAAACGGTGCCTATGTCGTGTTTTTAAACGCTTTTACAAATAGGCCCAATGTCAGCTCCCGCCCCTACGTCGCCTCCGGCCATTCCACACTCTCACCCTCGAGAGGAACAAGGCCGTCGAACTCCACAAGATTTGGGATTCCGACGCCTTGGATGCCTTGAGCGAAAGCTCTGAGAAATCTACAGTTGCTGATCTCGCTGTGCTTCTCTTTCAAAAGGATCGCGCGCGGCTTTGCTTGCTGGGAAGGAGGGTTAATAAGCCTCGTTCTACAATCGAAACTTCACCGGTCGCTAGAAAAGGAGATTCCTCATGCAACGTGTTCTTCCAGCGTGTTTTTAGTGCACGTGTGAAGCATGTCCATTTTAACACTATCAAGTGCGCGGTCATTGCGGCCCCTGCCTCGTGAAAGATGAATTTCCAGGGTTCCTGACCTCAGAAGTGAAAAGGTTGAAGATAAAGCCCACTGAAGACAACAAAGCTCGGGGGGCAAGGGTTTTACAGGAGTGCAGAGACGGGGACAAGGCAAAAATACGTGAGTTTGGTTAAATCAGTAAAAGAAGGGGGAGGGAAGGTCTTTGTGTACCCCACAATGCATGTCTCCGTAGAACAGCTAACTCGATTAACGGGTGTTGCTGCAATTCTGAGATTTCCCTTGCCCCATCTTCAACAGATGGATGATTGAAATTTTGGCTTCTAAATTAGCCTCCTGTTATCTGTTGCTTCCCTTTCCCCTTCAGTTGTTAGCTAAAGAGAAACTGAAAGGAGAGAGATTCTTTCCTCTATAATTCAGGCTTGTTTGTGTTTTGTTATGGCTGTTATCTTTGTATTTTCTGATTCGCTAACTTTCAGGGCGCGAATTTACAGAAGTAAAAATAACGTGAAAAGAGGGATTCTTTGTGGTCGGCATCACCCAAAGAGTTGCATAGCTAAAATGAAAGTTGAAGTTCACTCTGAAGATTAACCCCATTACAAACACACTATTCAAACACATTTCGGAGAACAATATCCACCACTATACGATATATTCCCTTTTGAAAAATAAACAAATAAAAGAGAAGCCACTGATCGGTGAATTTAAATTCAACAGAATGTTCTAGATTCCCTTTAGCAAATGTGGCTTCAAATCATTGCAATAAACCAGCCTCCCTAAGAGCTCCTTTATAGTCCTCAACGCTTTTTTCTCGGACCTGCACCCCCGTGACACCAAGAAAGTATGAATTGGATTACGCAAGATTCACAACTTAAATACCAAGTCGTAGTAGGAAAATTGCAGGCTCGACATTCTGTCGACACTGCACACAGAACAAGGTTCAATAAAATGAATACTGCCATTATCCATAACCATACCTCAGTTAAATGGGTGCCAAAGTGCTTCTCAATCTTCGCCATGAGATTTGCGTCCCTTTCACCACATATGAGGTTAAATACAGCCCCTGCGGATCACGTGAAACAAGCAGCAGAACAAGTTTCATATTTCAAATGAAAAGTTATGATTTAATGGAGACTGAAAATAAATGAAATTTTTCTTCACATTACAAGGATAAAGATCAGACTCTAAAAGACACATGCAGAGTTCTTGTGTAGTTCTAATAAGAAAAAGTTGACTAGATGCCTACCCTTGCGCCCAAAACGTCCAGCTCTCCCAACCCTGTGCAAATACACCTCATAATCGGGCTCTTGTTCACGAGTATACTCCGCAGTATATTTCAATGGAAGATCATAATTAATAACCAAATTAACCTGAACAGGAATAAAATGAAAGAATGTCATCACATTGAGAGACAGATAATAAGTGCAAAATGGAAAAATATACCCAGAAAGGTATGAGATAATAGAAGAAATCCAGCACCTGTTGTTGATCAAAGCCTCGGGCAAGAACATCAGTTGATATCAGAACTTGAGTCAAACCATCTCTGAACTCCTTGACAATCTTATCTCTTTCCTCATGCTGAAGAGCGCCTTGTATGGAAGTGACCTCGTAGCCCAAATCAGCGAGAGCTTTGTGCAACATGCTCGCACTATTTCTTGTGCGCACAAATATGATAGTTTGGCCCACATTCTCTCCTATTTCAAAGATGTAATCTTTGATCACTTCAATCTTAGAGAGTTCATCAAGGCAATTCACCCTGTATTGCTTCACTGCCTCTAAAGATAGCTCTTCTTTCTTTACAAAAAGTTGATTGTGATCCTTCTTAACCGTTCTCGAAACAAAATTCTTGACAATTTCATTAAATGTAGCAGAAAACAGAAGAACCTGAAGGGCAGACATACATACCACTGAAAAAGTCAGACCCTAATCTTAATTAATGCTGTAATAAACAAATGGGATAATCAGTAGTGTCTAAAATATCTCTTAGACAAGAATAGCAGTTATAAAATGACTTGAGTCATGTACAAGCCGACACAGAGACGCCTACATAAATAGTAAATACACCAAATAAAACGGTTATTCAAGCATAAACACTATAGTTCTTCACAAATAGTTAGCCTCAAATCTAACAACTATACTTCGGTTTCACTTATATTCAATTATTATACCTATTGGCATCAATCAGAAAGACTTTATCTTCACACGGATGCGGTAGAAGGGTGGGGGAAGCATTGTTATGTCAAACAATCCATAAGTTTTAGTTTTTGAATTAAAACTGTGTCTCAATGAAAAGGCTAATATATTGTTTTGCTTCCTGTATTGAAAGTAATTTACAAGTTCTAGCACGACAGAAAGAGTACTAGAGCTGCTGCACCTGAAAAGGTGTGCATAAGTGCCTCTAAACTAAGCGTCTTTTCATGTGTGGGCACATAATGGATGGGCATGTCATGCATCCGAGCAAGTACAGGAGAGAGGGTTCGACAAACCTGACACTTAGAATTGACTCTTTCTATATCTTTCATTATCCTCAAAGAATCATCTTTAAAACCATCCTGCAGAAGTAAAATGTCAATAATTAATAAAATGTAGGATCAATATATCAACATATAATACAAAAATCACAGCAAGTTGCACTATTCACAAGTTATTTACAATATGGTATATTTTTCAAACTCTGTGACTTACGGACCATCTAGTTGCACGTTTAATTCAACAAAAAAAAAAAAAAAATCCCCAGACATTAGACAATGTCCTTCTATCTCCACTGTACTTATTAATACGAGGTAACGGACGTTGAGCCAAGTGGTTTTACTAGAGAGGCATTTCATAGTTAAATGGCGTTGATGGTTATAAGAATAGAATGATCGGCATACAGCAATATTAATTTCCAATATACGGAAATATCACTAATCTCCACTGCGTTGCAATAATATGTACATCGAGAGTGATAGGAAATCGGAAAACCTAGTTTAAAGAACCATGAAGCTTCAAAATACGATAGAACAACATTAAATTTCACTAATGTACTAAACTTACCTCTGCAAGCATTTGATCAGCCTCATCAAAGACAAGAATGTTTAATCTGGCGGCACCAAGTTTCTTATATGACATCCACTTCTTAATTGTTCCAGGAGTCCCAATTACTACTTGTGCCATAATAGGTGCCCGTTTTGCTATTGGAATAGTATCTCTGCTGTCTGCTGGTATGGCACATTCTGAAGTAATCCCAGTGTATTTCCCCATCTTTCGAAGAACTTCCGTATTCTGGCATTTTCAGTAAACACTCTTAAACCACATACCACATTTTCCACAAAGAATGAAAAGCAAGGAACTTTACCTGAATAGCTAATTCTCTAGTTGGACAAATGCAAAGAGCTTGAGGAGCCCTCAGGTTCGGGTCAACACGACTTAGCATCCCAAGCACAAAACATGTTGTCTTGCCTGAACCGTTATGTGCCTGTGCAATCAGATCCTTAAAAGGAGGGCTCAAGATCATTGGCAAACTGATAGCTTGGATTTTGCTAGGCTTCTGAAATTTCATCTCAACATACAATCCTTTTAGCAACTCCGGAGTAAGATTCAAATCTTCAAAGGTGCTCGCCGAGGTATATGGAGTATCACCGGAAAAAACCTACATCAAAGTTAAAACTCAAGTTCCTTAGGAGGAAGTCCTGGCCCAGCACCAATAGCTACCGTTTGAAAAACAAATCGCATTTACCAGCCAATTCTTTTGTTTGGGGGGAGGGGGTAAAAAGGAAAGAAAGGGGAGCACGTTCGCGGTCCGGTAATTTCAAGATGCAGAACAGCTCGCAGAAACTAAGTGAAAGGTAGAAAATCATAAATTTAACCTGAATCTTAGTCAGTTTCTCAAAAGGGAGCCCTACCGGATGGCAGGAAATCCCGTAATTAGTTTTGATGGGATACAAGAGCACTTACGATGAAACAAAGTATAGCTATAAAGACTGTACCGCTTGAATGTTGGAGTCCTCCGGTTCGTCCAAGAACTTAGCAGTCTTCTTATTCTCGTCGATGGCTAATCCGTCAACGTTAAGCGAGGACACCGATGATGAACTGGAAGCGGGATTCGTTTCTGGTGGAACTTCTTCCTCAGCTTCATCAGCCCAACTTTTATGCTGGGTAGCCGCTGGTTTGCCCTCCGGAGGCGGAGTGGTGTTGGACGAGTCACCAGATGCTGATTCCGCCATAGCAGAGCGTGCAATATGCTAGCAGAGGACTGACCTTGGATCGAGAGAGAGACCGCAGAACCAGATTTGCGGGATTGCTTTTCCAACTTGTAAACTACAATAGTTGTAGCAACCTAGCAACAGGGTCCTAGACGTGGGCTCGGGTGAATTGCGACTTTTGCTGGGATAGCCCGCGTTTTTGTAATTATTCATATCTTTTGTGACTTCTTATGCGAATATCATCTTGCTTTCGCCTATAATAAAAATTACTCTTCCAGTCTTTAATATAAGACCTAATTGTTAAGTTGTTTTTTATTCTAAATATAAGATTCATTTATCATATTTATCAATTTTCTCTAAATTATCTCTATAGATACTCTCTCAATCATAATCAAGTAGAAGAGGAAGATGAGGTATTAAGAAAGATGATTGTGGTATTTTAAGAAAAACCTATCACATTTCTTATAATTAACTAACTTACCTAACTTCCTTAACCTAATCAAAATAGTTAAATAGGTCTTATATTAAGGACTAGATGTGTAATAAATATTACCTCTGTCCTAATTATAAAATCTCGTTTCTAATAGTGATTAACCGTGGACGGTTTATTTTCAAACGCAGTTATAGAAAGCAATTTTGCTGAAGATACTATTTGACATTAAAATGTGGACATTTTTCTTAATAAGAATGTGAGTCTTGATTTGTTATGTTATAAAAAGTTATTCCAATTCAAAATAGTGAATTGGTGGGTGTTTGCCTTCCTGGGAATGGATTAGCAGGGCCTGATCGACCGCGATGATGGGCTTCTAGTTGACTCTGCACAATGAATGGGCTGATGCTGCAGTGCATCCATCAATGGACCTTTAATTTTATAGAGAAAATGAGATTCATACTTCAGAGCAAAGCCTTTGAATTTGTAACACCTCTTCTTTTTATTAAAAAAAAGAAAAAGAAATCAGTTCATATGAGAAAGCTCAGCTATGACTATGATTAGCTTCTAGGGAAAACCATATTGAAGGTACCTATACTTTCTTTCAATTTTTAATTTGGTACCTATGTGTTTTTTTCTCTTTAATTAAACATTTAATTTTATCTTTTTAGCAACATTAGCTCTTATAACTTTGTTCTATTGATATTTTTAGTTTCTACATAAGGATTAATGATGTTAATAGAGGAAAAATAAAGATTTAGTTAAGAACAAAAAACACATAGGTACCAAATTGAAAATTGAAAAAAAGTATAGGTACCTCCACTATGGTTTTCCCTTAGCTTTTAATCCTGTTGCAAACTTTCTCGTACTCTTTGTTGAGTAAAATATATATATTTTTAAATTGTTGTTAAGTATTTCGATTCCAGTGATTTATCGGTAGCCTCTTTTTGTTAATAATCAGAAGCAATCTTTTAATTATATCAACGATGAAATAGGAAAAAAGTCTCCGTAAGTGGAGAAAGCAACGTTTAAAAAGCTTTATCTTTTAGTTTGGAACCAATTACATCAGATTCAAATTCAAATTATTTGATAATATTAAACGCTGAATGGTCATGTGAAAAATGTTAACGAGCTTGACATGATTAATAATAAAAATATCACATGAGATGAAAAGACAGATAATTATAGAGAGAATTACAATGAGATCTCATATTAAAAAAAAATTACAAAACAAGTCCCATAAGTTATTATTTTCTATTCTATAACTTGTTATTACAGGCTGCTTAAATTGTTATTAGACTTTTTAGTAGTTATTTTTCTTGTATGGGAATTGATTATAATTCTCTCATAATTATACCCCGCAAGTAAAGCTTTGTTTTTGGAAAAATCTTAACTACATGTTAGCATAAGATATGCGCAGACGGCGTGGTATGAATTGGACAATTAGTAGTACTACAATTTTATGGGGTTTATTAGCAGTGGTTGCCGCAAGAATCTTTTTTTTCCCCCTCTCGTACGTTTATTTTACTCCGTGACTGCTCAAGTGCGGAACTGCGGATAAACGCAAACTCACGAATACGGGATTTGATTTAATTGGCGTAAGCGAGGGTTAATAGTTTGAAATTCAAACCCAAAAGATTGCTTTTTCTTTATAACCAAAGCGTAAAAGTGGGAAGAGTGTTGTTGACCGTACTTGAATCTAATCCAACTGAACCATAACTCCCGCTTCAGCGTTGAAATTCCTTGAAAAACTAATACTCATTATTGTCAACCTCACAAATTAACTCTTCGAATTTAATGTTTTTATATTTTTAGTTAATAAAATTGTGTCAATTCACTCTTAAACTCGTAATAACTATAAACTCAATTAAACTTACAAGTTTATTTACCAAGTTTACCGTTTTTACTTTTTAAACTTACAAAATCGCATTAACTCGCTTTTAAACTAGTGTTAAATTTTTGAATTTGATTATATTTAGTGACTTTACATATAAATTTTATAGAAATTCCTTTGTTGAATGTGATAAATTATGATCATTGATGAATATAATTTTAATTATTTAAATGAAATTGTTCTCATTTTTTATATATTAATTATTTGATTCCATACTTTTTAATACCAGTTTATTAATAAAAGTAAACTCTTACGAGTTTACAATTCGAGTTTATTTCGTTCTCACGAGTTTGTTTAAACTCGTGAGTTTGACAACCTTGTTAATACTACCTCCTATCTTAAATATAATAACTAGTTAATTAATTTGACTAGATTAAAAAAATAAGTTAAATTAGTTATTTGTAACAAATATGTGTTGTTTTTCCTAAAATATCTATGCTAATGAAGTTTATTAACTAGAAGCCTAGAACTACCATTATTAGAAAGACAATTTTAGAAAAAGATGAATAAATATGAAAGACAAGATGAATTGGGGTATTATATTTAGAACCAAAATAAAAATTAAACTAAAAATATATTTATTTTTTAAAACAGTTGGTATATGTTAGATGTTTTATAAAATTATAAGTCTAGTAAATATATATAATCAGTAAAGATATTTAAAAAACATATAATATATATTTATTATAAATAATGTTAATATATTTTTTTAATCTACTCAGATGAATTAACAAACTTTTATATCATAGTAGTATTATGAAAGAGGGAAAGTGCCTAAATACCTGTTTACGCGCTGGCCGTGCGTACTAATGATTTTAGGGGCAAAAGTAACTACTAACTACGGCGAATATCACTGAGAATAACCCGAGGTGGTATGCCAGAAGAAGTTTTATCGACACGCGCGCGCACGGGAATGAATCTAAACGGGTGTTTTCTTGCGATGAATAAACGGAAGTAATTATTGCACATTCATTCCTTCTTACACGCACATAAAATCAATAAATGAACTGCATGGTATTCACTGTTTGTAAGTAATGCATGTGTGTAAATAATTTGATGTCGTCTCTCAAAGAAATAAACCTCCCAATTTCATAGGTTTTTAGGTAAACACAACAGGAATTTATGACTCTGATACTGATAACTCTAATCCAAAAGACATCAAATAAAGGCTAGATCTAGTGATTCTTATTAGCTAACAACTCATCCCGTGCACAGCAATCAATCAGAGACTTGAAGTGATCTATTTGGAAAAGATATCATTATTGGATCTGATGCTTGTTACTATCACACTAAGAATGTTCAAATATTACCTAGAGGAATTAGATATAAAAATTTCTATTACTTTTTGTATTTCAAATACTCAATACCAATAGATTGTTATACCATTTAGGCTATCTAATCCCTCTAGGCAGTATCTGAAAATTCTTAGTATGGTAATAAGCATCAAATCCAATAAAATATGATATGATACATAAGACTCAAATAAAATAATAAAAAATAATATATGTCTCATATAATATGAAGTAAAATAAAAGATAACGATTGAGATTAAAATTGAATGAAATATATTAAAAAAATTGTGTGGAGGATTACTTGTTACTCAAAATTATAAGGAATTTTGAATTACGCAGTCAAGCATCATATAGCTTTTCAACACGGCAAGTAGTTAAAATTAAATCTTTATCTGCACGCTCTTCCATTTTCATTCGGATCAACCTTAGTGTATCCCACTCAAGCTCAATTTTACGGTCTAAGGCAGCTCTAGGCGGTTCTAAAAACTAATGAAATGGCGGGGGCATCCGCAATTTTGCGGGTAGGTTCGAAGTGGGAGCGTGCGCGTCACTCGCACAACGGCCACGGCGAGTGAAGCCCCGAGCCCCCAAGGGTCAAAAAAGGCGTGCTCGCCGCTGGGGCCTGTGTGCATGGGATTAATGACTTTTACGTTTTTCCCCGGGCCACGTGGAAAAAAACAAAAAGGCCCCACACTCTCGACGGGTTTTGATATCACAACCCCCTCGACTTGCTCTTCCCGGTCCTTTCTTTTTTTGATTTTTTGTTGATAACTTGTCCTTTCTTAATTTTTGTTGAGGCAAAGAACAATCATGATTGCATATCCTTTATTTATTTGCTCTTCATTTTCAGCGTTTTCAAATTACTGTAATTAAAATGAATTTTCAGCATGAAATTCCACAAGCAGTTTAATTTTTTAATGAAAAATAATGACATTTCCACTGTGATAATCACAAGTCAAAGAGAGCTTGAGCGATGCAGGAAGGACTTGAGAAAGCACTGTAGATTAGATAAACGAATGTCGGGTGACATTAACCGGTGGTGGTCAGCCAAATACTATTATTAAAGATCAATTTTGTTTCCCTTTCCTGATCCTTGATTCCCTTTCTATCTGTTCCTGATTCAACATAACCATTTGATTAATATTTCCCGTTTTCGTCATATCTTTTTTATTCTTGGGATGCGCAAAATACTTGTTGCCAATTTCAATCGGAGTTCGTGCAAACGAAAATTCACACGAAAGTTATCAGTCAACCACTCGGTTAGATCCTCTTTTTGACCATTCGCAAATAGTAGATTATCCTCTAATGAACATTGAACAGCAACAACTGTGATATATTTTGGAGCACAGGAGTATTTAGTCTATACATGAGGGAGGATAACAAATAAAAGGCGAGCTTAGAGTGCAAATTGAACAATTGGAGCCTTTAATATATAGCATTTGTTTTTTGAGATGCATTTTTTATAATGATAATTATTACTCCTCCGGTCCTTATTATAAGACCCAATTTGACTTTTTATTTGGTCCTAATTATAAGACCCAATCCATTTTCTCTCTTATATTTATGCATTTTTTTCCAAGATAATCCCTCTAATAATGATAGTTTTAGCCAATATACTTAATTAGCAAGGATATTTTAGGAATGACAACACTTATTTATTATAAATAACCAACTTAACTTACTTCTTTAATCTCCTCAAATAAGTCAATTGGGTCTTATAATTAGGACCGGAGGAGTATTATAAAGAACAGGGGTTTGTGAGATCACTTCTCTCCATAAATTTGAGGCAAAAATTAACCGACGGGTCATGACTCATGAGACATTATCATCAGTGGTTGTGGAAGTCTGTAATTTTCTTTTTAGGGGCGTCCTTGTTTTTATTTTATTTTTCTTCAAATAATGACGAACGTCTTTATATACGCTGGCACCCAAAGCTTCGGTCCCGTGGTTAATCTATTCGGAGCCGGCTGATCAACAGTATCGCCCAGCTCTGCTGTCCTGGGACGCCGCTCTCTCTCTCTCTCTCTCTCTCTCAATGCCTAAAACGAAGCATCGAGTCCATCATCCCCAGACCCCCTAAACTTATCTGAGGAAGCCTCGAAAGCACCGAAAATGCGGTGTTTTCTTTCGTTGTTATTGGCCGTAGCCTCCTTACTGTTGCCGGTATCGGTAGTATACAGTGGATTGCCGAGGAGTTTTCTGTCTCTTGAACGGGTTATTCCTCTTGGCCATCAAGTGGAACTGGAAGTACTCAGAGCACGTGACAGAGCCAGGCATGCTCGAATCTTGAAAGGCGCGGTAGGCGGTGTAGTCGACTTCTCAGTCGAAGGGACCTCCGATCCTTACTCCATTGGGTACGGGTAATTATACCTTCCGGGTTCTCCTAATTTCTCGTCGGTTTAAATGCACGTGCATTTATTGGTTTGTTTCGAGGTGCATTAAGTTTGAAGACTCCTTTCTTTGTTTATCCTATTTTTCTTCCTCTTCTGGCAAGCATTTATTGGTCTTTATGTTGCATTGGCCTCTTTTCGTTCTCCAAGTGGCGGCGGAGAATGCTGCGAACGTTGAAAAGAAATAAAAAGATGCAGATCGAATTTGTTCTGTTATAATTTTTGTATTGTATTCGGTTGGCTAATGGGTTCTTCCGGTCTCTCTCCTTTCGTAATTTGTAAATCTTTGTTCTTGATTGTTTCCGTGTCTTTTTCTATTAACAACTGATTCACTTGCACCCTCTGTTCAGAGTTAACGTTAACGAATTACGAGTATTTTATTCTTCTAAGATGAAATAATATTGGGTTTCTTGTTTAGGCTGTACTTTACGAAAGTGAAGCTGGGCTCTCCTCCAAGAGAATTCAGAGTCCAGATTGATACTGGAAGTGACATATTGTGGGTTGCTTGCAATGCGTGCAGTGATTGCCCTCGATCTAGTGACCTGGGTGTAAGATTCTGATGCTTGTTCTTATTCATACTGATGGTATCTTGGGAAATCAAAATACACTTTGGCACTTAATACCTTTCTTTTGTTGTTTATGTTCTGCAACCTACAGATTGAGCTCAATTTCTTTGATACAGCCAGCTCATCCACGGCCATGCAAGTTTCCTGCTCTGACCGAATTTGTACTTCTACGTTACAAAGTTCTGGAACTGAATGCTCCCCTCAGATTAATCAGTGCAGCTACACTTTCCAGTATGGAGATGGAAGCGGGACATCAGGTTATTACGTATCTGATCTGATGCATTTTGACATGATGCTGGGACAATCTATGATTGCCAACTCTTCAGCTAATGTGGTTTTCGGGTGAGTCCTTATCCTCTTTATGTAGAAGATGTGCGCCTGTCATTTCTAGATGTTGAAGCAAGATTAAGCTCAGGAGCAATCATCATGGGATTGAGAACAAATAAATTAAAGACGAAAGTTGGATGGATGGAGTTCAGAGAAGCCTCGCCTTTTAAACATCACCAACTACTTTGCACTTGACAAAGACTACAGGCCAAATATTGTTGGCTAATTGTTTGAAATTCTGCATCAAACTAATATAAATTTTAAAATTAGCATTTATGTTTAGTGCGGAGTTACAGGGAATGGGAGAAAATAGAGAAGGGAGGGGTGAAGTTGGCAGTGTTTGTTTTGTCAATTGGTGGATTTTTGAGTAAAAGGGTGAGAAAAAGTAAATAAATGAGGTTGATTAAGTTGAGCACCTTATTCGTTTGTATCTGTTTGCTCTCTCTCTCTCTCAATTTTGATGGTTTTTTCTGGTACAGGTGTAGCACCTATCAATCAGGAGAATTGACGAAGTCGGATAAAGCCGTTGATGGAATATTTGGGTTTGGCCCTGGTGCTTTATCTGTTATCTCACAATTGTCATCACGAGGTGTCACACCCGGGGTCTTCTCTCATTGCCTAAAAGGAGAAGGCAGTGGAGGAGGCATATTAGTTCTTGGTGAGATTTTGGAGCCAAGTATTGTTTATAGCCCACTTGTCCCATCACAGTATGTCCTCTTTTACCTACTTGCTTTCATGTTTTCTTTCTCCGGATGCTATTAACAATTTTTTCCTTGTATTCACTTCACATTCGTTGAAGGAAATGTATGACAAATGTATTGCTGTAGCAAATCATGACGACACTAAAAAACTTGTTTAATACTCTAACATAATCTCTTTGGAATATAGCAACATGTTGTAGCGCTACTATGAATAACAGAAAATGAAGGATCAGGATCACCATTTGATCGGTTGGAACTTGATAGATCTATTTGAGATGTGTGGCATTTTATCTGACTTGTTCCTTTACGCAATCCCAGGCCCCATTACAATTTAAATCTTCAGAGCATTGCTGTCAATGGACAACCCCTTCCCATTGATTCAGCTGTGTTTGCAACATTTAACAACCAAGGAACTATAATTGATTCTGGTACAACATTGGCATACTTTGTTCAAGAAGCATATGATCCTCTTATTAATTCTGTAAGTTTTTTTGTTTCCCATTACGATTTTGAGACATTATATTGCAGTTGGTACATAAGATTCCGTGATATGATCACCTTTCTCTTCACATATCTCTTTAGAACAAAAAATGTTGCATGCCCCTTTTCACCATTACCCCGTAATAAAACAGGATCTCCTCAAAATGAGTAATAAAAAGTTTTTCTGTCTGAACCAGGAAACTAGGCTGTTAATTTGAGGTTTTCATCATTTTGCATGAGTTCCAATAAAATTGAAAAACAAATCTCCATAACAGTTTGAATCTCAGTGATAAGTCTTCTGTGTGGTTCTTATGCTTGTATTTCCTCATTATGCTTAGCAAGCTGCTTACCTCCTTTGTCTTGTGTCTACTTTTCCTTTAACATGTAGCTAGATAGATCACATACTGATGGCTTGTTTGTGTCCATTGAATCCATATGGGTCCTATATCATTTATCTAATATCGCGTTTTTATGGTGTCTGGTTTTGGTAAATCCCATTTTCCTTAGATCTTTAATTGTAACTGTTTTTCATTTAAAACATATTCGTGATTTAATGAAGGTTCTTATGTCTTACAATGGTTAAGCCATTGAATATCATATTGAGGTTTTTATCCGATTTCTATACAATATTTTCAAAACAGACTGGGGAAGGAGGCACAAAAATGCTGGAATAAATGCTGTCCTGATTTCTAAAGATCTATATGAAATCATAGTGACCTTACTTTCCCTTGTACTATGTCTTGATGGATTTGTAGATCACTGCTGCTGTGTCACAATCAGCAAATCCCATTATTTCAAAAGGATACCAATGTTATCTGGTCTCAAGCAGGTTGATTTCGGACTTGATATTTGCAATGAGCTTTTGTCCTTTTAAGACTACTGGAGACTCATTATAATTTTTTCTTGTGGCTCACTCAGCATAGGTGATATATTTCCCCTAGTCAGTTTAAATTTTGCAGGCGGGGCATCCATGGTTTTAAAACCCGAACAGTACCTTATTCGTTATGGTTTCCTTGTAAGTATACCCATCTACTTTGGTAGATTCTTGCATTTTTTCCGACTTAAGGGAGAGCTATTATTTTTTATTTTGTCACTGGTTATACTCTGATGTGCCACTTTGCTGTGAAAGGATGGTTCTGCAATGTGGTGTAGTGGTTTCCAGAAGGCACAAGAAGGGGTTACAATTTTGGGAGGTAAGACCCTCTAGGAGATTAATTAAACAAGATGAGTACTTTTTGTCATTTGAAAACTTTTATAAATTGTCATTTTAGTAAATAGTAAACATATATATAGTCCTGACTTTGGTAGGTTGTTAGGAAGAATCTTATTTGACATGACAGGGTATTTCTGGTTTTTACTCTGATGGAATGGGACTTCAAATTATGATCCGTAAAAGGGTTTGATTGACTGATTGTTATAATCCAATACTTCTGGTCTGATGTCTATGTAAAAGCTATATTGATAAAGTTGACTTCGTTTTGACTTGAAAATGTATTCAATGAGCATGATACTCAGATGTTTGCCTACTTCAGTCTTTTCAAAGTATTGGGTTGATGAACCTTCTTGTCTCCTCGTCTTGCAGATGTTGTCCTAAAAGATAAGATTTTTGTCTATGACTTGGCTCATCAACGAATTGGGTGGACAAACTATGATTGTAAGTTCACCGGATCAACTCTCTCTTTAAACCGGGAATTATTATCTCCATTCACGCATTAATTAAAAACTGCTGCTCAGGCTCCTTGTCTGTAAATGTTTCCCTGACCACGAGCAAGGATGAGTACATCAATGGAAGAAAGCGGAGCGCAAGTAGCTCACAGATGGATACTCTCACCAATTTGCTACCTGTTAGTATCGGCATTCTTATCGCGTACATACTAGTTTTCATGGAGTCGTGATGTTGATCCCACATTCAAGAGCTCATTCTTTTTTCACTGACCTTTGAAAGTTACGCTGGGTTGGCTGATCTTTTATTGATTGTCGGCTTCCCCTTCTGTTGTGTATTTATCATATTCCACTTCGGCTTGGCATGCTCGCTAACGGGAGCATCTTCCATTCTTCTAACGAAAATCCGGATCTTCCATTGTAAATGACTAGAGGGGCTCTGTCGAGGATGAGAACTTCCAAAGTTGCATATTATCCCTGGAGTAGATAAATTTGTACTGTTTCTGTAGTCCATATGTGATTCATTGTGAGGGCTGAGAGCAATTTAATGTGATTTAGTACTGGCCATAGGATACACAAGGTATATAGGAATCTCGTGTGCTGATGTTATCATGGATAATGTTCTGGATAGTTAATTACAAAATGGATAAGTTGTCTGTTGAGCGACACTGATCACTTTTACGGGTCAATTTGATTCGAACTACATGTTGAAGCAGTCGGTCCAGCTAGATTAGTGACTCTTGTTCAGCAAAATTTGACGAACTGTGCCTTGCGATTCAGTCTATAATTAACGTCGAGACCCCTGACCCTGCATTTAAACTTTCAAGGTCCCGTTTTGAATTACTGGCAAGCATGTCTTGCTCAAGTGAAGATAAAACTTCTTTTATAAATTTATTTCATATTCCTTAATACTACTTCCGATCCTTAATATAAGATCTTATTTGGCTTTTATTTTGGTTTTAAATATAAGACTCCAATCTACTTTGTTTCTCATATTTACTTAATTTTTTTTCAAGATAGTGTTTTTAATAATTATAGTTCTAGTTAATACACTTGATTAGCAGTGATATTTTATAAAGAAAACACTTATTTAGACAAATAACTAACTGAATTTATTTTTTTAATCTCCTCAAATTAGTCAACTGGCTTTTATAATGAGGACTGGAGGTAGTATAAATTTTGGGTAAACCAAAGAGCAAAAACGTGGAGCATAATATAATGTGACCAGAGAAAAAAGCATTATCAAAGTAATTATAAAATGTAAACTTCCAATTTCCACGATAATACCTTCTTTTTTTTTTTTTTTTATCGCTCTCTGACCGTAATTCGTGCAGAACATTTTGATTTGGGCAGCGCACCTGCCAAGGAACGGGGGTCAGGAAGAATGCCGTGAGGCGTGAGCGTTGATTCAGTTATGAAGTTTTTGGCCGCGGGTGAGAGTCCCGCCAATAATCCTGTCCTTCCTTTTCAGGTTCATCTTTCCGTCACTCGCCTGTTCTACCCACGCGCCCGTCCCCGTCACTGTCACCGCAACAAAACTCGTTTTTTTTATTCTTAAAAAAAAGATGATGATGGTGGGGGGTCGACGGGTCGCGGTGATTCTAAGTATCTGATAAATAACGAGCTTGACGTAGAGCCGTGCTTCACACGATTGGATCTATGATACTCTCTGTATTAAATATAAGATTTATTTTATAATATAATTATATTTAAGACTAAAAGAATGTTATTTGTTATCTCAGGAGAGATAAATAATAATACTATTATTTATAGTTTTGGATGGTAATTTTTTTATAAATCCATTGATATATTAATCGATGTTGAACTTTTATATTTTATTTTTTAATTTTTAATGACTCTCCCCCCCCGTCCAACGTAGCGTGGGCCAAAAAAACAATAATGGTGTTTTTTTTAAAAAAAAATTTCTTGGGATTTTTCGTTGAATGTTTTTATTTTCATTGAATTGTGTCTTTTTGAGTTTGGAAACACCCATAAATACTTTAAAAAGTATTTTTTTTAGTAAGTTGAGAAAAAACTCTTATCATATATTTATAGCAAACTCTGTAAAATTACTTTTAAAAAGTTAATTCAAATATCCGTTTAAGTTACATTCCCCCTGCTTGACGGTTTCATATATGACATAAAAAAGTGACTTTTACGACAAGGGTATTTTCTCAAGTGAGTTAACACTTAACGACTACTGCAGAAAGTTTCCAGCCGCTTCCAATATAGAGTAGTTAATTGAGAAAATGAAGAAGCAAGTGAACATGTCCATTTTTTAGTAGTAGTAATAAAATTTGATCACGTCAACCTGACGACTACATATAAAATTAAAAAGGGATAGACCTTTTCCACAAAACCAGCGGATAAAAACTTGAAGCCAGTTGAATCCTCGATGCCCTATAAATAATTATACATAATATAGGAAAAAGATTAAAAAATAAAATAAAAATTATATTCTCATTTAAGCTAATAAGGCTAATTGTGGGACTATTTTCTCTTCATTTAGTAATTGTTCAAGACTTCCAACTCCATAATAACCGATATCATTGAATTTTCTCTATCAAAAATATCATTCTCGTTTTTTTTAATATCAACTCATGCATTACATTTTATAATGTGCTGAGAAAATGTGTTGTTAATACCTGTCGCAATAGTTGTTAATCCTTATATCTTAACTTGTCAATAACTGTTCTTTCAGTTGTCAATGTAAACTAAAAAGGCAATTTGTTAATTAAACAAATAAAATTTATTATAAGAAGGTCTCTTGAAACTTGAGAATAATTTGATGATTTTGAGGAATTTTTATATATTTAATTCTCTTAAGTTAAGTGGGAGTTTATTGCAATTATCCCTTGAATTTTCTCCATAAAAAACATCATTCTCGGTTTTTTTTTTTTTTGGTGATCTCAACGATGACATTATTTGCAATTCATTCCGCCAAGTGGCTGACAAGTCATTGACAAATCAAAGACCCGGCCCGAAGGGGCGGTAACGTTCTCTACGCGCGCAAGTATGGCTCTCTTCTTGCACTCCCTTTTTACCGAACTGCTCCATAACCTCCCGCCGTCCCGAGTCCATGCAAAGCTCACTCCACTACTCTCTCTCATCTGAACGTATCACGCTCTCCTCTCTTCTTCTCCAATCCCACCCTAAAAATTTCCTTTTCTTTCTTTCTTTCTTGTCATTTTTCTCCTCACTAATAATCCTTCAGTCTTTCTCTCTCTGGCGAAAATCCTTTCTCTGGCGAAACTCCTTTCTTTAGAATCGGACACTGCCAAGTCCCCTTTCTGATTCTCTCTGCACTCATACTCTTCTATCAGATATCGGAAAGAAGCACAACCTGACTCTTTGGCCGCCCTTCTTTCTTTCTTCACTCTGGGGGTATCGACGACACGGGCATTACCCGTTTCACGTGATCAATGGCGGCTACTCCAATCGTCGCATCGGCACCAGCTTCGCTTTACGTTGGCGACCTCCACCCTGACGTCAGCGATGGACAGCTGTTCGAAGTGTTCTCGGAGTTTAAGAGCCTCACTTCTGTTCGGATCTGTAGGGACTCCTCCACCGGGAAGTCGCTCTGTTATGGCTATGTCAACTTCACCTCTCCCCAAGATGGTATGTATGATTTCTTGTTCTGCATATTAACTTCTCCTTTTCTATATTGCTGTCTTTTTCGTAGTTCTTTTATCTGTCTTGATTCCTGGAAAATGAGGCAAACTCTCAGAAACACGGAGCTCGTGTGGTGGCGACTGTAGCTTTAAGAATAATGTATCTATGTGCATGGGCATATAGAATCTGATTATAAGAACCGACGAAGAACTTGACATAAATAATGCTACTTGAATTAATTGTTCAACGGCTTAAATAGGATCTTGATTTCGATAGCGATATCACGTCACTCTTCACGGTCATTTCAGTACGTGAAAGATATGAAAATCATTTCAAGGGACGCTTTCCGAAGTACTAGTTTTCCATTGCTCCGTCTCATTTCTGAGACACAATATGGAGGCATGATTGCCACATGATTTTCTGTTTTTCCAAGAAACCCCTCTACATAGAATTCAAATTATGTATTTGTTGAATTCGATTGGTCTCTGGTGACTTACTTTACGTTGCGGGAACACGAAACTTCTGGTTTGTGTCTCATTTGCGATGCTTGGGTTCAAGAAACTGCTTGTGAACATAAGATCTTCGTTGCCCGTGACATGTGTTTTGTGTCAATGTCTAGTCTTTGCGTATTATTTTAATTGGGCTTCTGATTTTAGTCAGATGTTGAAAAACAAGGTCATATAAATGTGAATATATTTATCGGGAGTAAGTAACCTGAAATCCTTGTTGACGCTTTCATATTATTTTTTAACTTCTTCGCAAAACAGATTAAGATTTAGGAGCTTTTGGCGCCAAGAATTTCCAAGGTGGTGATGTGATGTGTTTAACTGGTGTTCTTAATAACATGTTTAGCACGTCAGTTACCAAATTTTTTTCGTATCATGAAGTTGCACTATTGTTCAGGATATGCATGAAACTTGTAGATCATAGTGGTCTGATAATTTCCAATAGGAAAAAAAAAATCAGAGAAATACTGATATCTGAGTATGTTTATCCAATTATCTAGCCCGGCACGGTTACCTTAACTCGTCTTCCTTGATTTGACCAGCTACTCGTGCTCTTGAGGTGAAGAATCATTCTAAACTGAAAGGAAAAATGATAAGAGTCATGTGGTCACATCGTGACCCCGAAGCAAGAAAAAATGGGATAGCGAACGTATTTGTTAAGGTATATGTCCACTGTCCAATGAACCGTTTAACTCATTCTGTGATTCATTATTATTTCTGAAGTTGATCCTAGTTAAAACTGGTTCTGTACTCTTATCATGGCAGAACTTAGCTGAACCTATTGATAATGCGGGATTGCACGAGCTGTTTCAAAACTTCGGGAAAATTTTGTCCAGCAAAGTTGTTACGTTTGAAGATGGCAAAAGCAAAGGGTATGGCTTCATTCAATTTGAGTCAGAGGACTCTGCAAATGCGGCCATTGAAAAGTTAAATGGCTCCACTGTTAGAGATAAACAGATGTAAGAGTTGAATTCTGCATTATTTGATATCACGTCAATATTTGTCAAACTTGCGGCTTGCTAGTACTAAAACATAAAATTGCAATTTCGAATGGGCCGAGACCGAAAAAATATGTTAACTTCTGTCATCAACATCTTAATGTGCATATGCCTTTTAGTTTTTTTTTTTTGCCTTTGTAATTGCTGTATTCAATTTCTTATAAACCACTCCATAAGAGGTTAAGTTTAATGGGACTCTACATCTGTTCACAGATATGTTGGCAAGTTCGTCAAAAAAAGCGAACGCTTCTTGCCTGGTCCTGATTCCAAGTTCACAAATTTGTTCATGAAGAATTTGGACCCAGAGATTACAGAAGAGCTTTTGCAGGAAACGTTCGCCCCTTTCGGCAAGATTGTTAATATGGCTATTGCTAAGGACCGCAATGGAGTATCGAAGGGTTTCGGCTTTGTGAACTATGATAATCCAGATGATGCTAAACGGGCAATGGAAACCATGCATGGATCGCGACTAGGTAAGTTTCTTATGAGCAGCACTCGCAATTGCTTGATGTTGATTCCCTATATTAATGCATGATTTATTGGTTTGTCATAAGCAGGTTCGAAGATTATATATGTAGCGAGAGCACAAAAGAAGGCTGAGCGCGAAAAAATCTTGCACCATCAGTTTCAAGAGAAACGTAAGGAACAGATCTTGAAATATAAGGTAATCCGTGCCTCCTTTCCCTTTAGATTTAACTTTCACTTCCTACTTGATTGTCTTAGTAATTATTGGTCTATATTTCAGGGATCAAACATTTATGTGAAGAACATCGGCGACGATGTCAGTGATGAAGAACTGAGAGATCATTTTAGTTCATGCGGCACAATAACATCCGCCAAAGTTATGCGGGACGACAAAGGAATAAGCAAGGGGTTTGGTTTTGTCTGTTTCTCCACTCCCGAGGAGGCCAATAAAGCTGTGAACAATTTCCATGGTATGTTGTTATAGCTAGCCGCGAATATAAGATGAATGAGTTTCGTTGCTTTATCAATATATATTACGGAGCTAAAAAGATTGGATGTCGATGTGAACAACTTGATAAGTCGTGGACGCTCTATAGTTGTCCAATATTTTTTTTTAATTTTAAAATAATCCACTTTTCATGAACTTTTCACTCAATTGTTCAAGCTTCTGACAGCGTCATTAGAGTAATATCCTATTAGGCAGAATCGGAATTTAAGTTCTAATCTTGAAGATCTTATAGCTGACGTTCTAAGTGTTTTTCTTTCATCTTTCAATGAAGACATAGAAATATCAGGATTATTTAGGATTCTACACAGTGCTATTGGTCAGCTGAGTGCTTCGTCATGTTTTTTTTGGGCCAAAAATTACTTCATCACGTTGGTTTACTTACTTTTATTCAAATCGATTTTAATATGTCACAGGATGCAAGTTTCATCGTAAACCGCTATACGTTGCTATTGCTCAAAGGAAGGAAGACAGGCTAGCACGATTAAAGGTCCAGTATGCACAGGGAATAGCAGGACTAGCTGGACCTTCAACCGCTGTTATACATGGTGGATATCCTCCTTACTACTACGCAGCTACTGGTGTTGTTTCCCAGCTGCCACCTCCAACCGGGCTATTATATCAACCGCTGGGCTTCAGGCCAGGATGGAGACCTAACGGCTTTGAACCTCCTACTAGACCAGTTCAACAGACTTTGGTTTCTGTTGTGAGTAACTACATTGCTTGATGAATTAAAAACACACCTATTTCTGCTATCTTTTTCCTTGTTTAAATTCCGCTCAGGATAAACTGGTATTGTTCTTTAATGGCTGGAATGAGTCGCAGTATGTACTTTTTACTTCTTTTCATTCACAGCCTGCTGCTCCTATAAGGCCGCGCAGACAAAACAGGAGCAGGATAAATGGGCAGGCAATTTCGCAGGGGATTGCTCACCTGGGTACGTTCATGCCACAAGCACAACAGCTTTCTCACTCAATGGCTTCATCGAAAGAATCAACTACTCAGCAGGTTCGCTTTGTCCCACATTATGTTGTTGCTAAAATGTTTGAGTGATATATGCATGTGTGCACTGCTCGTTTCTAGTGTGAGATTACACCTTCCGTTATTTAAAGAACAACGAAATTTTTGTTGTCACTGATCCGGCTACATATCGGAAAAGTAGATGGCTGTACCGCTTGCATTTTGTGATTCTTTTGGTTCCATTAACTGCAGAGGATTGGACAGACTAGGAATATGGCCAGCGGGCGCCAACGTGACATGGAAAAAGGATCTGGAGTCCCATCCTGTTGTCCTAACTCTACTGTTGGGATTCAAGGATCGAAAATGCTCCACTGCATGCTTGCTGCTGCCACTCCTGAGCAGCAGAGGCAACTGCTTGGCGAGCATATTTACCCACTGATCCAGAAACTCAGGGTAATGGGAGAGCACTATTTCTTTTCTGTCTCATTGGGCTCTGAGGACAGATTTCTTAAATTATGAACTGAAAGAACTTGTTTATAATGTCATTTCAAATAGCCCCGCTTGGCATCGAAGATTACTGGGATGCTCTTGGAGATGGAAATTAGAGAGTTGCTGCTTCTCCTGGAATCTCCAAGGTTTCTTTTGGCCAAGGTGGAAGAAGCTGTGCAGGTGCTTGAGGACTCCAAAACTAAAGAGTCGGGCCAGGATGCACTTCATCCTGGTTACTTTTCAGCTGAGGTTGCTGTGAATTGACGACTTCAATTTGAAGCTAGTGACTTGACCGAAACTTCCGATGACCTAGATTTTTGTTACGTGATTTTTGACATGTATGGAATCTGCAGTGTTTTCCTCCTCGCTATAATTTTCTTTTGGGGGAAAAATTCTACTTTCAGCTGAGGTTTGACATCATTTTTAGTTTTTTATGGTAGCAGCGGTGAGATTCAGAGATTGATTTGTTTTGGATTTAGATTTTAGTGATTGACCGAAGGATGAGTACTGACAACGCCACTACAAAATAAACATAACTCGGAATTTTCACATTGAATACAAGAATAACCATTTTTTGATCGACGAGTCCAGTTGATTAAAGCTAGTACTATTTCTGGTATTTAATATAAGATTTTATTTAATTTTTATTTTAGTTTTAAATGTAAGATCCCAATCTATTTTGCTCTTATATTTATTTATTTATTTATTTTAGATAGTCCTTCTAATAAACTTAATTAATGAGGATATTTTAAGAAAGACAACACCTATTTATTATAAAAAATTAACTTAACTTATTTTTTAAATTTATTCAAATTAGTCAAGTAACTCTTGTATTTAAAACCATAACTAGTATTAGCAAAAATAAACCTCCTGATCCCTATAATTTCAAGGAAGTTTGAAATGGGGCCTGTGATCAGAAATGAATCCCTATAATTTGATCTATTAAACACGTTACTCCCTTCCCAATTAGAAAGATACTCGGGGTGTTTGAGAAGCTTTAAAAATGCTTCTCAAAAACACTTTTCTGTAAATTGAGACAAGCTCTTTCACATATTTATTTTGTATATCGTAAAATTACTTTTAAAACTATAATTTCATTTATACCCAAACACCTTCTTAGGGTGTGTTTGGATAGAACCAACCATGGTTTCAGAAGTGCTTTACGGATTACGAAGTAAATATGTGGAGGAGATTATCTCGTTTTGCGGAAAAGTGCTTCTGAAACCACGGTTTGGGAATACCCAAACAGGCCCTTAGTCCTTATCTTTAAGCCCATTAGTTTTTGCTCACTTGGCTAATTGAGCATGACTCAGCTTTCACGTGGCAATAAAAAGTATGATTACTTTCCAGTAAAAAAGAAAAGTGAAAAAAAAAATCTAATTTTTAAATGTGTATGAAAATTTTTATTTTTCAAGAACCATTGTTAAACTTTTTTTCTTTTGGGTGATCTAAGGGGATATTAGGGCCTTTGGCCCCCCTAATCCCCCGATATCCGGTACCTTTTCTAGGCCCTAACCTTCTACTGGGTCAAGTAAATTCGAGCAACCGACTAATTCGGAATCGAGATTGTGTGAAGCGCATCCTATAACACTTTATACCAAGATGAGTAGCACCCTTTACATACTAGTGTGCTTCAAAGATCGAACTCAGGTTCTCACATTGGGAGCATCAGCCGCTAACTACTGCACCCAATGCTTGTTGGTTAAACCTTTACCAAACAGCGAGCGTTTGTCCATTATAAAACGCATATCATGAGCATGTCACAGCTTCTTCAATAACTATAAGAAGCGTCTTCTTTTCTCCGTCCTATTATTCCTCGACAAATTTTAATAATTCAGATTTAATATCATATAATAGTTACTATGATTTTACAGATAAATAATTTTTTTTCATAAATTTTGACCTAAATGGTTCACAAAATCAAAGTTGTATAGTTTTCTGGATAGATACATAATTGGCTTTGCTAGCCTAGACTTGTCATTAAGAGTGTTTAGATGGAAATAAAACTATAATTTTAAAAATATTTTTACAATATACAAAATAAATGTATGCAAAAATTTGTCTTGATTTGTAAAAAAAAATTATTTTTTAAAAATACTTTTTGGTTGTTACAGACACCCCCAAAGTTGAATAAGTGCCCGTTTGGATCAGCGATTGGGAAAATAGTTTATAAAAAAAGTAGCTTATAGAAAAGTAAAGTGAATTGTAAACTTTGGATTGGAGTTCAGAAAAGTTAGTTTGTAAAAGTGAAATTGGTAAAAGGTTGTTTAGATCATAATCGAGTAAAAGTAAGTTTAGTTAAAAAATTACCAAAAATGGGTATGAATTTTAATAAATAATGAAACATAATAAAAAAATAACTTCACATAATACAATGAAATTAAAATAAATTAATATGAAGAAGTCAAATTTAATGAGTGAATTAAATTTTAAAATTTAAGAGAAATAAAAAAAATATTTTAAATATAAAGTGAAACATGGAAAAAGAAGAAGAATTGAGATAACATAATGAAGAAGTGAAATTTAATAAGTGAAGTAAAATTGAAAACTTTAGAGAAATCATAACAAATATTTTAAATATAAAGTAAAACATGATAAAAAAATAAATTGACACAATACAATAAATTTAAATTAATTTAATATGAATAAGTGAAATTGATTAAGTGAATTAAATTTGAAAAAACCATAAAAATGGAAAAGAAATAAGGCAAATATAAAGTGGGAGTTCTGGGTTGAAAAAAAAAAAAAAACAGAAGTGAGCTCGAGGGAGGAAAAGGCAGATGGGAGAGAAAAAAAAGAATCTCATTCTTTGACATTGTTGAACGTCTAATATAAGCTCTTCTCATAGATGAATAAGCTCCTTCTAGGGGCTTATTTTAATTGGGCGTTCAGATAGCTTAAAAATGCATAAGCCCAGCGAGTTATAAGCTCTGCCAAACAGACCCTTACAGCAAACCCATCTTATTTTAAAATTTAAGCTACTTTTAGGTTAGCAAACACTGACACAAACAGACCCTAAGTAGTTTTTGGGCGTTTGGCCTCTTCTGCCAAAAAAAAAAATTAGTTTCTTAAATTTATTTTTATTTTGATTTTGATTTTTTAAGTTTTAAATCATAAGTTTTTGTCTTTCAAATTTTATTTCATTTAGAACACTAATTCTTATAACTTAATAAAAACTTAATTATTTTGTACTTTGAAAGATCAAAACTTATAAGTTGAAATTTAAGGGACCAGAATTAAAATCAGGAAAAACCTAAAGAACTAAATATTATATCAATAGAAAAAATTTTATTTTTTTATATTGATTAACTGTTTATACTAAATATTATACTTTATTTATGTACTTTGATATGGCGGAAAAGGAAGGCCCCTGCGGCCGCGCCTATCACATCCCAAATCACCGCCTCTCTCACCCATCTCCTAAAATCGCATCAATCTCCTCCGATGGCTCTCTTCTGAACGGACTTTTTACATGCGGCTCCACACTCTCATCTATTGACTTTCTCTGCTTCTTTCCCGGGGAATCTCTCTCTCTCTCTCTCTCTGTGCGTAGAAGATAATGGGTAGCGGGAGTAGGAGAGAACGCTCTCGCCGTTCAAGGCGAAGGGCAGACGGTTCTGAATCAGAATCACTTTCCCGGTCCGATGATTCAGATAGCCGTGACTCATCGCCCGAAAGGGGTTCTGACAAGCGCAGGAGAAGCGGTCATCATAGTCGTAGCAGTAGTCGGCGTTCGCGGCGTCGGAGCTCACCATCCGATCAGGACTCTGGTGATAGTGACGAACGGGGTCACAAGAAGAAAAGATCCTCGAGGATCATCAGTGAAGAAGAAATACAAGAGTACCTGGCCAAAAAGGCTCAGAGAAAGGTTTGGAGTTGGTTCTCAGTGTATGTTATTTCATGACTGGAGGATTTTGAACTGCTGTTTTGCTGACATTGTCTTCGTTGTTCTATTATGATTAGGCAACGAAAGTCGCAAAAAAATTGAAGACTCATACTGTCTCGGGTTATTCGAACGATTCAAATCCATTCGGTGATTCTAATCTCAACGAGAAGTAAATTTTCTTCGTCTCCCTAATTTTCCTATTTGCCTTGTCGACTTTTTAATATTGATTATTTTGGTTAGATGCGTTCATAAGAGATAAGCCCTTCATCTTCAAAATTATTAGTCACGCATGCACAGATAATATTATTTGAAGTTTTTTTTTTTGGTTGGGTAGTGGAGCTATTGGTAGCTCGGGAATCAGTGATGCTGGGTTGGGGGCAAGTATTATACTACATTAATAGCCTGTTGACTTTGGGTGAGAGTCCTCTGGTATTTTATTCCTTAATTTGCTGCTGATTACCGAAGTATCTAATGGCGATCATTTTCGAAAACTCTGCTGGAATTGTGCTTGCAGATAAATGCTTGACTAGCCTTCCTAATAGAGATTATTTTTGAAAACTTGCTGGAATTTTGCTTTCAGATGAATGCTTGACTAGCCTACTAATTCTAGCCTTGTGGCTTACATGGAGGATGTGGTGACAGCGGCTTGAATTGTTGGACCTTTTCTTCTTTGGATTCTTTTTATTTGTCATCTTTGGAGCGACGAGCTACAAATACTGAGTTATCTTTGATATTTTGATCTTCATCCTTTTTCTGTGGGTGCTGTGTTTGGATCTTCTTTGGCTGTTTAGGATTTTATGTTGTAATTTTATAGAATCTGTTGTTATTTGTTTTCCTAGATTGTTAACTGGTGCTAACCTATATTATATTTGCAAAATGTTTGTTTGTAGATTTGTTTGGAGAAAGAAGATAGAGCGAGATGTTTCTCAAGGTATTCCACTTGATAATTTTTCAGTCAAGGCCGAGAAAAAGAGACAGAGAGAAAGGATGGTATGTTTTTAACTGAATAGGAACTTTTTCTTTTCTTTTTAACGTCCGTTAGAAAAATATTGCGTTCTATTAATTGAGACTTGTTACTTGATAATTTATACTTTCTAGGCTGTGCAAACGTACCATTTATACTGATATTTTAAAATTCATATGTATTGTGTGTGGTTCACCAAGAAACGAGGAGTAATTTGGGGGACCACAACCTTGACATTCTTTCAACATTTATTGTGGACTGATAATTATTTTTGCATCATAGAAATTTAATATTAAGATTCAATTGCATTTCAATTTCAGAAGTTTATTTTTACAACCAATTTATTACCTATTGATGTTGTTTTATTATTTTCTAGATATATCCCGTGATGCATGTCTAAAGCCTCAACATATGATCTTGTATTATTTATTATAATTTTTTTTATCAAGAAATGTCCTATTATGCGAAGTTCCTTTCTTTTTTTTTTATTTTAATTATTATATCGCATAAAAGGCCATGATGAATGCTTTGAATTTTTCATTTTCCTAACTGAATTGGACTTTCCATACAGACTCGAAGTTCTCATGAAAAGTGTCAATGCAGGCGGAAATTGAAAAGGTGAAGAAGAGAAGGGAAGAAAGGGCACTTGAGAAAGCACAACACGAGGAAGAAATGGTAAGTACTTAATCTGTGAGGCATGGGGCAAAACTTAAGTCGTGCCATCATATGTGTCTAACTGTCTATGTAGACCTTGTATGTAGTGGCTTTATCCTGCTACATAACTTTACTGAGTATGTTAAACCTTGTCTTGAAAAAAACGACAACCCTATGCATTCAGCCTATGCTTTAAAATCGGTCCTGAAAAATGAAGGGGGGGGGGACTCCATTAATGAAGTTGAAGCTCTAAGTGTGTTAAAGATATCTGACAAGTTAATTCTGGAGTGAAGTAAATTTTACTTGATGGTCACTTTACTGTCATCTTTTTTTTTAACCCTGTCAGGCAATATTAGCCAGAGAACGTGCTCGTGCTGAATTCCAGGACTGGGAAAAAAAGGAAGAAGAGGTATTGTGGTGCTTTCAATTATTTCTGTTCTTGTTTGATCTAGTATTGGCAATTTGTTGACTAATACGATTTGTCCGCAGTTTCATTTTGACCAAAGCAAAGTCAGGTCTCAGATTAGATTGCTTGAAGGGCGTGCCAAGCCAATTGATATCCTAACCAAACAACTCAGTGGATCAGATGACTTGGATATTGAAATAAATGAACCCTACATGGTTTTCAAGGTTATTATTTTTAGCTTCAGAGTGTTCTGTTATATGTCTTTTTCCCTTTTAGTCAGTGGGATTCATTTCTTAAGAACTCATCATACTGTCATTTTTGTACCATGTGATTTTCAGCTTTGAATGTCAATATCAACAGATTTTACATATATGTTACAGGGCTTGACAGTGAAAGAAATGGAAGAGCTTCGTGATGACATCAAAATGCATCTTGACCTTGATAGGGAGACACCAACCCATGTGGAATACTGGGAGGTATCGTTCCTTCCCATAGTTAATTTAGTTGCTTTGTGGTCCTTAACAGATTACTTAGCTAAAAATTTCTATATGATGTTAGTGCCATAATCTTCTTATTTTCTGCTGATCTTAATTTGTTGGAATAAAAGTCTATGCATCTGACTTTATTCAGGAGTACATCATAGATATAATCTTAACCTAATAGGCAATACCTAGGCCATTTCTTTGGTACACTCGGAAGTTTTCATTTCAAAGATCTGATTGCTATTGCTCTAATTTAATACTATTGAAATATCATTATCATAATATCTTAACGCATTTTCTGATTCAGTTGCAAATGGCTTTGGAAAACTATGGCATTTTCAGAAATATAGACTTTTGGAAGATTTTGGTTCCTGTTTCTTAGAAGTGTTACATCCTAAAAGTTTAAAATATCTGCTTGGTGGTGTGTAGCAAAATTTCAATGACGATTGAAACTTTTTTCTTGTTTTAAGTGTGCATGTTGTTCTTATTGAAATATGATGAATTCAACTCCAGAAATAATTATGTACAAAAGATCCTGCTTCATTTCTCACAGGATTAGTGTTAGTAGAGACATACCAGATCCCTATGCATTCAAGAGGCAGAGGCTTTCCAACAGCAATTCACTCGTGGTCTGCTTTCCTTCCTCTCCGTCCCCACCTTTGACTACACCTCCAAATTTTTTCTTTTCTAATGGCCAGTGGCGTACAATTCCTCATCTACCCTCTAAAATCTTTTGGACTCTCTTATTTCGTGTTCATGCTTCATAGTTTTCCTGGTATAAGTAAACAAAGACCCATCTGTCTCCCTCTTCTTTCTTTTAGAATGTGTCAACAATTGAGGTCCAAATCCATTCCTATTAATATGCAAGATTTTGTGAAATGCCTAGTATAACTTCCAGGCAGCAGACTAGAAAATACATCATTTACTATTTTAGTAAAATGAAGGAAGTAGTATTTTCACTTGTCTAGGTTCACGTGTTTGGTAAAGCTGAAATATGAAGGAAATACTGTGGTAATGGAGAATAGTTTGTTTTGATTCTGAAAAACATTATACAGAAATCCTCGAATTGCACAGAGCATGAGATTATCATTTAAGCTGTTTTTGTAGTTTCCGAACAAAATAGATTTAACATTCTTGCTCTATTTACCTTCTCCTGCTTTATCCTTTCTGTTGGTTTTCCCAGTTTGGATTTGAAGACTTCATTTGAATTTCATTCACTGACGAAGTAATCCCCAAGATCTTGGTTACATGAGCAGGCCTGTCAGCTCTCCACTATATTTATGGTTTTACCCAAGCGGAATTGAAGGACTGGGAATCATTAAATTCTGCGTTGTTTTATCTTTTCTGTTCTTCTCTGCATTTGCATGTAGGTAAATGTAAATTAGGGTCTTCCATTTGGCTGCATGACATATCTTTCCTGTGTCAGTAACTTGTAAAACCTCAGGATTTTAGTAGTTAGTTTGTCTTTCCACAATTCATGTTCAAAGCTGAAGGCGTATTTATTCATGTTTACTTATTACAGGCACTCCTTGTGGTCTGTGATTGGGAACTTGCTGAAGCTCGTAAAAAGGATGCTCTTGATCGAGCTAGGGTGCGTGGGGAAGAACCGCCTGCTGAGCTGCTTGCAGAAGAAAGAGGTCTGCATGCCAGTGTTGAGGCAGAGGTGAAGAATCTCTTGCAAGGGAAGACTTGTGCTGAATTGGAGGCCATGCGAGTGCATATTGAGTCTCAAATGAGTAGTGGTACAGCAAAAGTGGTTGAGTATTGGGAAGCTGTTTTAAAACGCCTTCACATATATAAGGCCAAGGTATTTTCCATTATATATAAAATCTTTGTTTGTGTGACATGTCGTGAACAATGGCTCTCCATTACTAATTGCCATAACTGTAGGCTTCTTTAAAGGAAATCCATGCTCAAATGTTACGTAAGCATTTGCAACGCCTTGAGCAACCATTGGAGGGCGATGACAATTTGGAGAATGCTTATGGTACAAAATCTGAAGAGGAGGACATTCAGGATGATGTTAAAGGCAAGTTTTCTGTTATTTAATTGTTCGTGAGACATTGACTTGTCTTCAGAATTTTGTGTTTGAATTTGCCCTTTTTCCTTTATAGTTGGAGCAGCAGATGAAACATATTCGCCAGAACCCATGAAAGGGGAGGATCAGGAAGCGGAAGATGAGTCTGGATCCTTTTCACCAACATTGTTGCATGGTGATGAAAATGAGGAAGCTATTGATCCTGAGGAGGACAGGGCTATCCTGGTAACTTCTTGAAAAATACATTTTAATTGTGACTGTGTGTTTAGGAATTAAGTATACAGAAGATGACTCGATCATTTGTGCCCGCACAGGAGCGGAAACGAATGGCTGTATTAGAGGAGCAACAAAGACGAATGCAGGAAGCAATGGCATCAAAGCCTGCCCCATCTGAAGATAATTTTGAGATGAAGGCTATGAAAGCTATGGGTGCTATGGAAGAAGGAGATGCACTTTTTGGGTCTGGAGCTGAAGTAAATCTAGATTCACAGGTATCCTGCCTTAGTCATTTGAGTAATATTTCACGCTTTGAACTATAACTGGCAGGAAATTCATGTAGATAAGCATGATTGCTGGAGTTTTAAATTTCCATAGATAGATTGAAGTGTCAGTTATAGATTTTTGGCATAAGGACCCAAGTGGCAAATAACATGCTTAAACTTTAGCCTAGCAGCCAATAACTTCTTCTCTCTAAAGTGATGTGAATTTAGAAACATTAAGAATATCATTGCCCGTAACTGTATTTTTGAGGGGGAATATTCACCTAAGTTCATTGTTTGAATAGCTTCTTGCCAATTCTTCATATCCTTAAGGGAAAAAGAAAACCTTAACTGACCATATTTCTGTGTTCCTTTTAAGCTTTGGTGAATGAAAGGCGATCTTTGCTTGGTTTTGAAATTCAAGAAGGTTAACTGTCAAAAATTTAGACCAAAGGAAGTTGTTTGCCCTGTTTTGTCATAGTTGAATTGGGTTCTTTGCTTCATAATTATTGTAAGGTATAGAAGGGGCTTTGGAGGACTTGCCATGTGCGTTGTTTTATCCGTTATCAAATCTCTTGGCTACCCTCTGTAGAATAATCAATTAGTTGACAGTAGATGGAGTATTGTGTTTTATTTAGTATCTAATACTAATAATGATGCGTTTGTTATTCTGTTTTTCCTTTCGAACATGATTGATCACTTTTTGAGCAGGTTTATTGGTGGCATGACAAATACCGGCCCAGAAAGCCAAAATATTTCAACCGTGTTCACACTGGATATGAGTGGAACAAATATAACCAAACTCACTATGATCATGACAACCCGCCTCCAAAGATTGTACAGGGATATAAATTTAATATTTTCTATCCAGACCTTGTAGACAAGACCAAGGCTCCAACCTACACTATTGAGAAAGACGGCAGCAATGGTGAGACATGCATAATAAGATTCCATGCAGGGCCGCCATATGAGGACATAGTAAGTCTACTGTTCTTGTTTTGATCAGAAAGATTTATAGTTCAGTCAAGATATCAATTTAGTTATTTGTTCTTGTTTAGAATTTTAGTTCTGGATCAAATTACTTAACAGTTGTCATATCTCTGTGCCAGGCTTTCCGAATTGTGAATAAAGAGTGGGAATATTCTCACAAAAAAGGCTTTAAGTGTACATTTGAGCGTGGAATTTTACACGTGTACTTTAACTTCAAGCGCTACCGCTACCGCAGATAATTTCAGGTGCCGGTTTGCTGGGATTATGCCAATGATGCTGGCAGTCGAGATATATGTCCTGGGCAATTGACAGCTTGCAGCTTTTGGTTTCTTGACAGGAACTCCCAGCTAGTATCAGATTTGTCATGGGATTGTAAATGATTTTGAAGTTATTGAAACGTCTCTTTGTTGTAGAAATAGGTGTGCTAGATAGGGTTTCGAGTAGAGATTTAACATCTTTAGTCTGGGCCTATTACATTCCGACCTTGATTTATTGTCACACCAATGGTATCCTTTTGTATAATGGGTAGTGCCCCTTTTGATGTACATGGTTATTTTGGGCTAATCTAAGTTCACTTTTCTTCACAAAAAAAAAAATAAAGAAAAGAAAAGAGAAGAGAAGAAAAGAAAAACTTCCAGCCTGGAGCATCTCTTGGTTTTATGTTGAATTATTGGCGGGAACTATCATTTTCTTATTATTTAGTGGCCACTGAAAAAACCAGATAGGGACTAATTCCTCCGATTGTGGGAATCTCATCAAACGAGATGCAACCTAGCAAAGTACTCGTGTCAAGTTTCTAGAGGGGGTGGTGTGTGTTTGTGATGCTCCCAGATGGAGGGGCACTTCAGAATCCGCCCATGGCGCGCTGATGCTAGGCTGGTGGAAATTGTGAAATTCAGAAACCGGTGAAGTCATGAAACTAAATGTTGAGGCGCTGATGAAGCCCTGCAAATTGCGAACGTTATGTATGTGATGGGAGGAGCAGCAAGGCGCTGGAATTCTCGCCATGTCTAAATTCACGCTGTGCTTAAGTATGTCAAGAAAGATTGAGTAAAGTAACAGCATTTGTTTTAACCATTTTTATAATAATCGCTTTTGACAAAAATTTAAAAGTATTTGCTTAAAATTTGAAAATAAAACATAATAACATTTTTTGAAAAAAAAATTTAGATTTTGGAATTTTAATTGTTAACTCGTTAACCTTTTTGTTGTGTCATTTAAACCATTGTCTGTTCGCTGGTAAAAAAAAAAAACACTATTGTTTGTTCCTTTTTCTCAGTTTATCATTGATTGGTGAGGATGAATGGAGGTGCGAAGCCTCCCTCCCCAAGCATCATGGGATGTTCGTTAAGAACATCAGTTTATAGTCGCGGGTCAGTTGAAAACAGGCCCAGATCACTCTGGAACAGTGTGTCAAGTGATGCCATTCTCTGGCACCCAGACACTTGGAATAGCCACTGTAGTGACTAATGAAGTTGCTTTTGACTTATCCCGATCATCTCAGCTGATCCCTTTTCTCTGCCCTGTTTTGTTTAACGCGTCTAATTTGTATTGCCCGTCAAGATTATTCCCTCAGAAATGGATTGAGCTAATCGTGACCTTTTAGAGATGCATTCCAATTATAAAGTTGAATTTCCATTTAGTGCAATAGTTCTTTCAATCTCAGATTCACTGGGGATTTTTTTATCAGCTCATGCCATCACAAAAAACGAAGGCATCTAATTCCAGTCTCTCCTTTTTATCCCACCCGACTGTATTGACCCCTTAGAATTTTGCTTCTTTCTAGCGGGCTACACTCACTATCATGTTCCGAAGACCAAAATGCCATTGCCGTTACTTTCCGCATTGACATGATGCCTTCAAAGCTTTAACTTTGCACTGTACGAATATCTAACAATATTATAGCTTCGTACACAATAACGTTCATCTAAACTCAAATATAAATATTGCTAGGTGGCCAATAAAGGTGAAAAAAAAAAACATTGTAGCTAGTGCAGGGGCATACGGGTTACACAGCACACTTAAACAGATACCTGATCACTATTCCTCACTTGATCTATAATTTTAATGATGCTCTGAAGGTGTTGAACAATGTCCTTCATACTTGGCCTTTCGCTTTTCTTTTCTCTCAGGCAGCTGAGTGCTAGCTCTGAGAAAAGTTGTACGCTTGTTTTCACTTTATCGTCAGACGCTTCCTTAGACACTAGGAGCCTCTGATCTACCAGTTCCATGATTGACCCGTTGCTGGCACGTTGACTAACAAAAATTGCTAGGTTTACATCATCTTGCTCTCTTGAGAAATCTATGGCCTTCTGGGAAGTTAAAAGCTCCAGCAACACAACCCCATAACTATAAACATCACTTTTATCAGTTAACTGGTAGTTGCGGTAATACTCAGGATCCAAATAGCCCAATGTTCCCTGAGCACAGGTTGACACATGACTAAGTCCTGGGTTAGCCAATCTGGAGAGCCCAAAATCTGCAACTTTAGCGTTAAATTCATCATCTAGCAGTATGTTTGTGGACTTCACATCTCTATGGTAAATGGGAGTATGTGCAGCAGAATGAAGATACGCCAATGATTCAGCAGTTTGAAAAGCAACCTTCAGCCTCGTTTTCCAGTCTAGGAAGTTAGAATACCTACCATGAAGATGGTCGTGGAGGGTCCCGTTTGAGATGTACTCATAGATCATCAGAGGTTGCTCAGATTCTACACAGCAACCTAGGAGCCTGACTAGGTTCTTGTGATTGACTTGAGATAGAATTGCAACCTCGTTTAGTATCTGTTGGATGCTTTTGAGGTTGCCCAATCTAGCTTTCTTCACAGCCACGACTGTCCCATCTTGAAGTTCACCTCTGTAGACTTCCCCAAACCCACCATTCCCCAAAATTCTGTCTTTAGAAAATCCATTTGTTATTTTTATCACCTCCTTCAGTTTAAACATCCTAGCAGGTGTCTCTCCAGAATTTGACTTTATCACATCTTCTATTGTCTTTGCGTGCTTTGACCGGTAAGAGAGCTTCCAGGACCTCCTTAAGATGATGGCCACAACTGTGGCTAGACAAAAAAAAGTTACAACCACAGTCGAGACTGTTAAGCTGACCCGTGATTTAGGTTTTTTCTTGTTCTTCAAGCAAGTTGCAGCCATAGGGTCCCAATGGTATTCTACCTTGCAAAGACAGCGAAAGACACCATTTTTTTCAGGTGGGGAACAGATAGAAGCTCCAGAGCAATCTTGCTGCGCCCTGCAGAGAGGTTCAGGAGGAGAAGCCCATTGAATTTCAAGACCTTCCTCCCACTGGTAAGCAGGTTTCTCTGCATCTAAATGAAGGATGCTTCTGAACGCTTTACAGCCAGAGCTGTGAAGGCGTATCTTGTATGCTGAAGGCATCCCACCTGGAACAAAGGTGCAACAAGGGCCAACACCACTGGCACACTGAAGAGCTCTTTTGCTGTCAACATGTCCTGAGCTCTCCAAGTAACGGTGACAGAGACTAGAAGAAGTGCAATTGAGAGGAGAAACCAACAGGCGAGGTGAGCAGTTAAAGAGGAAGACTGTGTTGGATGAAGTTATTTTGAAAGGAAGTGACTCGTTTAACGAGAAGCCACCACTTACAGGCATATCTTGGGTAACACATGAACTAGAAAGCCAAGGTGATGGCTGCACCACCAAGCGTTGGATCGAAGACATAATTCTGAGAACGGAATAGGAACTTCCATTGAGGGTGTTAAAGTAGAGTTTTTTAGATTTGGGATCACAGTGAAGGCTATAGGATGGATCACCACAGCTAGGGTCAGTGCTTAAAGGATATGGAATTTGTAAGGAACCACAGTTTGGGCAAGTCTTTTGAGAAGTACAATGATGACTCAGGAAAGATAAAAGGAGGAGGACATAGCTAAATTGGAAGCGTGAACTTATGTTTGGTTTAGCGATCATTCTGCATGAACAAGGGGATGACTAATTGATCACACGTTACAGATAGGAAGAACGAAGGATAAATAGAAGGGCTACTGCACTGGAATAAAGTGGGCGCGATGCAAATTAGAAAGTTGGCTAAAGAATCTATATGGAATGCCATGACAAATTTTGGAGATTTATGGGACCAGTTGATACCCTTCACAGTGATAGGGCGGCATTTCTAGCTGTTTTCTCTAGATTGGGAATTTGCATTTAGAAAAGGCTTCAGCATTTACTACTTCGGTTTTGAAGAGTTCTTTCTTTAATCTAATCGAGCAGAATATGATTAAAGTGAAGAAACTGCCCATCAAGGCATAATAAAATATACCACAACATTATGGGCCTCGCACTACGAAGTCCATGTGCAAGTGTCAATATTTTCTCATTTATTTTTTCAGATATAGGAACATGATGCCATAAACACAAGCAAAGGTTCCATGTAGACCCGACATAGGCTTCAACCTACACTATTGAGAAGGATGGCAGCAATGGTGAGACAAGCATCATAAAATTTCATGCAGGGCCACCATTTGAGGACATGGTAAGTCCACTGTTTCTTCTTCATGTTCAGATATATTTTAACGTACTTTTCGTTTCAAACCAGGTCATCAATTCCTATTTTCAAAGAGATCACAGTAAACAAGATTATTGATGTTTTGATTCTGTACATGTATGTTTATAGCAGTCCCTATCATAGCTAGACATCAGCTCATAGTCATGCTTAAGTAATAATTCTTCGAGTCCTTTAATTTCCCTCCCTTCTCTCTGTGAAAACAAACAAGAAAAATAGGGGGGGGGGGGGAGTAAAAGAATAATTCAGGCGTTTATGTGGTGGTCCTAGGGTGCATAATCACTTTGGAGTAGTAGTGAGTTCAGTGCTGCCATTACCATCAATGGAAAGTCATTTTTTAATAATAATCCAAAAAAATGGAAAGCCTTTGGTGATCCCCATGATTGCGTATCCCACTCTGACACACAATGTTACGGTATATGCATTGTAGTGACTAATGAAGTTTCTTTTGACTTATCCCACTTATTGAAACTTTAAAGGGATCCTTTTCTTTACTTTGTTTTCCCCCACGCGTCTAATCCATCGCCTATCAGGATTATACCATCCGAAATCTTATTCCTATTCTGGTCCCTCAGGTATTGTGACCATCTTTTAGAAAAAGGAAGACGTGCCTTGAAATTTCAGCAGTTTGATGTTTTGCCACGTTATGCTGCAAAGAATCTAAATATATATTTGCCGATGTTTTCCTTAATGTAAATTTTAAAGGGACAACACGGAATTTCTCAAACGAGGCCAAGATGATCCGTACGTTCATGAAAAGCAAAACAAGCTCTTTCTAGTGTGGCTATTGATTCATAGAGCTTTGTCCACATGTTATTCCGTATCATTACTGTTGTTAGCGGTATGAATAATATGCGCCATTATATGATGTGTGTGTGTGTGTGAATTAGATGACATCAAATCCCTTATTTATATGGACTGAAGATTAAGATGATCAACCTGATGCTTTAGAAAGAGAATAGTGAACCCGAGGAAAAGCCATCATATATGGATTGAGCTAATCCGAATCATGACCTTTTAGAAATGCATTCCTAGTATAATAAAGTTGGATTTCCTTTTTGGTCCATCTTGTGCAATAATTCTTCCAATCTCAGATTCACTTGGAATTTTGATTAATTTATTCTGTCACAGGAAAAAAGAAAGCATCTGGTTCCAAACTCTTTGTTTTTCCCCCATTCACGACCCAACCAAGTCCCCATTCAGAATTTGCTCCTTTCTATCTAGTGGGCTATGCCCACTAATGCCTACTTTCCATGTTGATATGATGCCTTTGAAGCTTTTAACTCTGCCACATGTGAACGAACATCTAACAGCGGCAAAATAGTTTCTTAACAACCTTCATTTAAATGTCAAGACCATAGGAGTTACATAACACACTTTCACAAACACGTGCCTCATCCATTAATCCTCACTTGATGTACAAATCCTAATGATGCATTGATGGTTTTGGACAAAGTCTTTCGTACTTGGCATTTCATTTTTCTTTTTTCTCTGAGACAGCCAGTGCGAGTTTTGAGAATAGCTTTTTATGCTTGTCTTTAGTTTTCACTTTAAGAGATAGTATCAACAATGACAATTACTCTCTATACAACTATGGTTAAAGGCCGTCATGCGTTCCTAGAGTAACACTATCTCTTACTACTAAGTTACTATTACTCCACTTTTAGCTTTTAGACTTGCGTCTTTAAATATCCCATGATACGGGAAGGGAAACTTCAGCTTTGACTAGTGTTTGGCTGTTTGTGCATCTCAGAATGAAACCAGTAATAGCAACATGTTGATGTCTGATACAACCCACAGAAACACATCACCTGCAAATACCACCCACGTTCTGCGATGACGTTTTCATAGCTTTGAAGTATGTTCTGTCCTACATAGACAAAATAATGTCAAGCACGCTCTTTACTTTGAAACAACATAAAAGGGCTCTCAATAGAGGGAGCAGAAGTCAGAAAAGAGTTAAAGATTTAACAGATATTTTTGGCTGTTCAGAAGAGCCACTTCTGGTATGTGGCACTCCGCTAGGAAGGATTAAAGATAATGTGCGCAAGTCTAAAATTAAAGTGCGAATGAAAACTTTTCAGAACGCCTTGCAAATACCAGTCGTCAAACGAATCGATATTATCAACCTACTCAAGGAAAGTTTACAAATTCTCGCCCTATTTGTTTTTCGCTTATTCTTTTCCAGAAGAGAAAATTGAGAATTTCAAGGTTAGTTTACACAAAATGTCAAAGTAAAAGGTGCATGGATGGCGGGGCAGCCCCCTCTTGACATAATCTCTCAAATTATGTTCCTTCGACATTTAAATCGCCGAGCAAAATGAGGCCTTACTCATAATATAATAAAGCTCAGCCTTCAACTATCTTTACCGCAGTCCTGCACAAGACATAACCAATAGTATCAACTACACAAGTTATTATAGTAGCAATATACAGCATTCTATTTCGAGCACCGTTCCTTACCCAAACGGACTTTGTTTGATGGAAAGCAGCTCAACATCCAACTGCAGTTTGGGAAAAGTAGCAAATAGTAAAAATGGATATGAAAAATAAGGTAAAAACGTATGAAAGTAATGCAGCACTAGACTGAGAACCTCACTGACTAATGTGTAGGAACTCCTAAGCTACAGCATTAACAAATATAAAACTAAAATCAGAAAACGGTTCTTTACTACGCTTGCAACACTGATTGTACAGCCTTTAAATTAAGCACAAGTATATTAGGAGTTTGGATCATGGAACAGGCGAACAGCCCCTTCCAACTAAAGCTAGCTTCCTATGGACACATTAATTATAGGAAGTTATTGAAAGTAATGGACTCCTATGGATAGTGAAGGAGTTTCTTAACAGGTATATATCAAGTTGGACAGCTTTATGAGTAGATATTACTAATTACTATAGACCCTGTGATCTGCAGCACTAATAACTGTAGCATCTTCCTTCGGATAGAAACCATAGTAAAAGATCAAACAAGTTACCTCTATTGTTGCATTTGGAGGGATCTCCTGGACTCCTTTGCTTCCATAGGCCAGTTCAGGAGGAACAATTAACAACCTCTGCAGAAAACTCAACTAATTAACTGCTCTCCTTTCATTCAAAGACATAAGTGAGAATCTGAATTTTCTACCTACTTCCAAAAACTCGTATATAAAGGTCTGGGGGCTAGAAATTTAGAAAGAAATAAAAATCTGTTGTTTATATACACAAAAAACTTGCATGGGTATTGACAATAGAACCTATGAAGCCCAGGGAAATATTCAAATACATGCTTAACTCAAAACTTCGGGAAAAATTCTATACAGACGCCCGTTAGTCATTACAAACTACTAATCAGTGCCCCAATGAAACTTCCTGCCAATGCCCAAAGAGGCTTGATACAGAGAGTTTTATAGATTGTATGGCTTTTAATAACATAGTTGTGCCATATAACGAAGAAGTCTGGTATTACGATCTATCATTACCTGGCCTCCTACTCGCATGCCTTGCACCCCTAAATCTAACCCTTTAAGGACATTTCCATTCTCAGATTGGCCTACATCAAATCCATATGGCTGCAATAATTTAAGAATCTCATTAATCGATAAGTTTCCACGCGAAAAATATAACACAGACACACAGACACACATCATGACTATCCAGAAACCACTCTTGCTGCAGTAACGAAAAACACATTGCCAGACTGAAGAAACTCGATGAAGATCATATATAAAGAGGTGCAAAACTTCTGGAGTTATATTGATCATACCGTCCCTCCTCCAACACCCATTCCTTGTCTGCTAGTCATAAATGTAATATTCTTCCACTTAGCAACATAATGAACCTGCAGATTGATAATTTAAATACATCTGGGTAATGGATAATCAGCTACTAGAAAGAAGCCAAAATGATATAGAGCTGCAAGCAAAACCAGGACCAATGGATAATATTGAAAAACAACCTATTGATATTAATCAAAATCATTATCAAGATCGAAATTCTTATGACGACTATGTCTGTTATAAGGGATCCAAACAACCATAGTTTCCAATCACATATTCAATATAAATTAATTAATCATAAATACCAACATTTCCATTCTGCATTACAAAAGGGGTTAAGGCCATGAAGAAACTGACGATATTCATACAAGATTACAAGTAGATGCATGTGCCAAGCACTGGACAAGTTAAAGGTCATATTATTATGTATTAAATCTTCGGAAAGGAATGAATCAGGTCCACAGGTCCCTCGTTTTCACTAGTAAATGCATCCATGCTGAAAACCAATCACTCATATATCACTTTCTTTTGTGTACATATGTGAGCCTTTTGTTCCACAAAACTTCAGGTTGAAACTGCACATCTGAAAGTAGCATGATATGCATCAATTAATCAATTTGGTGAGACCATTGACAAGCTCTGAATTATACCAACGTTTGCCCTTCACAATATTTTTGGACTTAAAATCAGCACTAAAGATCAAGTTTGATGGTATGATTCAACACATATTGTCGAAGACTTGAAGAGTGAATGGTGGAACCCCAATACTCTCGTGTTTTTTGTATACAACGAGCTATGATTTATGCTAGATACATCCTCCCTCGCCCTTCCTATGACCTCATCATTTGATATTCTTCCTCCTTCTCTCTAGAGACTCCCCATGGAAGCAAAGTATGAAAGGTTTAATCTGTTTTATATATAGAAATCTCGAAGCTCTTTTCAATCATAAGTCAACTTTGCATATAACAAGCAAAAGCGAAAATGTGTGGATAACAGTTAACAGGGTCACAACCGTACAGCAACACGGGATCCCTTCACAGCCTCAGCTCCACTCCCAACCTTCAAATCATAATACCTGATGACATCATCACAGTTTCATCAGACAGTTGCATCAAAATAGTTATGAACATTTCTTTCTTTCTTTTTTTTTTTTTTTTTTGGTCGGGGTGTTTAAATGATGTGAGAGAAAGCTTAAGACAATCATAATGTAGCATCACCAAGCAAATAAACCTGACAGGTTCTGATAGTCTAGGAAACTTAATAGGCATATCTATTTCGCGGGGATAAAGTAACAACTTTCATATCATCAGACATAAGAAACCACTTTAGAAGCCAGGAAGATCAAGATTATTGGGGAAGTAAGAGTTATGTACTGACTTGAGACCACTAGGCAGGGTTTTGAATTCACTTTCTGGAATTTTCGATGCACGAAGCTGCAGAAAACCAACAATGGACAATCTCAACTAGAACATGAAACAGTCATTCTGAACAACTGAGGCGATAAGAGGGAACGATGGGAATCATACTGCTCTTCTACTTGTGCTAACTGCTCCAGCCACATCACACGAGTAAACTCCAGCAGCTGAAATAAGACAAAACACACTTTGGCCATGCTAGTGGGTTCTTTAATTGGTATGAATAAAGCAATGAAGTGCTCGTTGTATCTATATATATGTAACGTGGTAGGAAAAATTGAAACAGAATCTTAGGTGATAGTGATCTAACCAGTCGTCAGAAGGGCAGTAAGTAATGCCCTTCTTCCCTCAACCTGCAAAGATAGAGTGGATGGTTCAGGAGCAGGTTGATCAGAGGAAGAACATGAACAACGGCAGGGTAGCCTAAATGAACTTCTGCTGTAAAGATTCTTTTTTGTCCCTGTGGGGATATAAGTATAACCAATCGCACGTTAGCTTTGGATTGAATTCGGATAAAGCCGGGGCTCGAAAGAAGAAGAAGAAGAGAGAATTTACTTGAAGAGTGAATGGAGCTTAGAGGGGAATGGAGGATCGTGTAATGGCTGCACTGATGACGGAATAGGGAGAGTTCCATGGGGTTAGTTGACAGTTAAGAGATCAGAATCTAACTTTTTTTCTTCGTTTCGGGAGTGGACAGAGAAGGAATAGAGGATAACGTTGTTCCTTTCCTTCCATCCACAATTTCGAAGCATTTACAGATCACAAAATTTAGTGTCTCAGTCGGAAGATTTTATTACCGATATTTCACGAATAAAGCACGTTTGTAAACCCAGAATCCTCTAAAAAGAATGTAAAAACAAATAATTAATGAGTTCTTAACATGATTGTTCTAGGTGACCAGGCAGTGTCTTCGGAGAATTGACATGGGACCTCTGAGCAAACCAGAAATTTTTACGTATATAAACTCAAAAGGACAGTTAATTAATACTATCGTGATTAGCAAAAATTAATTTAGGTGGCAAGTTGTGTTCTTGACTTGAAAATCTTTTAGCCGATTTTTGATATTAGTGTTATTTAAAGTATAACCGTCACTTCCTAAATTCAATTCCATTCATTTATATTTTGATTTGAATTTTATTTTATTCTTTAATTTTTATATTCCTTCCTTTGGTTTTCTATTTAATTCCTTAACTTCTTAAAAAAAACCAAGAAAAGTTTTATTGCTTTCAAATATTAACAAATTATGGTATCTTTGTTATTTTTTCTAATACTATATTTTTTTTCGTTGAGTGTTAGGAAATATCGAAAGAGAAGACTCTTCAATTCCCCCCCCCCCCCCCCACAAAATAGTTTCTGCTACATTGAACAAACTAAAGTAGGGGATATGTGTCCATCATAGACATGAGTTATTTCTGTGCTGTAAAGTTATCTTAGAATATGTACATGACTGTCGTTATTTCAGAAACCACTCTGCGGTTTACTGCATAATGTAAGACTAAGAGCCTGTTCATGCAGGAACTGGAGTTTTCTCTGCTCCCTGTGACTCAGTATGGCTTTCATGGCCGTCTTTCTCCGTTAGTCCCACTGGGCTCACTCTCGCTTTATCACTGCCTTCCACCCATCTCTTGACCTTTCTCAGCAACTTATTCTTCTTGGAACAAACACCGTCACTTGGAACAGCTCCAAAGCAAGGCATTGGCTGATGATCCTGCTCGATGACCGAATCATCTGTGTCATATTGTGTAATTCCATCGCTTCCTTCTGACTTCTCTTTCATACGCTCTCTCCCCTCATTCTTCTGTTGCCCGTCTTGCTTCACCAGTTCATGCCTTAGGCAAGCGTTGATCCAACGCAGCTGAATCAGTTCTTTGACTTCGTCTTCTCGTTCTCTCTTCAGTTCCTCCATTTCCTTCACAAGTTGCTTATATTCTTCCTTGCTCGCATCTAATGCTTCAACCTTCATGTGGGAAACCTAGTCTTCAATGCTCATGAAGACCAAAATAATTCCACTGTTTTTTTTTCCATTTTAATGTATATGTTGCTTACCTTAGACGCGTACGATTTTTCTGCCTCGTCGAGATTCTTCAGAAGTTCGTTCTTTTCATTCTGCAGTTGTTCCAAAACGCTGTGTAGCTCTCTCACTTCGTTCTTTATTTGATCGATAACATCAGTACTCGTGCGCAAGGCGTTGCGGTTTTCCAGAATCTCAGTTTCTGAGGCCTTGATCTTCAAAGCTTGCCTGTTCGTCAGTCGAGACTGTGCCTTTGATTTTCTCTGTAGCTTCTTGAGCCTCCCATGAAGCAACCTGTTTTGTGATTTGCAACCGTCAAGCTGCTGAGTAATTCTCACGTATTGGACCAGAAAACACTCCAACTTTCTGTTCTCTGCCTCCATGAACGAAATCTCCTTCTCCAATAATTCAACGCGAGCAGTCTCCACCGACAACAGATTTATGACCTGCGTCAGCAGAGATTCCCGCTCTTTCACATCGCAATAGCGATCAAACTGCAAACGCAAATCCGATTCTCTCTTTTGCAGATCTTCAATCTGGCTTCTTAGCCGACTAATCTCTTGTTCTAAACTTGGATTATTTTCGTGAGATGCCGAGTTATGTTCTTCCTTGGAAGGGAGGCCATGAGAGTTCTCATCAGGTTTGACTCCCTGCTGAGAATCATTTGTTTCAGGGGAACTGACGTCTGGTCTGTTTAGCGAGGGCGTGGATAGGCTTTTCTTGGCAATGATCCAGGCATAGACGAGACCAGCCACAGATAAAACGGCCAGAGGGACACCGGCTTTGAGGACTAATGGAGTTAGGAGCTCTGTTTTGGAGGAAGTGTTGTCCATACAGAAAGATAGAGGTGTTTTGTTGCAGTTATGTGGTGTGATGGTGAAGACAATAACCGATTAAAAATGCTGCAATAATCAAAAGATTGATCAAGAGGTGACGATGGAGAGTTGAAGAATAGTAATCAATGGCGTTGCTTGGTTGAGAGGAACAGTGACGTGCATCTTTTTGACTGCTTCAAGAGACAGAAGCAGGGGCCTTCCACGCCAACATCATTACTGCTGGAAGCTCCTTGGAATCCAATTCCTTTCTGGATGGAGATGAACCCCTTTGCTTTTTCGCAAATTGACTTTACCCACTTAAGCTTCTTTTCTTCCCCGGAATCTTGATGTCATGTTCTGTTACTCATATTCCTCGTCTTAACTGATTTTTTTCAAAAGAAAAATACCCAAAAAAGAACGTAACAGTATCAAATCAAATTATAATAGTTAAGAAGGACACACACCGTCCGCGTATCAAATATGATAAACCATGGGCCACCAGGATACATATATGGGAATATGTACGTACTATGTGTATATTGGAAGTTTAAGACAGAGATACGAGTTCTTGAGTTTTAAATCGTTATTTTTAGGGTAAGATGATAATATCCACAACAATCAACCAAGATATTGAGTTTTACTAATTTTTTTGGGCCAATTATCGAATTTGTTTTAAATTTTTTAATTGATATGGAAATATTTCGTTAAAAAAATCATCATGCAAATGTTAAAAGTACGTTTTGGAAAAAAGAAAGTTAAACATGTGATGTGATGCAATGCATCATATCGGACGCGCATTATATATAAGTTTTTTTCGCTGGTCCAAAAAAAAGAGTACTTTTTCATTTTTAAAATATCGGTGCTTCATGCTTCCTTTTTTTTTTTTTCCCGGCCAGCAGTGCTTCAAACGTTTTTACAAATGCAACCGGTGTGCCTATAATTTTATAATTTGAGTGAATGAATTTAAATGCTTTTAACTTTATTATGGTATAAATTAGAATAAGGTTAAATGTTTCTTATGAAATAGAAATAGACTAAATTCTTGGAGGAGAGAAAATATTTTTAAGAATGTATCCTTAAACTAAATTAATGAAAATATGTTTGATATTTATACCAAAGAGATTGACAGCTACAAAAATATATATTAAGTGGGTTGGATGCGCGTAACAATTATAAAACTTTTTACAGCCAGTTTATGAATTATAAGTTCTTTTGAAAAATTTATGTGTACTCTCTTTTCAATGCAACTTTACACAACGTGATCCATTTCTGTTCTTCATATTGAATCAAATCAATTTAAGCCTTATTTTCGAACACGCTCCTTTATTATAGAACCATGTTATATTATACTACTTCGGTTTTTAATATAAGACTGTGTTTGATTTTTATTTTGATTCTAAATATAAGACCCTAATTCACTTTGTCTCTCATATTTATATATTTTTTTCCAAGGTCGTCCTTCTAATAATTATAGTTCTAGCCAATATAGTTGATTAGTAAGGATATTTTAGGAAAGACAACATCTACTTATTACAAATAACTAATTTAACCTCTTTCCTTAATCTCCTCAAATTAGTCAATTGGGTCTTATAATTAGAACCAGAGGTAGTACTACCTCCGGTTCTAAATATAAAATTAAACAATCACAATCAAATTAAGTTAATTATTTATAATAAATAAGTGTTATCTTTTTTAAAATATTATTGTCAATCAAGTCTATTGACTATAACTAATATTATTAGAAAGAATATCTTAATGACTATAACTAATATTATTAGAAAGAATATCTTAAAAAAAATAGATAAATTTAAAAAATAAAATAAATTAATATTTTGTATTTAAGAACAGGATAAAATTTATATTAAGAGAGAAGCTAGTATTGTTATTTTTTTTTTGACGGAAAGCTAGTATTGTTATTTACCACTTATGGGGGGGAGCACGAGACAAAATGACATTTTCTGCCGTCGGCAGGGGCGGCGGGACAAGTAAATCACGTTTTGTATTCTTTTTTTTTTTTCCACTCCACGTGAATCAACCACTATCTTAAGCGCTCTCTTTAGTCTTTTCTAAAGTGGGTCCTTTTATTTTTTAATTTGAAAAACGAATAGTGCAGTTAAAGACTTACCAACAGTGTGGTCTTTATTTTATTGCGATTTGTTTCTTTCTGGGCACACCATATTTTATAATTGGAAAAACCATATTACAGGTACTTATATTTTCTTTTAATTTTCAATTTAGTATCTATGTGTTTTTTGTTTTTAACTAAATCTTTAATTTTGCTCTATTAACATCATTAATCCTTATGTAAATACTAAAAATATCAATAGAACAAAGTTATAAGAGCTAATGTTACTAAAAAGATAAAATTAAATGTTTAATTAAAGGAAAAAAAACACATAAATACCAAATTAAAAATTGAGAGAAAGTATAGGTACCTCCTATGATTTTCCCTTTATAATTTATAATGTTATTTTTATTTTGAATAACTTCGACTGTTTATCTTCAATTTCTCAAAAAATATTTTAAAATTTTTAACTTTTCGATCAATTTTTATTAGAGCGTCAGAGAAGCAGTTAATTGGATGTGGAATGTGCAAAACAATAATTCCATAAAAAAGGATGCGTGTGGTTATTGAGTTTAAACTTTATATATATAACGAATTCAATTATTGTTAGGTTTCAGGCGAGAATGAGCTATCTTATAGTAAAGCGTAAATTTTTATCTGTGAAACTCAAATTCAAGACCCTTCTAGAAAAATGTTGCGATTGTCATATTTATCATCTATCCATTTGTTTGATTCGTTAATACTAACTTGGCTTACGTGTTCCCAGTCGAATCTGGTATTTTTCCCACGGGTTAAATGAAGAACTCTACGGGCACCCACAATAAAGAAAAAAAACAGGGGATTACACTTTAAAGTGATGCGCGTGTGCGTGCGTATAATATATGTATTTTATTTGACCAAAGACTAGTTTACTGATTCGCAGTCTTGGCAATTTCTTCATTCCTTCCTACCTAATTATTTTCATCACCTCCTTTTGACGGGTGACAGGGATATTCTTTTTATAAAAAAAAAAAAAACATTATGTTCCCTTAAAACTTGTCCTTACAGTCAGATTTATAGGATAAGGTGTAATGCTTAACATGTAACTTGGAGGCCTTCGCTACATTTCTTGCATTTACAAGGCAATCTCACCAGCCATTGCAGAATTAATAGGAATTATTTACAACCTTAACCTCTACTGGTCCAAGAGTTTTTTAAAAATACTACTCTTCCGATCTCTAATATAAGACCCATTTAATTAATTTGATTAGATTAAGAAAATTAGGTAAGTTAGTTAATTATAAAAAAAGTGAGACATTTTTCCTAAAACACCATAATCATCTTTCTTAATACCCCTTCTCTCACTTTTACTTGATTATAATTGAGAGAGTATCCATAGGAGTAATTTAGAGAAAATTGATAAATATGAAAAATGGGTCTTATATTTAGGACCAAAACCAACTCAAGAATTGAGTCTTATATTAAGGACCGGATGAGTACCTAGTTATCTAATTTGAATAGATTAAGAAAATTATTTATTTTAATTATTTGTGATAATTAAATATTATTTTTTTAAAAATATTTTTATTAATCAAGTAAATTAGCTAAAACTACTATTTAATGAAATCTTTAATATGTACAATTACTATAAGAACTATTATTTAAAAAATAAAATAAATTAAAATTTAATATTTAAAATCAAAATAAAAATCAAATTAGTTTTTATATTAAAAATTTAAACTTATAGTTTTTTTTTTTTTCCCGCAATTAACTCCGTTTTCACAGGCTGTGATCGTCAGCACGTCTTTAAAGATATCGCGGATGACGTTAGAGTACTTGTGCGCAGAGATTAACAGGTCTTAATTAATTATGTTCACAGGGAATCCGATTCCCTTGCAGATCAGTTAGCTAAATTTACGTATGTATTGTCGCAAGGGCTGTACTTTTCAATGATTTAATGTTATGATATTCACTTAAATTGGTTAATTAACGAGGAATAACAGTTAGGCTTTGTTTTGCTAAAAAAAAAAAACAGTTAGGCTTTTTTTTTTTTACTGAAATAAATTTCCGAAACACATGAGAGTTAAAAAAAATACTTTTAAGTACAAGGTGTTTTTTTTTATGAATTTAAACACCTTATGTTAAAAAAAAAAAATTTCCATCCAAACACCCGGTGACGGAAAGAGAGAGGTGACGAGTGAACGCGTGGGGCTCAACGGCTCGTAAGAGTTTGGAGTTTGGACCTTACTCTGGTCCCACCAAACATCTCATTTTCCCTCCATCCAGACACGGGAATTTCTTTTTCTTTTTGGACAAACGGGAAATCTTAGTTTATGAACTTTAAACAAACAAATGATTCGATGAAACCAACCTTCTTTTTGGAATTGTGTGTTTAGGGGGTGCATCATCAATTAAAATAAGCTCTTTTAGGGCACACAAGCCCAGGTCCGATAGAATCGGCGCGTGATTTCCATGTGATCGGACTCCACGGGAAGATTGGGATCATGTATAGTGCAAAATTGCCAATATGATGGATTTTTCGTTGACTCCGTATCCACAATCGGACAATCCCTCGAGGACATCTCCACAGCATCACAAAACCAAATTGGGCAATTTAGCAATGCATGGGATGTCAAGAGCATTGTACTGAGAAGCAGATGGCTGCCAAAATAACCTATCAATTGTGGGTCCGTTTAGATTAGTGGTAGAAAAAATAACTTATTTACAATTTAACTTTTAAAAAAACGAGATTGAGTAAAAGTTATGTTGGACAATGTAATTTATATTTGGATTGATTTTTATAAATAATTTAGTTTGTGAAAGTAAATTATTTGGATTATAATTAAATAAGTAATTTTAGTTTGTAAAATTACTAAAATGAGTATGAGTTTTATTAAATACTATTTCAGGTCTTGATAATAAGACTTTGTTTGTAAATAAAAATAAAAAAAATATCAATTTATACAATATAATAATTTTAAATTATTTATAAACTCCTGTTAATCTCATATTTTTTTATCATTTATTATAAGACATATTTATTTAAAAATAAAAGTATATTTTTAACTTATTTATTACTTTCAACTAATTTCAATTAATTTCAACTAATTTGAAGCAATGGCGATTAGGCGGCGTTCGGCCATTGCATATTTCACCTCATTTGTCTGTGCGTATGGGGGGGCCCATGAACATGTTACGTTCAATGTTGCAGGCACCATAACAGGGAATTGATCACGTGTTTTTCGAGCCCCAACATTTTTATCTGGTGAAGGTTTCCCCTTGCTGGATCAGTCCAAATTCCAAACAACCACTCGGCAAAGCCTTCGTCTTTTACTGCGTAATGAGACCGCGTCCCGCCTTGGGGCCCATTGTCCAAATGAAGAAGTTAAAACCAAAATTACCGACAACATTTTCATCATAAAATTTATTGCTAAAAAGTGTCTAAGGATCAAGCTAGGGCAAGTGATTTTCACTGGGTGCCAATATATATTTAACTGTATGTAAAAGATTTTCATTTTGCTTGTACTTATTGATACAATTAAAGAAAAATCGTTGAAAATATGTTGTACCTGGATAAACAAATTTCAGATAACTTTAAGTAATAAATCTCATAATAAATGATTTTTAGCAACTTTTTCCATAAAAACAGTGTCTTTTTTGGGGTTAAAAAAAACAGTGGCATTTTGAATGCCACTACTACTTCATCCCTTATTATAAGATCATTTTAACTAAATAACACGATTTAAGAAAACAGTTAAAATTAGTTAAAAATAATAATATGTAGCAAATATAAATTTTTTTCAAATATACCCTTATATGTAAATGGATAAATGTGAGAGAGTAATAGTAAAATAAATGAAAAAAGAGAATGTATTAAACACATCAAATTAGGGGTAAAATAGGTAATACTGCATTAAATATTCAGACAAACTCGAAGAGAATGTTATAAAAAATATAAACCCATTTAAAAAATCAGATCTTATAATAAAAAACTGAGGCAGTACTCCAGAAGGATCAAGGGATATTATAATTTAAAGTAAATTGACCTCAAATGATTTGTCACTAGACACGTTTTAAATTCATTAAAGTTAAAGACATTTTTTTTTGGTCAAAAAAATGAAACACGCATAAACTCGAGCTTTGCGTGAAAAGTTTATTCAATGGCAATGTGCTCCTGATGGATCCAGGGAGTGGGGAGTGGGACGTGGGGGAATCAAGAGTGAAGATGAGCCTTGTGTGGAAGCGGAAACAAGCGAGCTCGTCCCAACAAGCGGGGTCCACCCGGAGAATCGAAGGTGGTGCTTCTATCTCTGTCCACGTGGGCTTATACTAGTAGGAGTATCATCTACTGAGCCAGTACATTCAATGCATCTCTCAACTCCATGTTCGGTTCCGTCTACTAAATATTGTACTGATGAATAAACGACATAAATCAGAAAGGAAGATATTTAATTTCCAAGGAAATTTAAAAAAAATCCCATGATTAACTAACCTTGGAAATTAAAAGAATCACATAATAATATTTTTATATATATAAATTTATTAGGTTGTTCTCATTTATCATATTTTTTCTCAATTGTTCTAATTAATTATGGTACTAGACAAAGGAAAAGAAGATATTGGAGCTCACATCTTTTGTGTTTTTTTTCCTTTAACTTCATTTAAAAATAACACAGGCAGAAAAGGAAGGATTTTACAAAACCCCGGGAAAATCTCCCTTTTTTGGGGGAAAAAAAAGGAAAGAAATTTTGACACGTGGTAAGTGTAAAACCCTAGGCGAGGCCCCGCCAGCCTCGCCCGCCTCTTGCTTCCCACCAAGTCCCGCCTTTTTAATACCATCATTCTGCGTCTCTGCGAGGCTGACCTATTCATCATATATATTACAGTACTTATTTTGTTTCACTTGCCTCGCTGCCACCCGTTTTGCAGGAGCAGCCACCCCAAATCGCTGCTTTCTGTTCTGTAATCTCCATTTCCTTCCTATTTCTCTCTCAACCCGCCCACCGCACCGCACCACACCATGGAGGCATTGTCATTCTCCTCCGCCCTGTCGCCTCTTCGTCGTCACAACCGTTTGCACAACTTGGCTGGCAGAAGCAATCAATTTGCCAGAGGATGGTCTGGCAAGCCCTTCATAACCGCCACCCTGTCCAAATCGGCGGTGGAGGTAACCTCCGTACCTTCTTCGTCTTCGACCGTTACCTCTCGAGAAGAAGATCCGCTGGCTGTGATTTCCGTACCCCCTCGTCCCATTGTATCTCCCGATTCTCTACAGTACCCTCCTGGTTACCTTGGAGCAGTCCCAGACCGCTCTGACTGTGATGACAATGATAGCATAATCAATGCCATGGGTTACTTGACCAATATACTTTCTTCTAAGGTCTATGATGTGGCTATTGAATCTCCGCTCCAGTTGGCGCCAAAGATGTCGGAAAGATGGGGTGTCAATGTTTGGCTCAAAAGGGAGGATTTACAGCCCGTATGTTGCAATCTTTGGTGATGTTGGATGGATTTTAGTCCTTTTTACTTTTCATTTTGCTTATTGCATCTCTATACTATATGCGCAATGTACCCTGCTACATCTCCGGCTCAGATATTGATTTGGTGTTAAATAATTATGCCTTAGTCATGAAGAACTTGTTAACAGTTATTAAGTTCCTTTAAACTTCGTGGAGATAATGCTATCATATAATTCAGTTAGTCAGTTCTTATCTCTCTGCATTAGAGACGGAAGCGTTAATCCTGTGTAGAAATGTTGATAGCCTTCTCTTTCGCTATTCTAAATCACCACCTGTACGGTGTCTGTCCCCTGTGGGCGAGGAAGATGGCGGGACGGGTTTTCATTTGACCTTCCTTCGTAGATGCTGACCTTTTACTTCTAGTTTATTACTTGTATGTGTTAGAATTAAGAATTTAATGCTTGTTATCATTGTACTCAATAGCTTGATAACCTTTCTGTCTTGATAGCAGATCTTAAGAAACAAAACGGTATCTTGGAAAATGAATTGTTTGAATGACCATAACGTGGTTTGAGATTTCCACCAAAGTGAAGATAGAAATATAACGATGTCCTACGATGTAGGATTATGCTGGTTTGTCTTGAAATGCCATGAAAAGATTTCAGTGGGCATTATTCATTACAAATTGTATTTAACTTGATAATTGATATTCTATGGTGATATATATATAAATAGTTCATTGGAAAATGTGCATAATTCTTGACTTTCTAAAATTATTCCCATCCTTAGGTTTTCTCATTTAAGCTCCGAGGAGCTTATAATATGATGGCCAAACTTCCAAAAGATCAGCTGGAAAAAGGTGTTATCTGCTCATCAGCTGGAAACCATGCCCAAGGAGTGGCATTAGCTGCCAAGAGATTGAATTGCAGTGCCGTGATTGCTATGCCTGTTACCACCCCAGAAATAAAGGTGGATTTCTTTTTGTTTTTTGTTTTTTTGTTTTTTGGGCGGCTATGTTGCGGTAATAAGTGTAAATGACCAAGTTACATGCTTTGATTTGATTCCCCCGCACTCCTTTAATTTCAGTGGCGATCTGTTGAGAAGCTGGGTGCTACAGTTGTTCTAGTTGGGGACTCTTATGATGAGGCACAAGCATATGCTAAGAAGCATGCAAAAGAGGGGGGTCGAACATTCATACCTCCGTTTGATCATCCGGATGTCATTATGGGCCAGGGAACAGTTGGGATGGAAATTTTTCGCCAAGTACAGGGTCCAGTGCATGCAATATTTGTGCCCGTGGGAGGTGGTGGTCTGATAGCTGGCATTGCTGCTTATGTGAAGCGGGTGTCTCCACAGGTTTGCAAGATATTACGATTGTCTTCTCTACATTTTATGGCATGATTTATAGCAAGAGGAATAACTATTGACGTCTATCGAACAGGTAAAGATTATTGGAGTAGAACCCACTGATGCAAATGCAATGGCACTGTCATTACATCATGGTCAGAGAGTGATTTTGGACCAGGTAGGAGGATTTGCAGATGGTGTAGCTGTTAAAGAGGTCGGTGAAGAAACTTTTCGCCTATGCAAGGATTTGGTTGATGGTGTAGTCCTTGTAAACCGTGATTCAATCTGCGCTGCTATAAAGGTGAGGTTCTTGTTGCTTGTGAAAGCTTGCAATTCGGTGCTTCTTTACTATGATGAGTTAATTTCCTTATGGTTTTTCAGTTTATATTGCATTTTTTTACTTTTTCCAATAACTATTAAGATCTGACAGTAATAGAACTTGTTGCAGGACATGTTTGAAGAGAAAAGAAGCATACTAGAACCAGCAGGTGCTCTTGCCCTTGCTGGAGCAGAGGCATACTGTAAATATTATGGTCTCAAGGGGGAAATATTGTAGTGATAACCAGTGGGGCAAACATGAATTTTGACAAGCTGAGGGTGGTGACTGAACTTGCTAATGTTGGTCGAAAGCAAGAGGCTGTGCTAGCAACTATTTTGCCGGAGGAACCTGGTAGTTTCAAGCAGTTTTGTCAATTGGTATTCTTTGCTGCTTTAGCTGAAAATTCTTGTGGTTTTATCAATTGGTATGTCTACATTGCCTTAACTGAAAATTCTGAGTCTGGTAAACTTTGGCCCCGGCAGGTAGGGCAGATGAATATTACAGAATTCAAGTACAGATATAATTCTGATAAGAAAGCCGTTGTCCTGTACAGGTAATCTTAGTGACTAGGAAGCCTGGATATTTTTTTGACCATTTATATTAATTTGAAGGACATTATCTGTTAGTTTTTCAAGGAACTTATTATCCTTCGAAATTGTGTGTAGTGTTGGGGTTCATACGGTTTTGGAACTAAGAGCCATACAGGAGAGGATGGAATCTTCTCAGCTTAAAACTTATAATCTCACGGAGAGTGACTTGGTGAAAGATCACTTGCGATATCTGGTAAGTTTTATTGCCCAAGTTTCTTTCATTGTTTAATACCTTGTATGCCATCATTTTCTCAAGATTATGACCATATATCAAATTCTGTAGTCATACTACCTAAGTTGCTTGTTTCTGTTCAATTTTCTCTGACACAAGACCATTGTTGAAAAATTGTTAGACGACATGACTGGGATTTGCTCTATGCCTGTAGGAAATCTTGTTATTCTTACATTTAAGCCTCATTAAGGTTGTGACGAGTGTATGATGGTATAATGTCTCCGATGGTGGTATAGCTACAAGTCAGTAATTTTAATTTACAGATAACACTGACTACTTCACTCAGTGAATAGTAGTAGAATAACCTGTCGAACATGTGATGTTGTCTGTGTGTATTGCGGTGCCATGTTGACTCGGTTTTGATTACATGTCAGATGGGAGGTCGATCAAATGTTCAGAATGAGGTTCTTTGTCGATTTGTCTTCCCAGAAAGACCTGGTGCTCTGATGAAATTTTTAGATTCTTTCAGTCCACGTTGGAATATTAGTTTATTCCATTATCGAGGGCAGGTGAGGAGTAGTTAAAGTTTGCTATGTGTTTAAATCTGAATCAAGATGAGAGATGTTATACGTCTTTAATCAATGCACAGCTAATTTCATCCTTATACTTGCTCTCCAACAGGGTGAAACTGGCGCGAATGTATTGGTCGGAATACAGGTACCAAAAGAAGAGATGGTAGAATTCCATGACCGTGCTGACATACTTGGATATGATTATACTGTAGTAAACAACGATGATGACTTCCAGCTTCTAATGCACTGAGGATGGCAGCCTCCATTGTGATTATTATTATTATTTTTCCCCTTAGCGTAAGCTTATGCGATAGCCGCAGTACAGAGAGAGGGGGATGACTGGCAAAGAGAAGGCCTCAAGGCACACTAGCCTGGTTGAGAAGAGCAGCTAGTGGTTTCTTCCTATTATAATAAGTAAGTTATCTGTTGTAATGTATTCAGTTTTACTTTATAATTGGGTTGGATATGAAATCCTCTAATGTTAGATAGTCTTTTCATCGCTGTAAAATAATTCAATCTCAGTTTCATACCATTTTCTTATTTTGATTTTATTTTTAATTATGAGCCGTCATTAACTTTAGTTCACTTGAAGTAGAGGAGTATCAGAAGAAGAAAGATTTCCCGCAGCACAGTGCAACATTAACATGACATTGATAATGATGCATTCGCATAATTATGGTTTGGCGTACGTGTGCTCCTCGTCTTCATGCCACTTTTGTTATGGTAACACCCGCCAGATTCATTTGGATGCTCTTCCATATCTGCGTATAATTAAGCTCAACATACCTGCGTGGGCAAGCAAAGATGTACGCTAGCACTCGCGTGAGGCGTCCCCTTCTGGCAAGGAGGACCACGAATTAAATTATCAGTTAGGTTTTAAATTATCAATTTAATGATAATCAGGTTCTTAATTTTTCTTTAAAAAACAAGTTATAAATAAATTTAGCATTATTAATTGCAGGTAAAATATTTAAATTTTGAAATATAACTTTTAATTTGCTGTCAAGGTTTCTGTTTTCAATGTTCAGGGGGTGTTTGGCCACTATAAAAAAAATGTTTTTTAAAAACATTTTTTTGTAGATTGAGATAAGCTTCTTTACATATTTATTTTATATGTCATAAAAATATTTTTTAAAACCATAGTTTTGATTTTATCACAACATTCTGAATCTGAATTGATCTTTTGGAATATAAATGTCATTCTCCTTGATTGAAAGGCATCAATTGAGAAATACATGGATTAAGGTATATATGTGAGTTAGCTTTCCGTAAAAGTCGCGTCTTCTCCAAAATGCCCATGCTGAGCTAGCCGTGCTTGATTACATCTAATTTTCATTTTCTAAGAAGAGAGTTTCCAACTTGGACGGTGACCATTTTTGATTAAATTCTGCTTAACTTATGGTTAAATAAAATAGGTGTCATGCTATAATCAGCATATTTAAACTCTGGTGCTGCTTGAAATTCCCAAGACGCCCTTGAGATGCTTACCTCAGTCTATCTTCATCCGGGTTATGAACAACTGGAGATATTCCGGAGCATTGGGAGGTCGGTGAGACGTAACTAGGGATGGGAAGCTTATTAAATTGATTGTTTACGGATTTGAAATTTTTAAATTTTCTTGAAAATCATCAATATCAATATAACAGATAAAGCAAGTTGCTTACCTTTTATTCAAACGAAAAAAAACATGTTCAAAAAAACATTAACTATAGTTATCAGTTTTTTCACTTGTGGTTAAAGAGTGATTCTCTGTATTTGCTTCAGAAGTGAGGTTTCTTACCATTTATAACCCGTGTTGATACACACACATAAAGTCAATACTTATGCGTCAATGAATTAAATACTCCTCTGGTTTTACTTATAAGTAATTTCTAACATGTTTTACAGAGATCAAGAAAAACTTTAAACTTTATTAACTCTCATTTAAAATTTAATAACTTTTTAATTTTATCCTTATTTAATATAACACTATATCTCATGTAAACAAAATTAACAAAATAATAAATAAAGAGTAAAATTGTACATCTATATAAAAAATTTCTCTTAATACTTTATAAATAAGACTAAAAAATGTTCTCTCTCTACCTTATAAATAGGACCAGAAGAGTATATGATAAGGATATCACTAACACTGGTTCGAATATAATAAATATCCAAAATATTTTTATGATATTGATGAGATTAAATTATAATTTCAGCGAGCAAAACTAGTAGTACCTTTAAAATTTAACACACGCATCAGTAGTAACTTGCCCTTTTGGCAATTGCAAAGGAATTTTAATCGTTAAAGCCTATCAGCAGTCATTGTTTATTAAATTTGAAATCCGTGTTATTTTGGGGGGGGGGGGGATGGCATCCGATTCTTTTTTATTAAGATTCTCTTTGTGAAGGCCTCCGTATTTTTCAATATCTCGGGAGGAAGATGAACATAAACTCAAATTTTCGTCTTTCAGTTTAACAAGCGAGGTAATTCTCAAGTGTGTAATCCAAGTTTTAAAATTGAGCTGGATCTCTAGAATACACAGAGTCTACTTCCCGGTTTCAATTTTCGGCCTTATAAAAGTTTTAAGAACTCAAACTCTGTTCTTGTAATATTAATTTATGCAGATACATATTTTTTAAAGAAATTTAACGTGTGTCAATAGGACATTGTAAGTATCTTGTGCATATGCAAAATCAAAGATAAATAAATTGATGTATCTCTTTGTTACGTTTTCATCACCCTCCGAATCCAGTAGAATAAATTGTTGCAAAGCATTTGACTTGTAATTAATTTGTGAACATGTTCGTAGAAAGACACGCTGGATAGGGAGGGCAAAATGGGAAGCTGCAGAAAGGAGGCCAGGCGGGGTCCAGTTCCAGCTAACACTCCCAGAACAGGAAAACGCATGAAAGGGCAAAAGAGGAAATACAAAAAGTTGCATGAAAATCTCGAATATTGAGGGAGCAGTATGACGACGCTTGGCTTCACAAGGCCTACCATTTACCACCAACATTTCTACTTCCCACCTCGCCCCCACCTGCACTCTATCAAAAATTCAAAAATTTCTTGCTTCTCTGTTTCATCTCTTTCTCTCTAACGTTTCTACAAATCATGACAGACTTTCCCCAGTTTCTGCTACCCTGATACCTTACATATAGACCGAACTTTCCCCTTTTGTGAAGCCGAAGCTGGCTAGCTAGCTTGCTCTTGAAAAGACTGAGCTTCCACATAATATACAGAAATGGTCAATGCCAAAACAAATTGTTGTTCATGGCGGGGATCTTATTCATCTTCATCAGTCAAACTTTTGTCGTTTATGATGCCTCTGCTTCTGTTTGCCGGCCTCATTTCTGTGTTGGGTCCAAAAGTTTCCTTCTGGCTTGCTGTCGAACGTCTCTTATCCACCTCTGCCAATCCTTCTTCTTCTTCTCAGAAACCGACACAAGGGGTTGTGGATTTAAGCTCAAGCCAGGTGGTTGCCGTCGATGCTCTCAGTAAGCAAGACAGTGCTATCTCTGATCCTCCACTTTCTTCTGCTCCGGTGATCCAACCACTTCAACGATCTGTAAGACAGACATCCCTTTGTTTATCGGATTTTTAATCTTCGATCGGCATCTCTCCGGAACAAAATCTGTTTTATGAGCGACTTTCTAATCTGCTTTTAATAGATGTAATCAAAGCCATTAATGCTTAATCTCTAGTTTTTTCCCCTTATCTTTTCAATGAATAAGACCCATTAAGGCAGTAATGATGGATGTGATATTTGTGAATCAATATGCAACGAGCTTAAATGAATTAGTTTTTCTGGGTATTTTTATCGGTGTATGTCCACTCTTGCATAAACTTAACGTGTTTCTTTTTAGTTGCATCAACTTCATTGTGCAATATTGAATTCTGAAGTCAATGCTAACGTAGATAACTTCGATGCACTTTCTTATACTGTTTTCATTTTATATTTAAATAAATTAAGGGTACTTTTGACTGACTTCTAAGGAAAATCGGTAACGAGCACAGAAATCTTAACTTCGGCGAGTTTGATGAAACTGATTAATTTGACTGCTTGAATTCATGACATAACAGAACAAAACTGAAGAAACATTCAACGTCGACACTGAAATTAGGCCCACCTCAGCTCATTTAAACGAGTCATACGTTCCTGTCGTGAGACAGAACAAGCCAAGAAAATACAGCATCCTAGATAGGACCGAAGCTGGCCTGCTACATGCTCGATCTGCTATTAGAAGAGCCGGAAACGGGAATCAAACACCAGATCCAGACTATGTCCCAATAGGTCCAATGTATCATAATGCCAACGCATTTCACAGGTACCATGCAATCCACGAGCACACCAAGTGAATAATGTCATGCATCTTTCTGAGTTTTTATCTACGTTCACTATCTATACTATCTGATATACGTTAATCCACTCATTATCCCTTGGAAAAAAAAATTAAAATTACTGGGACAGGAGCTACTTGGAAATGGAGAAACAGTTCAAAGTCTTTGTGTACGAAGAAGGGGAGCCGCCAGTTTTTCATAACGGACCTTGCAAGAGCATATACGCAATGGAGGGAAATTTTATTCATGCTATTCAGGTGAACGACCAATTCCGAACAAGAGATCCCCAGAAAGCACACGCTTTCTTCCTTCCTTATAGCGTAACAATGTTGGTGCGATTCATCTATGTTCGCGACTCTCGTGATTTTGGACCCATCAGAAAGACGGTCACAGATTATATCAATATCATCGCCTCCAGATACCCCTACTGGAACAGAAGCCTAGGAGCTGATCACTTCACGCTTGCCTGCCATGACTGGGTAATGCCCTGGAGTTTTCGGTTTCTCTTAGCTCATAAGAACACACACAAACACTAGGGGCAAACATGTACAGTGCAAATTAACTTTGAGGTTGTTTCAGGGGCCTGAGACTTCATTTTCCATTCCTTATTTGCACAAGAACTCAATTCGAGCGCTGTGCAATGCCAACACCTCGGAGGGATTCAACCCAGCGAAGGATGTTTCCATTCCAGAAATTAACCTTCAAACTGGCTCGCTAAATGGTTTCACTGGGGGTCCATCAGCATCGAGGCGTCCAATCTTGGCATTCTTTGCCGGAGGGGTTCATGGTCCAGTCAGGCCTGTTCTTCTGGATCATTGGGAAGACAGAGACGAAGATATGAAGGTTCACAGGTACCTTCCTCGTGGCGTGTCGTACTATGAGATGCTGAGAAAGAGCAAATACTGCCTCTGTCCAAGTGGATACGAGGTTGCGAGCCCCAGGGTGGTGGAGGCAATTTACACGGGGTGCGTGCCGGTGCTTATTTCAGACCATTATGTGCCCCCTTTCAGCGATGTTCTGAACTGGAAGTCCTTCTCGGTGGAGGTTTCGGTGAAGGAGATACCCAACTTGAAGAATATATTGATGAGTATCTCGTCGAGGCAGTATATACGAATGCAGAGAAGAGTGGGGCAAATTAGGAGGCATTTTGAACTGCATTATCCTCCCAAGCGATTTGATGTCTTTCATATGACCCTTCATTCTGTATGGCTCAGGAGACTGAACATTAGAGTTCGACATGATCATTAACTCGCTATCTGATTCTATTGCTGTCTTCTTGTTATATGTCTGCGGCAAAAATGACTGATTATTTAATATTTCTGTCTTGTTTATTGGTCTCTTGCAGGCAAATATGAATTTAATTTTAAATTTTAAATTCTTTATTCAATATGGTTTTCCCGCGGTTTTTTAAGGCCGTTTGGCGAAGTCCTTCTCGATGTGTTTGATATTGTACTTGTGAGGGTAAATAAAATCCTCCTCGTATTCATACTTGGTCTCAAGAAACACCAAGGCAATCTTAGGCGATAGATGATTGGGATTTTCAGTAAAGGATAAAAGATTTGTATGCTATCATTCTTTCTGGGTAAAAAATAAATACCTTATATTAAGGTCAAACTAGAGATTAAGTTAGTAATTAATACTAATTAATTACATTGGTCAAAAGCAAGTTACTAATTAGTGCTCCTCTGCGATGTGCTATACAAGTTTGGTTTATGCCTAAAAAAAAATGAAAATGACAATATAATTATAATTAATATTAAGAGCTTTTCAAACATGTTATTGATAAGAGTCAACATTATATTAATTAGGGTTAATACAAACCTTGATCCTTCAAGTTTATCCTCATTTTTAGTTTTAACCTCTTAAATTTTAAGCCACAAGTTTTGGTCCCTCAAATTTCTTTTCATTTAAAATATTGATCTCTATAATTCAATAAAAACTTGGATTATTTTACATTTTAAGGGACTAAAACCAATATTAGGGTGAACTTAAGAGATAAAAAAATTATATTAACCCTATTAATTATACTAAATTAATTGCATAGAAGGATAAAGTATGAAAGAAAATATTAGATGTTGAAATATCAAATGTTTTAAATGTTATTAAATTGGATGTATATTTTGAACTAATTCAAATGTGAAAAAATTTACGAAAGAATAAAACACAAAGGAAACCATATAAATATACGTTTTTTTTTTGCTAACAAAATTTTAGAAAAAGGATTGGGCTCACTCATGATCCAAGAACAGGACAACTAACACTTGATTTATTGGAGCCTGTCCCTACGGGCACGGGAGCATGACAAGCAAGTCCTTTTTTTTTTTTCTTCTAGCCCAATACGTAGGAATCTTTCAACTTTACTATGTTGTGGTGATGCCTCTCCCAGCACCGTGACTAGAGCCACAACAAAGTGGCACTCCTTAGGATCAAACCTACTTCTTTTATTGAGAGAGTTTGACCTCTTTGCCGGCTAAACCCAAGAATGAGAGGTCATATAATATGATTGGAACACCAAAATAAGATGATAAATAAAAAAGCTATAAAAGCTAAAGCCCAACCCAAACAACAAAAGCACAAAGCCCAGAAATAACACCACAAGAACCTATCCAAACACTACACTTCTTTTTCCAGCATAACCCAAACACTAATCCAAATATGGGAAGGAGGCCTCAAAGTACTTTGAGATAGGATTAGAACGCCGAAGTAAAATGCACCTTTTGTGGTACCCCAAAAGATACATCTCGGGATAACGTGTCACCCATCCTGAGCATGGCTGCCAGGTGTCATTCCCGTGATCCTTTTGCGCCACGTGTCATGTTGACAGTAATAACTTTTCCACGTGTCTTCTTTTCCCTTACCGTTTCCCGGTGTGTATATATACACGAGGCATCCTATTGCTTGACTCAGTAGCATCAGGATCAGTATTACCACATCAAGAAACCAAAAGCCAACTCAAACTTCTTGATTTTGCAATCAAACAGAGAGCAATGGCGTCGGGTCAATTCAAAGAAGACAGAGCCGAGGCAGCAGCTAAGCTTACTGCCAAAGATATAGGAGACGTTAACAGAGAAAGAGAGCGCGATTATGGGTCGCAGTGGAAGACGGAGAGGGAATTCAAGGAGGCGCGAGCCGAGGTAGCATCCAAGCTAGCTGCGAAAGACCTGGAAGACGCCAACAGATTGAGAGAACGCGAGCAGGAGCACCTGGTGGGAAGGGAGAAACAGCAGGGACCCGGCGTTATGGGGTCCATGTTCAAGGCGGTGCAAGACACATACGAGCACGCCAAGGGAGCTGTAGTCGGTAAGACTCACGACGCCGCGAATACTGCCGGCGAATACAAAGACTATGCAGCTCACAAGGCTGGCGAAACCAAGGATGCAACCAAGCAGAAAGCCGGAGAGTTTGCTGAGAAAGCCAGGGAGGCGAAGGACGCCACCGTGGACAAGGCTGCGGAGTACACGGGTTATGCGGCAGACAAGGCCAAGGAAGCCAAGGACGCCACGGCGCAGAAGGCAGGTGAGTACAAGGACTATACTGCTGAGAAAGCAAAAGAAGGCAAGGACACTACCTTTGGGAAGCTCGGGGAGCTCAAGGACAAAGCCATGGGTTTCTTCTCCGGGAAGAAAGATGAAACCCAGCAATATGCGTACGAGACAGGGGCAATGGACAAGGTTTTTAATTGATAATATTGTTCTATAAATTGATTAGTTCTTCAAGTGTTTTGCGGAATACAAACTAATAAAGCTGCGGTTATGCAGGACAAGCTGGGAGTAGCAGATGATGCAAAGGTTACGCTGGAAGAGCTAAAACTGCGGGAAAGATCACATCCATACGAAGAAGTGCAAGAGGTGGACAAATTCAGAAGCGAAAGTGATCGGTACGCCTTTCTTTTGCTTGACATAATGCAGTTACATTAAGATTGAATCGAAGATGATTGGCCAATGATTGTTGTTGATGGTTGCGCGTTTGGCTGGGATAACTATATAGGGGAAGAGCAGCGAAGAATAATATAATGGGCTCAATGGGGAGTGTGGGTGAAGCCATAAAGTCGAAGCTGACTCATCCTTCAGATGTGGTGGAGGAGACGCGCGCCGCCCGGGAGCGTGGTGGGGCTGGGCGGCGCGGGGAGGAGGTGCTGGTCGAAGTGGAAGAGTCGCGGCCAGGCGCGGTGGCGGATACGCTGAAAGCAGCAGATCAGATGGCGGGACAGATCAACGACGTGGGACGAGTGGGAGATGAAGGCACTATCCGTGTGCAGCACCGCAAGAACTATTGACGATCGAGCTACTATCGTGTATGCTGATGCAACCAGTTTCTTATATATATATATATAAATACATATCTACGTAGTTTGTGGCTTCTAAGGATGTCTCGAGTTTGTGTATGTGATAAGTTTGTTTTGGTTTTTTATGGAAGTCTGTCTATACTTGATCATCCTGGTTGATGATATACATGAGTGTAATTTTAATACCCGAAGATCAAATCTGAGACATAATTTCTTGAATGTAATGTCAACTGAATTTGAGAGTGGACTTGAAATATGAAATATTTTGGCTAAAATCCAAACGAAAGTTGTCCATTGCTATTATTCATGCAAGTAAAAATCACGCCAGAAAAAGCATAATTCAACTTCAACCTGGCAAACACTGAAGATCCGGTGAAGCTTCAGTACGTTCGAGGAATTAATCAAAATAACTTAATTGATAAAGTACTAGAGAAGGCATATCCAGATTGATTAATTGGCGGACACTACAGTAATATATCAAAGCAGAAAATGTCATCTCAACCTACAAAAGAAGGGGTGAATATAATCACTACTAATTTTAAGCACAGCATCAAAAACAGGTCTAGGATATTGTAGGTTAGCTTGCTTAGCTTTTTCAAACGGAAGTCTCACAAACTGGCTTTGGTTCGGAACAAAATATGATCTTTTTGTTTTTCGGGCATCGAAAATATTATCCATATAATCAGTAATCTCCAAGCATATAAAGAGATTTTTATTCTATATTAAATATGATTAGAAAGTAGTCGAATTTTTTTTCCTAATTTACTGCCTATCAATATTAAAAAGTCGAATTATTGTCCATTAGAAAACAGAGACACTCAAGGACATACATTTTTGAAACGATAGCATTAAATATTCATTGAACTCTATAATATGGGAAATATTTAGTTAAACAGGAGAGAGAAAAATGGGAAGCTTTGTTTTTCCAACAGAAAAATTGGAAGATATTCTTTAAGGGATTGATTTTCGAAGATCTTTTCGAACAAATAAATTCGTTAAACTAAATGTACGATATCTATCTTTCCATTCCGTAAACAAAACGACAGTATTTACACGGGAATTTAGTAGCAGAGAATGGTTACAGGTCAGAAAAATAAAAATAAAAAAGCAGAGAATGATTGGTTGCGGCAAGTCATGGCGGAGATCGGAGTATTTTAATTTTTAATAGTGGCGAGCGCTGCATCTCGCATTGGTGAATATTCGATTTAATGTTCGGAATTTGGTGGGTGGTGGACAGTGAACTTTGGTAAGTAATTAACTATAACTCTGGGCCTTCATCATATGATGCTATGGCTTCCCTCGTTTTTAATTTGAAAGAAAACCAATGTTTCCGGCAATTTTGGGGCTAAAGAAAATGACGTTACAAAGCATTCCGGTTCCTTCCGGGAAGTGTCTTCCATGTTTTTGTTACGGCACTGAAATCTAAAGCGTGAGGTGGCAGTTACTACTCGTCCCCCTCATATACCTCTCGTTCTCGTCCACGTTATTGCCTTCCGAATTCGTTAGCCGCCATGTCCACCAAAGCCTTCCTCCTCTATCTTCTTTCTTGTTCCTTCGTTGCTCTTCTCTCTCTGCTATTCATCTCCCCCTCCAATGGCTCCGCTCCTTCTGGTTCCTTTGCTTTCGCAGCCAAAACGCAACAAATTTGGCCTGTATCTCTTACTCACATCTTAAACTGATTAAACTGATGCCTTGTGTTGTCTTATATATGGCGACATTATTAATGCCCTGTTTCTGGGTCCATCCAGGACCTCAAATTTTCATGGAGCCTTGCCATAGCTTCAGTGATTGGGTTTCTGGGATCGGCCTGTGGAACCGTGGGTGGGGTCGGCGGCGGAGGCATTTTCGTCCCCCTCCTTACTCTCCTTCTCGGATTCGATACTAAGTCTGCTGCTGCTCTTTCCAAATGTAACTACTAATTCTTGAGTCTTGACCGGTAGATATAAAAAACTTAAACTTTGCGTTGTGATTTGGATTATGATGAGTTTGCAGGTATGATGATGGGGGCATCGGCATCACCAGTATGGTACAATTTGAGGGTACCACATCCAACGAAGGAAGTGCCAATATGAGACTATTACCTGGCCCTTCTGTTTCAGCCCATGCCTATGCTTGGAATCACTGTTGGGGTTTCACTCAGCGTTGTTTTCCCGTATTGGTTCATCACCGTTCTCATCATCATTCTCTTCATAGGTCGACGTCCACATCACTCATTAAACAAAACTATCACCTCACGATCATTCATTTGTTACGCTTATATAATAAATTGGTCACCTTTTTGCTGAGAAGTGCTTGTTTTTCTTGGGCAGGCACCTCCTCCAGGTCCTTCTTTAAGGGAATTGAGATGTGGAGGGAAGAGACTATTCTAACGGTGAAATTTTTATTATTTTGAACTAATAAAAATATTCCATCCATTCACAGATGCATTTGGTTACGGAGAGCAACTCAATAGTCCATAGCTTTTTTCTTGTAATTTGTATCGATATCTGCAGAATGAAATGGCCAAACAACAAGCGACTGCTGCTACTTCCCACGATGAACGTAAGACAAAGCGAAAACGTTGTCATTCTTATATAATGGTTGCTGTATTGGGGTTCATTTTGTATGAGCAACTCGTTAAAACTATCTTGGATAACCAATCATTTTGTAAACGGTAGGGAGAAGAATATTTCGGGTGACAGTTACTGTATTTCCTGAAACATGCAGTTCTGGTCCATACAAAATATGAACCGTTGATTCCGAAACCAGAGAAGTCAGCTTTAGTATGTAAATTTCTTTCTTTGTTTTTTTTAAATTAGACTCACATATTTCATTTCATTTGGGGTGAGAGGAATTTATTATTATTTTACTTTCTTTTCAACCCTACGTACAGCAAAATCTTTGTTTCAATCTTAGGTGGAAGGGGCTGTTGACGGTAATGATTGTGTGGATTTCTTCCCTGCTACTTCAAGTCATCAAGGCAAGATCTCTATCTCCCTCTTCTTGTTCTTCGCCAACTAAATAGTCAAGTTTTCAATTTTTTTATTCTAAACATATTTTGGTGTGGGTCATCAGCAGAACGACGTCGAGACTGGCGGCGCAGAGTATTGGGTGCTTTTCTGCTTACAGGTCTGATAATTAACAAGCACAACTTATTCCATGACATGCAGATGGTGGGTTCAGACTTGAAAAGGATTCTCCTTTTGGTTTCGTATTTATTTTCCAGTTTCCTGTGGCATTAGTGGTGTATAGGTACGAAGCGGTGAAGTTGTACAAGGAAAATAAAAAGAGGAAGAGCTCAGGGAACCCAGAATTATTCGTATGTGAAGCTTCAATAGAGTGATTGTGAACCTTGCATTCCGTGGATTCTGTGGAGTCTTAGGTGGTACTGTACGAGGGCTCTTAGGTTAGGTTTGGTATGAAGTATTAAAAATAAAGAATAAGGATTAAGATTGAGGTTGAAAACATATATTAAAAAGAAGTTTAGCATAAGTGATTTCTTATCAATGGGATTAGACAGTCCCATATAGATAAGATTGAAGAATATCAACTCCTCTTATGATATTCTCTAATCCTACATATATGAGTTTGTCTAATCCTAAGTATTATACAATTATTCATGCTAAACACTCTTTTAATATAATTTTGTATTTTCAATCCCAATTTCTATCTCTTATTTTTAATGTTTTATACCAAACAGTATCTTAGTTCTTAAGTTCTGGAGGCGGCTTCATTCTAGGCCGGTAGGCCCTCTTCTCCTTGAGATCGGTGTCATCCCTCAGGTACGCTTATAATACATATCTCCTTCCAACTTTTTCTGAACATCAACCTATGTTTCATTGCCATATGGATCATGTTTTTTCAATTGAAGGTTGCTAGTGCTACGGCAACAGCTGTGATCATGTTTTCGTCATCCTTGTCCGCGGTTGAATTCTGCTTCCTTAACAGATTTCCCATTCCTTATGGTACTTTCCATTCGCTCTTCATTTTTCTTTGCCCAGATAAATATAGTCATAGGGTCATTTATCAAACTAAGATGAGATTTCTTTTGCAGCTGTCGTACTACCCGATTTTTAATATAAGATCTCGTTTGAATTTTATTTTAGTCCTAAATATAAGACCCTAATCTACTTTGTCTCTAATATTTATATTTTTTTTTCAAGATAGCCCTTCTAACAATAGTAGTCATAACCAATATACTTGATTAACAAGGATATTTTAAGAAAGACAATATCTATTTATGACAAATAACTAATTTAATTTTTTTCCTTAATCTCTTCAAATTAGTCAAGTAGCTCTTATAATTAGGACCAGAGTTAGTGCCTCATAACAATGTCTGTGTTGGCTGGCCTTTGGGGTCAATTCTTTGTAAGAAAATAGGTCTCATTTCTTGGGCGAGCATCAATCCTGGTGTTCATCCTCTCAGGTGTTATTTTCTCCAGTGCTCTCGCCATGGGTAATTTAGTTCGTCGTCCCAACCCCTTACTGATTGAAGTTTAACTCTATTAGCCTAATGTGTGTTTGTGTGTGTGTGTGTTTCTAGCTGACTCGACGTAATTTCTTTTTCAGGTGTGGTTGGCATTGAAAAGAACGTTCAAATGATCCACAACAATGAGTTTATGGGATTTTTGGGGTTTTGTGGCAACCGATGATCTAGATAGTGAGATGGGAAGCAAACACAGGGGGAAAAAAAAGGTCCCCACGTATACATTGAAAAGGAGAAGATTGAAGAATACTGGTCAACGCCTGTTGACCTGCGGGAAGATCTTTCCTCCAAGTAATAAATGTGCAGCCTGGACCCCCTCCAGTGTAAAAATTAGTCTTGCGGTGGTATGGTTACTCGCTAACAACCTTAAACCTACAATAAGCAACATCATATGTCTGTTTGAGCTTTTATACTGCGCGCACACATATAAATATTTTATCCCCGCAGGTATTCATCAACTGCAAAAATTTCCTTAAAACATAAGCAGTGATATTAAGGGCTTGTTATATAAGTAGAACGGTTAATTAAAAGACCGTTGGTTTTGCTCTTCAGCTGATAAAAGTATTCTTCCCTTTCTTCTCTGCCAAGTTCAACAGATTCGTTAACTAGTCCAGGGGCGAAGGAAATGGTCGGAACTGGCGGGCCATGCTCCTCCCGAAATTATTAATTGATATGTACTCGTACTTTAACTATTATATTATACTAGTATATGGCTTTTAATTTTGACTCTTCTCATTTTTATATCCCGTCTCCGTCCCTGAACTAGTTAACACAATTAATTTCTCTATTAAAAAAATAAAACGGGTAAGTTAAGCAACAAGATGCATATGTATATTGAGCTACAAAAAATATAGGGAAGCGAGCGGAGGATAATTACACAAGTTTTTGTGTGAGGGTCTGCGCTTCTCTTTAGTCAATAATCGGTATGATTGATATGAGCCAACATAACATTTGTTTTTTCTGACTATACTATACACCGCAAACACGGGATAAAGATCGAAAATATCGCTGCGCCGATCACGGTTTTGTTTGGGTAATTAATTAATTGGCGTCTATCATTAAATCTAATTTAAATGAACTGAATTTTTGGCAGGGGGATGCTTGCTTGGCTTGCATGTGCTGGAGCTTTATGTAAGTTGGTAGCTTTTCTCCAAATTTGCTGTGTTTATGTCAAATAAAGTTTGGGATTGATAACAAACGTCGTTTAATATTCACATGGGGTGTTGCATTTTCAGCTGCCAGAAGCATGCTTTTTTCACGTGGCTGAGCTGACCGATAGCTTCATTAAATTTTCGTCACCATATATTGGCTTTTAGCATTGCCATTATTTTGCCATGAAGAGATTCCTTTGCCACGTTCCAATTCCCAAAATAACTAACCGGGAAGGGGATATTCCGCTATGAAACCTAACGTACCTCGCGGGTCATGTCCTAATCTGCACTAAACCATTGCAGAGATGTTCTCCACAGAGAGCTCGCCACTTTACAATCGTTTACATGTAAGTTCGTTCCTTTCTTTTTTTTTACCTTAACCCCTTTTCTTTATTTCTTTTTTGTTTTTTGACCTGAAGGTTAACCAGAAAGTTAAATATCCAGAAAAAATGATTTTATGTCTTCTATATGACCTTGCCTGAATTAATGAAATTGCCTGCCTCTGATTTTAAGGAACCGTCGTGAAAATAGCAGAAAACGTGTGATTAAAATTGGAACCACATGACTAGACACAGCCCAGACTAAAAATAAAGGATTGCTTGAAATATCTATAGAATGTCTTGATATGAAGCACAGCGTCCAAAGCAAAGAGAAAAAGGGAGCGAATACTTTTCACAGACCAGTCAGTGGTAACAAACGGCCATCTTTGAGTTGCCATAAGTCGCAGAAGAAGATAGGCAAAAGATGACACAAATTCTTATACCGTGAGAATACTAAAAGAATAACCAGCTTGTTTAGACCATTGAGCTATGTTGATTTGTTATGAGAATAAATATGTCCTCAAGATACACAACCAGAAGAATTCTGGCTAGATATACTACTTCTGACTGGTTTGAAAGGCATTCGCTGATGAATCAGTGTGTGGCTTAGAATCTGAATTGATGGCAATATTCCCCATCCCTGCCTCCATGGCCTCTCTATCGTCCTTATCCTTTTTCTTTTGGTCAGAAACAGCACCATCTGCAGCTGAATTGTGGTTAGAAGATGGCGCAGATGGCTCCAAAAGGCGGGGACCAGCATTGATCCACGGATGCAGAAGGCACTGACCGGCTGTTGGTCGTTTCTCGGGAACAAAGTCGAGAATAGGAACCAAAAAGTCGGCCATTTCATTGGCATCTCGCTCATTGAAATCATATTTCTCCACGAGAACTTTGTTCAGGGGCCAAAAACGCAGACGACGGATGTGCCTCAGATCACCATATCTATTGAAAAAATCACGGGAATAACGGCCCCCCAGTGCAATCTGAGAGTCACAGTTCATGGATAGAATAAGTCATAATTGTAATGCACACAAGTGCTTAGAAATGGAAGAAAACAATATTTATTATTACCTTACGTGGCATCATGCCCAGAAGTTCCATCATTAGTGCCAAGTGATCCTGAGAGATTAAAAAAAGGAGCAAACTTACTTCAGACACCAAGCCCAAAGTTCAAATCCGATACTAACAATTCCAGAGCTAAAATGCAAAGCGTGCGATCAACCAAGAATACAAGCTAAAATGAAGTCACTAGAATGCAAAAATATCCTATAAAATGCTTCTCAGAGCAAGAACCAAAACCAGACCATTTCTTTGTCAGCAGCAAGTCAGCACGGAGCAACTACAAAATGCACCAAGGTTTCATATGTCATTAAAGGAAAATTCCTTGACCTCTCTAAATGCAACTCTCTGCTTACTGAATTCTTCCTGAAGAAGGAAAGGGGAAAAAATTGATCGGCCAACATCTACACCGTTTCAACAGCAATAGAACCATCCAAGATTGAGCCAAATGCAAGCCTCCACAATTAGGAAGGAGAGCTTACGCTACATGTAGGGAAGAGAGAGAAGAAATGGAGGGGGGAGAACAAAGGGAGAATCTGGCATTTCCAATGGGTGGCAGTAGCAGTTTATGTAATAAGGCTAATACCCTTGACCATAGATGATTTTGTGCAACATTCATTTCCACGTTCAAAAACCAATAAAACAAACATGTCCACTACTGCAAGTCGAGATGAACAAACAGAACAAAGGTGCACATAAAATATACGGAAAGGATAGATACATACCTCATCTCTATCAAAATTGTCACCACTATGAGGATCAAATAGCACGTCACCAGTAGCAAGCTCAAAGCAAATGCAAGCAAAGGACCAAAGATCTGCTGATGTAGAATATTTTGATCCAAGGATCACTTCTGGACACCGATATTGTCTTGTCTGAATATCATTTGTAAACTGTTTATACGTCCAACAAGCATTGCCAAAGTCAACTAATTTGCACTTGAGGTCAACTGACTTTAGCAACTTCTGCCTCAATGACCGGGTTCCTCTTTTGTTACCCTGGTTTTTTGACCAGTCGACCCTTGTCCCATCCTCATCTGATAACCTATTGGTACCTGCAGAACTAGAAACTTGTTCTCCTCCAGAAACTGCATTTACTATTGCATTCACAGATGATTCTGCAGCACCAGATGTTTCAGGATCCCCCTCAACTACCTCGGAAGCTTCCTTCTCTACACATCCTTGAGCTGCCTGCTTAGCTTTCCTTTTAATCCTTTTCTTATGATTCCGCATTAATTCCCCATTTGATGTTTTCACTTCTTTCCCAATTCCCGATACAAGTGCCGTTTTATCTTTAGCATTGGGTAGAATTAAAGGAGAGAGAGACTTTCTAGGATCCTTGGATGGATCTATCATTGATAATAGGAGGATGTTCTCAGGCTTCAAGTCAGTATGTATTATAGAAAGCTGCTTATGTAAGTAATCCAATCCAACCAAAATGTGAAAGCATATCTCTTTAACCATGTTGATTGGCAATCCTCGGTAATCAGCATACTTGATAAGCGTTAAAAGATTATCTCCAAGGTATTCAAATACCATACAAACATGCTGTCCATTGGGACCTGAATGCTTGAAATGATCCAAAAGCTTTACCACACACTTTTTATCTTCTGGGTCTCCATCTGCAATCTGTTGTAAAATGGTTATCTCATCCATGGCTGCCTCTGTGTAATGCTGAGCGCTCTTTTGAACTTTAAGAGCCACGTATCTCTGCAAATATCAAAACAGAAGAACACTCATAAATGATGTTAAAAAAATAATAATAATTAAACCAGTAGCGAGGCCTACAATGCTATACGAGGAAGACACCCAGTTTAGTCTCTCCGCAGGAAGAAGTTGGATAAAAGTTTGCAAAATAACAGCCCCTTGCGTTCGATATTTCAGACAAATTAGTTCAGCAAGCCTCAGAGGGCGTAAGTTATAGCTTCTCTCCCATCGTTATCACGCCTTAACCGATGCAACAGTAAATGTATATTCTATACATTCTATCACCAAAAACACAGCAGACTTCGAAGTTCAAACAGGGATTTTGGGGCAAAAGGACTGATGATCAATAAATTTCAACAAAAAATTCTTGCAATAAAAGAATTAATTTTCACAGCCATGAAGCAAGAAACAAAAGAAAAAAAGAATAAAAGAGGGATTCAAGGCCCCAAGACAGAAAACTGCATATTGAAAAGAAAAAGAATTGTACAGAAAGTTGGATGTCCCAGGCGAGCCAGACGGTGGAGAAATGCCCCCAACCGAGCTTGCTCTGAACAACATAGCGACCATTCTTGAAGGCATCGCCGACTCGCACAGCGTGGTAGCCTCCCCGTCGATAGTCCTCGGTGCCTTCATCCTCTGAAGTGAAATCGCTGCTCTCAGTCCGATCCTCTTCGTGATTGTCTCCCATTGGATAAAACCTAAACGATTCGACTCGATCCCCTGCCGTTCCCGACGATCAGAAGAAGAGCGTCCAGTGAAATAACTCTACTGGATTACATAAAAGGGTTGAACTTTTAGGCTACAGAGGGGGGAAGGCGACACAAAATAAGATCTCCAACAGTGGGCAGATATAAATTAATCAGCTTTCGGTGTAGAGAGACTTGTAAATTATATTACGTGCGTGGGCTGCAAACGGTATTGATGTCACTCTTCGAAGCTCCTCAGAAAGAGAGAAGCGAGAGCACAGAGGAACGGATGTGGTCGGAGACTCTGAACTGCTTTTTACAGGTCACTTGACTTCCTTCCCATCACTGAAGCCCCCTCTTCATCCTCGCAGTCATAATTCCCTGGCCCCTTCGGAACATCCATGCTTTTTCTTCTTAAGGTTTGATTCGTGAAATAAAAATATTTAATTTAATATGTTAGATAAAAAATGATTTTTTTTTCTTTGTTTGATTGATAAGAGCAAACATTCATTATTTAAAAAAAAAATCTTATGTGAATAGAAGTATTGAATTAATAATTTTGTGAGATTCTGTTGCTTGTATATTTATGTTTATACTCTTAATAAATCGAGATATTGTTCTTATTCTGGTTCGTAAGAAGAACATTAGTAGTTGGGGGAAAAAAAAAGAAGAAGAACGTGTGTAATTCAAAGTCATTGGAAACTTAAGGGAGCAATAAACAAAAGGATTATTAAAAAAAAATGCCAACCCATGTCGTCCATTTTTCACTCTTGGTATTAATCTTGATCTTGCCCACCTCTTCCTCATATCTAATTCGCTTACTTCGTTCATCTGTTTTGAGAATTTTATTTATCATTTTAATTTAACTACGTTTTCGTTGACATAACATTAATTTTAAAGTGAATTGCTTTATGGTTGGTAGTTTATTGCTTGTCAAATTAATGTTTTCGTCAAGAAGAATATAATTTTTAGTTCTGGCAGAAAAAAAATAATTTTTAGTTATTAAACTTTTTAAAAACTAACAGTTCAATTCCATAACTTTTACCTGAAAGTAACTCAGTTTAAAAATTGGGTTATTTTGAGTAAAAAGTCTGTAAAGATTTCTTTGTTGTGAGTCAAGAAATTACAGGATGAATGTTTTGAGATAACGTATAATAGTTGAATTATTAACTTAAAAAATCAGAAATCCATTGAATGAGGTTTAAATGATTTGTGTTAAACCGTCAGTTCATATTTGGCCCGATCTTTGTTTTTGGGGGGGTGGGGGTTATTTTGTGATCAAGTAAATCAAAGTTGTACTCTCTCCCCATTTGTTGTACCCCATGTCACCGCCTCCACTATGATTTTAGTAGGTAGATCAATCCAACGGTCCATTTAATTTTTAATACCCGTAGAAGAGGAAAATCCAACCTTGTTATCAAAATGAAATTAATTTAAGAAGTACAATTTTATAGTTTAATTTACACTGCAAAATAAATTTTATATTTAGAACTGGATCAACATATAATCATAATTCAGATCAATCAATGAGTGAACAGTAAAAGAGAGGCAAAAGTGGGAGGTTGTTAAATTTAGATTCCGTATTATATTAACAATCATCTCAATTTGTTTTCATCTGCACGTGTGGTGGTTGAATTCCTGCTAACGGTTTATTGACACTAGAAAAAATAAATTATTTTAATTTGATTTTTAAAAGTCAGATTGAATAAAAATTAGATTGACTAATGCGATTTATATTTAGATTGACTTTTATATGTATTCAGCTAAAAAAAATTGTTTATAAAGTAAAAAAGTTATTTAATTATGATTGAATAAGTAAATTTAGTTTGTAGAATGATCAAAATAAGTATAAATTTTATTAAATAAAAAAATGATTAAAAACATGACTTTACAGAATATTATAATTTTAAATTATTATAATATGAAAAAGTTATATTTAATGAATAAAATATATTTAAATTAGAAATATAGTAATGTGAAATTTTTTTAATCAAAATAATATTACACAATTAATTAGATGATATACTCTGTATAATTTATATAAATATTAAATAAAAATAATATTAAAAATATTATAAAAACTGTTACAATGATTTTTGTTTAAAAGAATATTACAAAAAGAACATATAGAGAGAAGTATAAAAATAATATAAACATAAGGATAAAAATCTCTTTTAATTTCAAAAAGCTATTTTTGCATAAGTTATAAATAAGTTATAGGTGTTCTTAGGTGTTTTTACAGCTAGGCTTAAAAAAACAGCTTTTCCCCTGTAGATCATATTAGTTAAAAGTTATTACAAACAACTCTCAAATTTATTAACTAACGTGTCATATTTACAAACTACTTCTTGCCTCCTCAAACACTGCACCAAACAGGCCCATTGATAAAACTACGTTCACGTGGCTGGCGTAAGATCACCAAGACTTTCTCTGTGATTTGGTGAATCTACGATAGGCCGTTTATGGTTAGATATTACCTTGCATGTTAAATTTCCCATGATAAAAAAGGCCGTAGACAATGGGGGTGGCTGCTAAGGTCTGACTTCAAATGAAGACAAACGGTCAGGTAAAACAATAGTGAGTCAGAATTATGTGAAATTTTAAACTGCTTAAATCTAAATTTAAATTTAATACTTCTTCATTTCTTAATATAAGATTGATTTAACTAATATGATTAAATTAAAAAAGTTAGGTAAGTTAGTTAATTATAAAAAATGTGACATGTTTTTCCTAAAATATCATAATAATATTTCTTAATACCCCATCTTCCTCTTCTACTTGATTATGGTTGAAGGAGTATCCATATGAGTAATTTAGAGAAAATTGATAAATATGAGAAATGAGTCTCATATTTAAGACCAAAACCAACTTAACAATTGGGTCCTATATTAAGGATCGAAAGAGTAATACAGAAAATATATTTTTTTAAAAGGACAGAGTCTCTTGCAAATAAGGGAGACTATTCTCTCCTTCATAAGAGGTAATTTTTTGGAAGCAAAGAATCTTATAATAAATTGTTTATTTTCATTTTGTCCTTTTCCCTGATGACTTGTTAAGGTTTTTTCAAAAAGAAAACACGTAGTTAACCTTCTTCCCCCCCCCCTAAAAAGGCTCTTATTTTTTTTTTTTTTAAATATAGATAGCTCACGACTTTTATTTGTTGGAGGCTCTTATTCTTTGATTCTGTGTCGGCCTTATGGAAGCCCAAATCACGAAACCGGAAGGCTCATCTAGACTGGAGTGGGCCCATAATTGTGTGTGCGTGTGTTTCAGCTTGGACCCAAAGTATTAGTTCCATGCCATATGTGAACATTTTTTTAATCACAAAACGAGTTGAAATTTTATAAAACCACGTGTCAAAAATGACATCAAGACGTCTTGTTCATAAATTCAGACTTTATTACATGTTTAGTAATTATCTGATAATCAAACTAATAAATTACTTCATATCCACAAAAAGCATTACTGATGAAAATCATCGCCGATAAAAAGCATGGACGATGAAATTGAAAATCAAATTTCGATAACAACTCATCGGATTAGAGTCTCTGGAGGGTGGAAAAAGAGCGCCCAGGAATCGATTAACCGACTTTAAATTTTAAAGTACGCAGAAATATCAAAGTTGTAACATCAAGATAGAACTACACTCGCTGGTTCCAAGAAAAGCGATGGCATCAATGCATGAACAGCAGTTTCAGAGCCATTTGGATTGGAGGGGAATAGTGAATAACCCATTCATGTTTCTAGGCACGTCCTGGAAGAGATTTCCAGCCCCTTTTCAAATGGGCAAAAAATCAAACTCTTTCCCTCAACAAAAGAGGAAAAAAAGAAGGGATGAAAAGAATAACGATATGATGCAGTCCAAGTTATAGCCCACGAAAAGTACTACAAAATAAATACTAACAAGATAAACGAGAGAGACTAATTACTATATGATGCAGTCCAAGTTATATCATATGAGAGGGAAGACTCGATGCAACATAATGAGAGAGACTAATTACTAATGGCCTGATGAATAGTAATAGTGTCTTATATAATTCATTTTATCACACGAACAGGTCTCCGTTAATGCTAATGGTCAGTCCCAAAAGTCGGGGTTCTGATCTAGCAAGCACACTGCGTTAAACTGGTTTTATAGAGTTGACACAGCTTAATAAAACAAGTAGCAAATTAAGGATAATAAGGCACAAGAGCGGGCCAGTAGGGCAGTGAAACAGTGCTATAATCCTCTACAGCGAAAGAACAATTGGCTTCTGCAATATTCTGCGGGTGATGGCTCGACGTCGTTCCCCGTGGCTGCTTGTTAGAGCCGCGCAGTGCTGCCTCTGACGTGCTTTCCACTGTTTCTTCCCCAGAAACTTCTGTATAACCTGCAGAGACTTGTGTCTTTGAAGCTTGCTCTCTTAGTATTGCCTTCAACTTCACAACCTGCAGTTATATAGCAGCTATCTAGGAATTAGCCACTCTGCCCCACCGTCCACTAGAGCATACATATATATGTTGTAAGGGTTGGGGGAATATAATATCCTGTTCAAACCTCAGCATAGAAACGTCAAGAAAAGCAAAACAAAGGAAAGGAAGAACTTTTTGTTGAAACGAATGAAAATGAAAATATATAGAGTTCAAAAGACAGGCGTAATATTTCTGAAGAAAGCTATCTGTGGAGACATGCAGTGAGAGGTCCTTGTCATGAGGAAACTGCATGATGTGCATGAGCTGCATGGTTGGGGGTGGGGGGGGGGGGGGGAGGAGAAGAAAGATGTGAGATTAGTATGAAATACATATGGTAATAAACGTACCTCTTCTTGAAGCCTCTGTTTTTCCTCAGAGATAGCATCATATTCTTGTTTGAGAGCATCATACAAGTTCTCCAGCTGCTTAGCCTTCCACCTAGCACGCCTATTTTGGAACCATACAGCAATTTGGCGAGGTTGCAGTCCTAGCTCCCTTGAGAGTTTCATCTTCCTATCGGGGTCCAACTTTATCTCTTCCTGGAAGCTCCTCTCCAGCGACTCAAGCTGCTCGCTCGTCAGTCGCTTCTTCTTCTCCATCTGGTTCCCGTATTTTATTTTCTCCATATCCGGAACCAACCCTGGTGCCGCCGCTGCATGTTTCACTTCCATTCCTGAACACATAACGGAGGGTCATAATCACTGCTTTGCACAATTGCTTGTGGTTCAAGTTATTCAATTACAAAGATGGACTCGTAACACAGGCTATCACTAGGCTGGCTGAAGGTGAAGTCATTTTTACCTGAAGTTGCTTGGATCTAAACAAGGATTCAAAGGGAAATGCAAGTTGACAATTGAGGATAGAGGTGATGAAAGCTTGAAAAGAGTATAGCGAGTGTTTTTTTGCTGTTGTTTACCTGGATATGGGCTGCAGTTATAGTTGTAGAGGAAACTTAAGGAAGACTCAGCTCGAGGAACAAAGGGTCTCATGCTTCCATTCCATTCCATATCAGCTGCCTGCACTTTCCTGTCTCTTGTTTCAAATCCAACCCAAAGTCAAGTGTCTTATATGGGCCAAACCGGGTTTGAATAGATGGACCACAGAGACAGAGATGTGTGAGTGAGTATGCTGAGAGTAGAGAGGCGTGGCGAGAGAGGTCCGAGAGATGAAAGGTTCTATTCCTCCCTTTATGGGCGCAAGGAATGAGATAGAAGGGAAGGGGATGATACTTGTGAGCTTCTTAGCTCTGGCTACTTCACTTTTGGGGCGCAACAAAGTTGTGTGTTTAATGAGGAAGCCGTACTGTGAGGAAGAGTAGTCAGAACGAGGCGTGAGAAAGGGAAGGCATATGTCAGTTGGTACTAGAAGCAGCTATCACAGGGGACCATATATTTTGATCAACACCTTTGAATTCTCTCTTTCCCTTTCCCAACCGACATCTCTCTCTCTCTGATTCTATCTTTTTCTCCTTTTCCCCCTCAAGATGATGTCAACAGTATTTGATCCTAGGTCTCACTCACACTACATACTTATCTGTGTCAACATTTTTCTATCTACAAAAAATAGTATCTTGGATTCATGGTTTGTTATAGTGGGGATGGGGGTTTTTGTAAAACAGGCAAAATTAGAGCAAACAATGCTTGACCAACACAACGTAGAAGAGGTTTGGCTTCTAAAGTGGGTGACCAGTACACAAAGGCCTGACACAACTGCAACACCGGTTAAAAAAATAAGTAAAGATAAGGGGAAAGAAACAGAAGGTTGGGGCACATCCCTGTGGTTTCGACCCCCACCCCTCTCCCTTTCGCCTTTATTATAACGTGGCAGGGAAGCAGAGAAGAAAGCTGATACTTTCTGTGTCTCTAGCCATCTGTGCATGAAATCGGGATCTGGGTTTAGTTTTAATCTTGTTGAAAAATTGAAACGCAATTCAATTTCTAGTTGCGGGGCAGGCCAGGGTGGTTCAGGGCCGTCTAGAGCCAACTTACCAGAAACAAGGATCCACGATGGGACTGGGGGGGCCTTGACCTCCAAAATGTTGAAAGAGATGGATGAGTGGGGGTTATTATAGAATCGAAGTTTTACTTGTACATTAATTTTAAAGTTGTCTACTTAATTGCGAGACTCTGGCACGAGGATATGGCCAAAAATATAACAAGGTCAAATTTCAGATTCAAAGAGGTGCAGGCAATTCTCTGCACCTCTTTTGTAGTTTCTCTTGTTTTATATGCTTGGAGAAAGATAACACATTTATTGGTCCTTTAACACTCACATGTTCACCTTTCACGAGTCAATAGTTCCGAACGAAAACGATCAAAACCAACAAACATCAGTGCTTGTAATTAATCAGCTGGGTCTAAATGGGACCAAGGAGCTTCAAGTTTCTGATTAGAAAGATGTGACATGTAAGTTTGAAGTATGTAACTCGCAATATTCATAATTTATGGATAGTGCATTTTTCTATTGGCCATATATATATTATTGATTGTTGATGTTGATTTGCATTATAGCTATTCGCAAAGTAAAACTCAAGGGGGGGATATTTTCATTGATGCTTCTTCCATTTTCCATGCAAGTCTTTAGTCTCTCATTCCCTTGTGAATTCTTTGTACTTTAGATCCACCCACTCGAGTTTGAGTTTTGACCAAAAGGCCTATAATGTTCTGGAATGGAACATCATGAACTGTATCAGACTATCAGTGCAGTAGAAATTGAAGAATTGTTCTCCACCCAAGCGATGCCTAAACCACCTCTGAACAGACTAGCTGAGCATGCAAGTACTCTTCTTCTTCCTCTTCTTCTTGAAGCATTTGTTTGATACATCTGCTCCAAGAAGGATTTCTAGGGATAGGAATGTGAAGCATCATGCGAGTGACAAAAAGATATGCATGTCAAAGGTAGTAACGAAATAGAGAGGTTTATAAGTTGGCAACGAGGAACATTTAAGAGGATAAGATTTATAAAAAACAAAATGACAAATCAACGGCGAGACTGAGACTGATAATACCTGCAAAAAGTGAAACTTACGTCATGGATGGGAGTGAGAGAGGAAGGGGGAGGGGGGAGGATGGTCCAAAAGGGGGTGGTTGAAGGGTGAATATCGTAAACTTGAGGACGTCGAGTGAAATGTTTCACTAAAGAGTGGAACTTGTGAAATGCCTTTCAACTCTACCCTACAAAAATGAGTTAGCCTAAACTAGTTGTAGTGAAAACAGAGGACGAGAGGGTACCTCAAGAACAACTATTAGTGAATGTACGCAAACGGCGCCGAATAGGGACCATTGCCTCTCGTACATCCTACTTGGCATTATGTCATAGGGCCAATCCTCCTCACTGAGATTTGCAGATCCTTCCAAGCCATTTAATACATTAAACTGAAGGCAGGGTGAATCATTTACTTCTCTCAAACCACCCAACCACAACCCCAAACAAGAACCAAAATATCAGGTCTCAAAGCTTTGACTCGTTAATGTGAAGCAGTCCACAGATGGCAATGACTAGGAAAATATCACCTTCTTACCCACAACCTTTTACTTCTTCCTTCTTCCTCTTTCCCCTACACTGGTCTGACTCAAAACCAATGTGAGTAACAATTATGTTCCCTTTCTCTTGCACCACAAGCGATATGGTTCAAAATGATGCCTTGTTTCAGCACACTACACTCCTATCCTGACCTTTACATTTAATTCATGGCAGCTTATGCGTTTTTTACCTCTTTCACATGGGGGACAAGGCAAAAATAGTGACCCCAACTTGCATCATCTGACGCTTACAAACCAAAATTCAAATGGACGCGTGTCCCATCATGAATACCACCATTAACTACCAAAGCTTGGTTTTCAAGAGTTACACAACCCTCAACTTTTGGTTTGATTGTTGTCAAAACAAGACATGACGAAACACCTCTAAATTGCATTCATGTTGAATGACTTCTAAATATGTGAGTATGTTCTCTATAGGGTAAGTGTGTGACTTAAATTTATGGTTATGATCGTCACATCTAATACTGTGTTTAATTATTTATGTGCCCAAAAACTCACTATACTGATGCATAATTTGAGAGGTAAATTTCTGGTTGAGGATGGTACTGGATGCAAAGCTTATGTGACAGAGTGAGCTCAAGCGCAGCCAAGTTCTGATTTTCTTGCAGACCTAAGCTGGATTGCTTCTGTTGGCCAGTGTGTAGTTTTCCTTCCATATGCATCGTTCCTACTTTTCTCCTCCTGTCTCCAAAAAGATTAAAATACCCTTGAAAGTACTAATTTTAGCATGGCATCCATTTTTATCTACTTGTGGCCCCCCGGGAGGGGGGTATAATGACACTGTGGCGGGCACTTTTTTTGTTTTCCCCCCCCCCGGATTACCAGTTAATTTCTAGTTGGATTTGACTACGAAGGGTTTAGGAATCTTGGGGGACTGGTCCTACGACGTACAACGGGGCAGTTAAGACAGTGCAATCAATGGAAGTAAATTTCAATTTCTACCTTTCAATGGCATCGTTTCCAACCTCTTTACGTATTCTTGCAGAAGCAGCACACTATTTTCTTCCCTTGTTTTCCCGGAAAGTAGAAAGATGGTCACTCCCCCATTCAGCATATATTCTTCTGGCAGTAAGAGCTACTCCCATTGATGAAGTCGCATCTTCTCAGTCTTTTTTCCCTTTCACATTGAAGGCCATCCACTGTACTTTGTGATCTCATCAGTTTTATGTTTTGTTTTTAACCAACCATTATTGATTAGTTTGAAATTTTGCCATCGATAAAATGGCACAGCTTAGTGCCTACCATGTGTCTCGCCAGATTTATTTACTTAGTAACTAAAATAAAGAGAGATTTATAAGTTGTTTTCTTTAACAATTTAATTATGTCAGTACTTTTCATTGATTTTACCCATCTCCGCATTTTTTGTTGATTTTACCCGTCTTTGGCTTTTTTTACCGAAAGACATTCTGAATGAATCCAAGAGTGACATTTTAAAAAGACAAAAAATCAAATGATAAGAATGATCTATAAAATTGTAAAGTCAAATTCGATGAAAAAAAAAGATACTGCCCTTTAATAAAAAGTGATCCTTACAATTGCTTTTAATAATACTCGTCTAGTTTTAAATATAAGACTCAGTTTGTAATATAATTTATACTATAAAAAGTAAACATGTAATATTAACAACCTATAAAATAAAACAAGTAGAACTACCAATAAAAAATAGACTTTTTTGGTTTGGTCCCTTTTCTTAGGTTTAATTTGGCAAGCTCATCGGACAAAGGGGTAACGCATGAAAACAGCTGAACAGGGCCCCCAAAAGAATGAGAAATAAATCTCATCGAAAGATGACATCCTCAAACTTTCACTTTTCTTCTAAAGTAGACAGTGTAACTGTATGATTGATGATCCAGACACAGTATCAGGACATCTGACGTTGCCAAAGGAACCCCTATATGCGTGACTGCTTTCAAAATGCCTTCTCTCTTGCGATTCTTCCAATGACTATGAATAATAAACACCGAATCCACACAAAGCCCACCTTTGGAATGTGTACAATCCACCAGCTTCATGGAGAACCTAACTTCAGTGGCAGGTTCAGTTCAGCTGACAAGAAGTTCGCCCACCTTGTAATTCACCCAGCATCCCCGCTTATGATCGTCATATGCATCATCATACTCTGTTTCATCCGAACAGTTCTCACACGATGCTTGCCGACCATCTGAAGTTGACAACTCAAATTTCACTGGTTTTATATTCCAACCATGAGTGTGCTCGTAATTGCATACTCGCCTTCCAAGCCTTCAGGAAAATTTCCAAGGTGGAGCAACATCAGTGGGAAATGGAAACTTCACATCCCCATCCACTTCAAACCACCATATTTGCTGCAAATAAGCCACAGTGTGGAACAAGCAAATCATGGTAAATCCATACTCAGGAGCATTGAAATTTATTATAGAAGACATGGAAACAAGAAATCGAAAGAATGCAAACAACTTAAAAGGACAAAAGGAAAACAAAATAGCTTCAACATCAAGATCAATCAGCATGGGATGACATTGAGTGCATAAACCAAACAGCATTCGATAGCTCTCACTTAAGAGCCCAAATTAACCGAACCAACCAAGTTCACGAGGCAAATAAGTTTGGTCCAGGGGTACATGCTTAATTAACCTTGAAGCTGAACCAAGCATCACCTCAAAAACTTATCCCACACGTAGGCCATTCATCATCAAGAAAGTTAAAGTGCCGATAATGATAACCACTTGACCGCGTATGGATACCCAAATAAGAGCTTGTCAGAAATTTGAACCAAAATGTCTGGAGCAAAAGAGAACTTCCCTACATCTCAAGTAAAGAACCATCATTCATCAACTGGATAATTTGGTCTGATCAGAATCAAAACTAAATGTTAACAATACCTGTTTCTCAAAAACAAGTACTCCTATCCTAAATGTAAGATCCTTATATGCGCTAGTATAAGAGTTTTATATTTAAGACCGGAAGAGTATAAAGTTATTGAAACTGTTACAATTATTATTATAATTATAATTATGTAGTTAGTTAATTTAGAACGATGATATCAGATATCATTAGGTAGATCTTGAGATATAAAATTTAAATAAAATAAAAGAGAGGTTTGAGGGGAGGCCATAAGGAAACTTCTTTCTGAAATAAAAGCTGATTAGCTCTAAGTTTGACAAATGCCGCTAGGCTTCTCAGTGGATCCCCAGATAAAAGAATTTGAAAGGGACAAAAATCTGATCGCCGAATGTCAAGAAAAGCTTCATTCCCGTCTTTCATTGTATTCTCTAAAATATATGTTATATCTTGTGAGTTAGTCGCATAGGAAACTGACAGAAGCACATATTAGGTACTCGTGTTCAGGATTAGGTATTGACAGCCAAAATAAAGCCACGTTGCTTTTCTGTGATGCTAAGAAACTATTCATAATCTAGCATAATTGCCATTTAGACATGTATTCTTACCACTATATATAACATTAAGTTCCAGTATGTGATCATCAACACTAGAATCAAAAGCAAAATAAGTGCATCTGATCAGTATTCAAGCAGTATTATTTGATTCTCCAAAGCTTTTCTAGTTTCCAGGAGTCCATCCTTCAGATATTAGTCCATTTCATTCTTTGTCAACTAGTCCACCAACCACTCACAAACTACAACACTCCTCCCTTTGCTCGCACATCATGCTTTAGGCCTCGTATAAATATATGGAGCTTTCATTAATTATAACCACAGAACTATGAAATGTGTCGAACAATTTCCAAAAGCCACACTGTTTTTCTTCTATTCCTCAATGAAGCTTGACACTAAACTCAACTTTATAGTTCTTAAGAGTTTGAAAACATCAGAGATTGAAATCCGCGCAGCTGAAGCACGCAGGGTGTGTGTATAACTAAAAGAAATGGAAGTATGAGCCCATGAGGGGTGTCCGTATCCACTGTGGTAGCTTAAAGCATGCCCAATTCCAGCCTCTAAGCTTAAGCAATCTAAAACTATTGTAACATTTCTGATTTTAACCTAGATTCTTCGGTGGTAGTCTAATTCCAGTATCTACGATCATCAGTTCAAGGAATCGCCGTTGCTTTCGCCGATATGGACATGCAAACCTTGCACGTGACCTGTTCAGCCATACTTCCTTAAAATCCTATACCATCAATTTGATCGAACACAAGATACAACAAATTACAGGATTCCAATTACTCAAACGCCATCTCTCTTAACCCAGAAGAGAACTATCCAAGAACGTCGCACCACGGAAAGCTCGATTCAGGCATGCCAAATTGCAAATCCACGGCGGAGTCAAATAGAGAAAAAAGCTCTCAGTAATGTCCCCATGGCCCGGATAGATGGTCGCGCCGTTCGTCCCTGGGTGAACAGGGTGGCCCCCATGTCGACCAATGCCTAAAATTTTGTAGAGTCGTAGGACAATTGCTTCAGGCCATGGCAACAACAGAGTCGGAGGTCAAGAACAAGGAGTGAAATGCAAAAAAACGAAAGCGGGAGGAATAGGAATCAAACAGAGACCAGGAGGTTCGAATAGCGTAAAAGAAATGAGTTCAGAGCATGAGGTCACGAAAATAAGCTATGTTTTAATTTGTTGCTTGAGGCGCCAAGCAAGCAAGAGTTTTACTGGCCTGAGAGAAGATGATTGTTATGCACCTCACCGCCCAGAATTAGCCAGCCGGTTCAAGCACAGACCGCCCGGGTTGCAGAGGCCGGAAGTCATGCAGGTTACTTGCTACGTGGAAATCGTGATTTTTTTATGTTTAATAAAAAAAAATGCTCAAAAACTAGTTTTAAAATTTATAACTATACCATGGAGTCGTGACCATAATTGATTGCAACCTGTAGGTTTTTATTATTATTTTTTAATCAAGAGAAAATAATATTAAGTAAACACAAATTTTACAAATTAAGAGAATATTGGAAGACAGGACAAGGCAGTGGACTTGACATTAAAGGGGTGAAATTGTGAAGCAACGCCAATATCTCCTGCCAAGTGATAGACAACGATTGAGACAATGGTAGTGGGATATGAATGAACCATTTTTTGACACGGTAGATTATAAGAGGTGGCTTGGAGTCGGCTTCTAATAATAGCTCAGACTTGTGAATCCATAATAAAGGGGCCCTTATTAAACACTTGGGAAATAAAGTGAGACAGGCTGTCACAAAAATTCTTTGAGAGGAATACCCCCGTGACGGATAATATCCCGACGATAACGCTGACAGAGTCGCTTGTATTTGTAGAACATAATAACCCAGCCATCAACAATTCATCATTAAGAGAGATCAAGGAATTAGATGGCGTAGGCAAGCTTCGATTAGTATTCAAAAAAAAAAAAAAGTGTCGTTATAAGCGAGAGCTAAGAAGAATGTAATTTTCCGTACTTTCTGAGTAATTGCCAAGGAAGAATCATAATATCTACGATGTAGGGCCTTCCTTCTTTTCCTCCGATAAGCAAATAATTGAAGAAAACCATCAGAGCGAAGCGGGAGTAGATAGAGATTAGACTTTCTTTTTCTAAGCAATTATGTGGCAGACGGTATTTTAAAGCATGACGGAAGATAAGATATTGTCATCTTTGAAGAGGATTCTTGATTCAATATGAGCGGCAGGCGAGGTAAAACTAGAAGTTCATTTATTTATTTTGATCTTAAATATTGAATTTAGTTGATGGATATGATCTCATCTTAAATATTTTTTTCTTCATGCTATCCTTATTAATTTCACATTTTTTAATTATTCTCTTCATCTCTCATATTTAGTACTAAAGTACGAGGGAAAGTGATGCCTGTTTTTACATCATAATAATGATACTTTTTCGGTCCTCAATATTATTCAACTAATTTGATTAAATTAAAAAAATTAGGTAAGTTAGTTAATTATAAAAAAATGACATGTTTTTTCTAAAACACCATAATCATTTTTCTTAATATCCTCCCTTCCTCTTTTATTTAATTATGATTGAGAAAATATCCATATGGGTAATTTTTAAAAAAAATTGATAAATATGAAAAATATGTCTCATATTTAAAATTAAAATCAATTCAGTAATTAAGTCATATACTAAAAACCGGAAGAGTAATAAATAAATAGTACTTTTTTTGGCTATCATAAATTAGTTTTATTTATTAATTATTAATGAATATAGGTTTCGAGATCGAAACATTGCACAGAGCACAGATAGATTAGATAGAATGGACACGGCGAGTGGGCTATGACAGGAGCCAGGAAGGGAAGGACGCGAAGCAAGTGGCTTTAATAGGAACTGAAAATTAGAAGACGCATGTGGCCTACTTGTCATTCTCAGTCTCATCAATTCCGTCCAGTTTTGACTCAACCGAGAGTATCAGTGAAAGGAACAGAACAATAAAGGATCATACGCACAGGTGTTTCCTTGCTATATTTGATATGCAGACGCCTCTCAAGTCTTATAACCACTCTTAAGACATTAATTCCTTTCCAGTTTTCTCAATGCATATATGCTATAGTACTATATACGTATTTTTGAATTAACTGCGGGATCTGAACTGGACTCCGAACAGAGAAGGACTAATTAAGATGAATTTCATGTTTTTGTCTACAAGTGGCACCTTCCTTGATTTTAATGTAAGTCATTTATTGCCTGATTAATCGTATGTGACTTCTTTTCTCTCCTTCCCACGTTGAAGTCGCGAATGCAAATCAGAACATATTTTCATTTTAAGGAATTATATTGTTCGTGGTTCAGGTGCAACTTGCTAAATTTTTTATATTATGTGCGAATAGTTTTTGTAAATTTAAACGGTGTAATTCTTTTGGTCAAAGACCAGGAAGGCCGGTAAGAAACATGTTTTTGGAAGACCCTAGTTCTTTAATTGCCAGCCGCTGAATGGAGAATCCACATACATTTTTTACAGATATAATAATCTGCACGCACATATCCCATCTAAAAAGGTTTTTATGTTTATGCACAATGCAATCAACTCGATTTTTTTAAAAATAAAAACATGTAATTCCAGAGATTGTGAAGCGTTGATAATGTGATATTTGAAGTCATGATTTTTTTTATTAGTACGATTTAACCGTTAGATTAAAAATATCTCAAATAACCATTGGCATCGGTAGGGGTCAAAGTATATTGGGGGGATGTGAGAATTTACACACAACCTTCACGTAAAGGGAAGGGAAGACATAAATAGACCAGTTTTGAAATAAATTAAATATGCGAATAATAAGAAATGAACATATAGAGTAGAAATCGCATTAAGCAAAGGCGGATGGTTGGGTTAATGCATGTTACGTATTAGAAGACGACAAATTTGAATTTTGTTGTTAGACTGGAATCGAGTCGCTTAATTTGGAGAGGGAGGCACATAGAATAGAATTTTTTTTCAAAAAAAAAAAATGCTGGGATTTTTATTTTTATTTTTTAATCAATGGGCCCTTCTTGGTTGGCGATACTATTCACGCCTCCGCAGTTTTGCATGAAACCTGTGGATTATTGATATTAGGCTTACGAAGATAAAGCAGATAGGGGGGGAGAGAGAGAGAGAGAGAGAAACCATGGGCCCGTTTTTTGGTAATCCTACCTACTCAAAACCAGTAGCCTCCATCTCTGTATATACTCATTCTTGCCCCCGCTTTCGTGTTATCCTCTTTTTCCCAATCCATTTTTGCTTCTCTCTTCCTTTGACTTGCATGCTCTCTTCCTTTCCTCCATTTCTATCCTCAACGTTCCGCCCTTGTATTCTCTCTCAACCCTCATGCCTACCCTCTCGATTTTACTGCACGTCCTTGACAAGCTCCTTCTTTGAATTTGATTTTTGCCTCTCCGTTTTTCTTTTCAGCTGTTAGAATTCTGATGGAAACCAATGGACTCGGTGGCGGAATTTTCCCTGGCATGAGCTCTGGAATGTTAGGAGTGGACAACTCTTCACAGCAACAGCAACAAAACCTCTCGAATCCTCCAAACCCTCACCATCTTCACAGTAATCCTCAAGTGGTTTCCTACGCTCCCCACCACGATCTCGATCCCCATCCACACACCACACATGCCTACCCTTATTCCACCAAGAGCAAGCAACAGACGGCCCTCAGCGACGAAGAAGAGCCTGGGTTCGCTGCCGATGACAGCTCGGGCGACCCCAAGAGCAAGAATATATCACCCTGGCAGAGAATGAAGTGGACAGACACTATGGTTAGGCTGTTGATCATGGCGGTTTATTACATTGGCGACGAAGCTGTTTCCGAAGGGACTGATCCTTCCGGCAAGAAGAAGCCGGCGGGGTTGTTGCAGAAGAAGGGGAAATGGAAATCGGTGTCGAGGGCTATGATGGAGAAAGGGTTCTACGTGTCCCCTCAGCAATGTGAGGACAAGTTCAACGACCTGAACAAGAGGTACAAGAGGGTGAATGATATTCTGGGCAGAGGAACGGCTTGCAGAGTGGTGGAAAACCAGAGCCTGCTAGAAACTATGGATTTGTCCCCCAAGATGAAAGAAGAAGCGCGAAAATTGCTTAACTCAAAGCATCTTTTCTTCAGGGAAATGTGTGCTTACCATAACAGTTGTGGTCACGGCGTCGCTAATGGGCCCTCTGCAGCCCAACCGTCGCCAGAGGTCGGTACAGATCACCATCCTGCGACGGCGGCGGCACCTCTCAGGCAACAATGTTCTCACGCGACAGAAAGTGGACTGAGGGGGGGAAGCGTGGAAGACGAGTCCGACTTCGACTCGGACTCAGAGTCGGATGCATATTCGGAGGAGGAAGAAGACGAGTCGGTGGAAGGCCAAAACGGGCATGAACAAGAGGAGGAGGACGAGATGAACGAAGGGACCGGAAGATCAAGCCGGAAGAGGAAGAGGAAGGCGGCGTCGCAGGCGATGCAGCAACTGAGCGGGGAGGTGACAGGGGTGTTGCAGGATGGAGGGAGGAGCGCGTGGGAGAAGAAGCAGTGGATGAAGACGAGGCTGATACAATTGGAGGAGCAGCAAGTGAGGCACAAGATGAGGGCGTTCGATCTGGAAAAGCAGAGGCTGAAGTGGGCGAGGTTCAGCAGCAAGAAGGAGAGAGAGATGGAGAGAGCTAAGCTTGAAAACGAGAGGAGGAAGCTGGAAACTGAAAGAATGCTTTTGATGTTTCACCAGAGAGAGATTGAACTCCTGGGTGTTCACCAGCAGCAACATTCTTCCAACTAGCATAGCCGAATTGTAGATGTGATAACATTAGTTATTAATAATCTTAATCGTAAATCCTTGTATATATGCAGCTCCCATAGTTTTGAAGTATGAGTTCTTGACGATTATCCAGTTCGGTAACGGTTGAAATCTCCTCATCTCGTTTCATTATGATCATATCATGCGCCAGCGTGCTCAACTATGGATATGTTTTTGGAAGATGTCGCCAATACTGTGTGATATTGTCGCACATCAATACTTCTATGCGTCCATGCATTTTAATTAAGTCAATATGAATGGAATTAAACTACAGACAGCTCGATGTGCAGGTTGTTAGTTGCAGGTTCATTAAGAGTTAAAATTCGTTAAGTCATTTCTTCCTTCTCTTTTTAGGGTCTTTAGTTGACTTTAATTATTTGGCAAAAAAGAAATAATCTTTAGATATGTATGAGCTTGTTCACTTACATGCCTCACCTTGTTTGAAGTGGCTTTTTCCCTTGTTATGTTATCCCAGGGCTGGTCATGCAATTATCGCCTGAGTCAACGAAGTCGTTCATAAAACGTGTTACCCCCTCCTATTTTTAAACGCATGACTTGGTTTATGGATATATATTTTGATTACGAGCCTTGATGCACTTTATCTGTTTCATTTAATATTTTTCTTCATATTATCATCAGTAATTTCACAGTTTTTCCCCCCACTTTTCTCACATATAATATCTTCATTAAAAGAGAAGTATTTTAAAAAAATATTATTACAAATAACTAATTTAATCAATTTTTAAAATTTTTTTAAAATTAATTAAGTCTTATATTTAAAACTCGATTAGTAAAAAGTAAGATTTCACGTTCCCTCATTTGATTCAGCCAACGTTACCATGAAAAATCTCAGAGATAACAATCATTGTCGTCTGTCTTCGTTTTAGGGGGATCCAAATTGGCAAGTTGGAATTCGCAAGTTGCAATCACATGACAATATTATCTTTGTATGAAGAGGTTAGCGCGCAGCTTGCCGGGGAGATACCAGATAATGATATTAATGTGGTGCTTCGAACTTAACCAGCAATTCTGGCTTCGATACCAGTTCCTTTTAAAGTTTCAACTTGAATAGCAAACCAGCCCCTGTTTTCCCAAATAGTTACGAAAACTCAAACAGTTGTAGTTTTACTAGTTAGCACTTGCACGTCCCATCGTTTTTCCAAGGTTGCCTTTTTAAATTGCAGACGACAATTGTGTGGCTATCACATGGCCACACGTCATAACTTATCCCACAGGTAATTCTATCTTTTTTTATAATGGCATCATTAACACACACACACACACATTGCTGTATGGGTCACTCCTCCGGTCCTATATGCGTAGTTGTTTCCAACTTAATTGTATAAATCAAGTATTGCACTTTTCCTCTCGGGGCGTATGATTTTTTTTTTTTGAAAAAACAATTTTACTATGCATAAGATAAATATGTAAAAAAAAAAAACTTTCTTAATTTATATGAAAGTACTCCTCCGGTCTTTAATATAGGACCCAATTCTTGAGTTAATTTTGATCCTGAATATAAGACTCATTTCTTATATTTATCAATTTTCTCTAAATTACCCTTATGGATACTCTCTCAACCATAATCAAATAGAAGAGAGAAAAATGGTATTAAAAAAGATGATTATGGTGTTTTAGAAAAAATGTGTCACTTTTCTTATAATTAACTAACTTACCTAACTTCCTTAATTTAATCAAATTAGTTAAATGAGTCTTATATTAAGGACTAGAAGAATATTATTTTAAGTGATTGGAGGATTGCTATGCATTGCATCTATTCTTTCCCATTGCGTAATCATTCTTTTTGAAAAATAAAATAAAGTAAGATCCGCCACATTAAGCTAAAAGAATAGAAGCCATTGAACAATAATCTTTGATCATCGTTACTTCGTTAGCCAAAATCATACCGAATAATTTTAATTCCGAAATTTGTTGTATAATAATCAACTAAGAATAGGCAACAAGCTCACATTCCTCTGATTTTTCTATTTGAGTGATGGTTGCCTCCTTAGCGTTAATTTCTAATACACGCGGAGAAAAACAACTAGCCACCAAACCCAGTGGAGGGATACCAGAAAACCTCAAATGGAAGCAGAATAATCGCTGCTTTCAAATACTTTGGGAATGACCAAAAAGGAGAAGCCTAAAACTGTGGTGTTGGGCGAATGTGTTTTAATCTTCAAGCTCAATAATCTTAACGACGGATGTGTCACCGACTTTCTGGCAAACAACAACCCGATCGTGTGCCTTTATAACCCCTGACGCTTTTCCATGATCAAGGGCAACCTTCAGAATGGACTCATTCGATGCTCCTGTTGACTCCGCCTGCATGCACAAAGCACGATATCTAGTCATTATGCATGCCATGGAACTTGTGAAAAAGACAGAGACATGCTCATCAAGTGGGTCCCACTCCTTCCTCGTTGTTCGTCCGTGCTTACAACTGTGGTATAAACAGTAATATACCAAAGGGCAATGCTATAGTAAAGTGATCTTTTTATCACTATGCATACAGATCTCCAGAATGAAGGTTATGTTCGGAAAACGTAGCCATAAGATTGAATCATGAGAAAAGCTAATCAATGGCGATCATAATCAAAGTTTCATAGATCAAAACCGTGATATTCTAAACTTCTGAGAATGTATTGAAGCAGAACTGTTAGTATGCAAGCAGCTCTCTCAGTCGAGCATCTCTGTGCCTTCATGTTAGATTCAAAGACTAATGCCTCTCCACAGTAAGATAAACTAGAAGCGGACAACTAGAAAAACAGATGAGAAAAAAGCTTCCACGAAAACAGCAACTTACAGGGTGTCGTGGATCAGCAAGCAAGGGAAAGAGAGCTCTCACTATAAGCGACTGTCTTGCCTGCACCATAAAAATAGAAATTCTTACAAATTTGGAGATGTTCCCACACAAATGTAAGCAAATTATACTTCTTGTTGATTATGAGTGCAACCACAACCAAGCTAATGAAGCATCATATTCCAAAGCACAACATAAATAACGACTGCATGTGCCCTATGGAGTATAAAGGATAAGTAAAATGCTACAGGCTGAGAATATGTGACAGCAAAATTAAGCTGCAATAATGTATTCTAATGATTCCATATATGCAATATTTAGTAAAGAGTAGTATACTAATTACATTAGATGGAAATAAGCTTTCCCACATATCAGTTGGCAGTTGTTCCTGGACAATGAAAAGGGAAAAGGAAAAAGATTAAATAGTCCTTATTTAACAATATAGAGCACTAAAATGTTTCTTAAGTAAACTTTTGATAGCCTTTATCAGCTGTCAATATTTCCGGAAGAATAGTCCTATATTCGATGAAAGTCCAAACATAAATTTAAACAGAATACAATAATTATCAGAAATTCTCTGGCCATATTTAAGCTTGAAAATCAGCAAATTCCAACCATTAAAATGGGTTGGGGGAGCGGGGTTCAGCCACATATATAGACAGCGAACAGAAATCAAGCTATAGGTGAATTAAAAAAAAAAAAAAATCAAGATCCAACCTCAAAGGCTCCAGTAAAGCTCCACTTTATCTGATTTGTCTTAATCTGAGGAATCACAACAGAGAGAACAGGCATGGGAGGCCTGTACTTTGCTATTAATCTGATGAGGAAATGTTACACGTTCAGAAAGAAACCCTTCAAGATTAGGTGAGAAATGCAGGGGACTAAAATAAGACTTGCTCATGGACACCAACATAAGCCACTGTATGAAATTCCTGAATTTAACTTAATTTAAGAAAAGTTGGCTATTTCAAATTTCCATGAATTCAAATATTTAAACATTTTTGCTATTCATAGACGAGGTACCTCGCAGCCCTTCCAGTTGAAGTGAAGCAAATAATAACAGAAGCCCTCACCTTAATAGCTGCCCGTACCTAAAAAAAATCATAAATACAAGAGGCTTCCCTCTGTTAATGACACGGATACAAAGTAATACCAAGAAGAGAGAGTGCCAGAATCTGCTATTGTGATGCAACATTAAAGCCTAAATACCGCAGAGGATGCGATAGATTCCAAGTGGGTCATTGGTTCTCCAGTATATTTAACTGTCTTCTTAAAATAGAGGTCTTGGTTGAAAACTTTCTCAGCCTACAGGAGAAAAAACAATAAATGATGTTAAATCACATGTAGAGAGGCACATTAGTCTAAAGAGTTCCTCACAAATATATATATTTTTTGGGGGGTGGGCGGGTGGCATAAAAGGTAAAACAGAAATCCACGTCCAAGGTAAAAGGAGAACTCAACCAATGTAGGTACAAGGGCCAAAATTCTTAGAACCAACATCTTATCAATGTATATTTTGATTCTCGATTTCTAAAACAGAGTAGTGGCTCCCAGTTCAACTACATCCCATGCTATATTTGCATCACAGTGAAGATTCCCAAGAAGTTCCAATACTATGGCTTAATAATCAGATTGGCATATAGAAATAAAAAGAGATTCACATCGGTTGTCAGAAAAAACAATATCTGAGCTTAACAGGAAAACATTCAGTGATGACTATGAATGGCCACACTACAACAGCTAAGACATCTATCATGAACAAACTAGAAGACGCGCACACAACCAAAAATTTGCTCAACAAAAAAAAAAAAAAAATCACAAAACCACAACATTGACCGATACCAAATCATCAGGAACCAAATTCATAGCTCAACATTTAATGAGAAAAACTTTCAGGAATGTCCGATTAAATCTAAATTAATCCCATCAGAATCTTAAGTATATGAAAAAAATTGAGTAGAGAATTGGATTTACCTCTGCACAAATTCGGCCAACAGTAGAAATAGTCTCAACAGGGTAATTCCCACGTAAGGTCTCCGCACCAAGAAGAATTGCATCACTTCCTGTATTTACTCATAGCAGGTCAGCAAACATACGCATCTTAAAGTCATCGGAGTTCTAACTAGATTGCAATGGACAGAAGGTAAAAAAAGAAAGACAGTTGAAAATGACCTAAACGCTAAATATCAGCATAAGTTAAAATTTTTTGTGCCTTTGATAACCTAAATATCAAGCAAATTAATACAGCAGAACAGCCCTAGGCACACTGGATATGAAGGAGAAACCAAATATTATAGAATCTAAATCTAATATGGAAGAGAATTATTAGCTCGCTCTGTACACACGTAAAAGTTTATTAGGAAACATGCAAGCTAATATAGGCATAATAGCCTTATAAGCACTCACCTAGCATGCGAAATCATAAATTGAGAGACTTACCATCCAAAACAGCATTCGCAACATCAGTGGCTTCTGCACGAGTTGGTCTTAAGTTGCTGGTCATGCTATCCACAACACGTGTAAGCACAGCAGGTTTCCCAGCCATATTACATTTGTAAAGAGCAGATTTTTGAAATAAAAATACCTACAAAAGCTTATAGCATATGGTTAACATCTCTTGCAACATTCATTCTGAAAAGTAAAAACAACCTTAAATTCACTAAACGGAAAGAGTCACAAGCATATGTCATGTTATTTGAGGCAAGTTAATTTCATTAGGCATGAACAATTGAAACAAAAAAAGAAGAAAAAAAGTCCCAATAACATTTACTCATGAAATGCTAATCTTCATCATGCGTAATAAAGTACATTGCCAATATGCCATAAGAATAAAATCTAAGAAATCAAGACACACACACAGCAAAACAAAATTCATGAACTTCAAACTGTGGAAACGAACTTCAACAAGGAGACTGACCTTCTCAGGTGGAAGATCTATTCCCAGATTCCCACGCGAAAGGATAATTCCATCAGCTTCTTGTAGAATCTCATCAAAATGGTTCAATCCCTTTTGGATTTTTTTTTGGGGGGGGGGGGTTTAAACACAAAATTTGGGTCAGCACTGCCAGCAGGAATCTAACTTCTGAAGAGATGAAATTTGTCCATACCCTGAGGAAATAAGCAGCTCACCTCAACATTTTCAATCTTTGCAAAAATTTGAGTTTGGTTCAGATCACCTAGTTTGGAAAGGAATTCTCGAGCCTGCATTACAAAAATATGAAGTTATGTTAATAATAAAAGCTGGAACAACAATAGAAGCTTAAAGTTAAATTACCCATTATGAATTTGAGGTGATTAAAACCAAGCAATGCCTATGAAACACAAGTTACCTCACGAACATCTTCTGCATGTCGGGTGTATGACAATGACAAGAAATCTATTTTATTTTTCACTCCCCAAGTGCTTATAACCTGCAAAAATTAAAATTAAAAAAATTGTGCTCTCGCATGAACAAACAATATCTACACAATTACTGATAAATTTGTGCAATAATAGGCAGATCATTGGAAAATGCAGGTTTAAGGCAGAAACTACCTCCTTGTCTTTCTCAGTAAGTGTGGGCAAATCAATGTGAATTTGAGAGGCATGCAAAGTGAACAATGCACCAGCCAATGTTGCTGAGTTTTTTATTACACAGACAACATCTTGCCCTCTGACTTCAGTAACCTGCACAACTTGTGATAAAATTTGTCATGCATGCAAAACCTCAACAGTTCCTATTTATGCACAAGACCTTTGAGATCAAATTGTTAAAACAGAAAGATGATAAAACAAAAATTTTGCTTCAGGCTTTAAGAATTTCAACTAACAAAGCCGCTACTTTGATAACACAGTATCCCAGTATAATCCCAGCTGAAAAATTTGATGCATGTGCGAACTTCCGCAATTGTAACGCAAGTTAAAAAAAAAAAAAAATCGAAGCAGGTTATTTAAGGAAAGAATAAAAGAGAACTAAAACAATAGATACATATTGGTATATTTTTTGAAGTTACCTCCAGCCATACAGAAGTAGTTTCACTGCCGGTGAACAAGTATTGACCAACAAAAATAGTATCTCCCTTCTTCACTGACTGAAAATAATAAGAAGAAACATTTAACATTGAGTTCAAATCAACACAGACATTTAAAAAGCAGGGTTATGATAACATTGACACGATCGACTCCAGGCATGCACCCCATATAACAACTTGGCATGAGGACGGAAGTCAGAGAATAACAATGAACCTTTGCTAGTCCATCAAAATTGATAGGCAATATCTCTGACGAGGCTTCTTTCCCCTTGTCCGGAGTAAGGACAACAAGACCATCTGCCTGAAGGGATATAGATGTCTCACTTCTGTTAACAACTTGCATCTCTGCACCCACTGTATCCAGCATAACCTGACAAATGCATAGAGTGACGAACAATCAACTCCTCCAACATATAAATAAAAAACCAAGAGAAATGGATAAGCACAATTGCAGAAATTGGTGAAGCACAATTTGAGATGGCTCAGGCAGTCAACGTAAAAATTAACAATGGATTGTCACGACCGTCAAGGCAGCGACTTTCTGCTTTTATTTAAACCAACGCCTCAGGAAAGCACAGGAGGAAACTCACAGCACAAAGCTTCTTAGTGCTCTTGATAGCGGCCTTCAAATTCTCCAAGGTCTCCTGATGATACTCCACATCACCCCAAGAGAAGTCGAAACGAGCCACTACAAGAAATAATAAACAATCCATGTAAAGCCTCTCCAGTCATGTTACCGCCATAAAAACAAAATGCTAGTCATCTACCGGGCGCCGGGCGGGAGGCCATAAGTTTACGAAGAAATGAAACAGGATTGAAAGCACGGGAGGATGACAAAAGGTAGCATAGTGTCATACCGGACATTCCAGCCTTGAGGCAGCTAGAAATAACCTCTACAGATCGAGATTTGGGACCCAGTGTACCAACGATTTTTGTCATTGCAGGAAAGAAGCTCTGGAAAGGTTAAAAAAGAACGAGAAATATAGGAAGATAAAATATGAATCAAAGCTCAAATCCAATTAAGAAATTAAAAAGAAAAGAGAAGGCCCCCCAACAGCACGCCATGGATCCATCTTGACAGACATTCGAAGTGTCCCGTATTAAAACGAACAGAAGAGAAAAAGATGAGAAAATAACAGAATGAAACTCACAGGCTTGGATGGCTCTATAATAGAGATCATCCTAATAGGTTCTTCAAGAAGCAAGTTAGTGGAATGCATGTTTGCTTATCGGTGGCTTCGAGACCCGAGCAACTGCTGTGGAAGAGGAAAAGGGGAGGATGATGAGGAAGAAGGAAGTTCGTTCAGAACAGGGGGGGCGTTATGCGACCCTCCCTCGTTTGGAGAAAAGCTTCAAACATCAAAAGCGAAGAATATGCCTATGCGCTCACGTTGCTTCCCCACTAGGCTTTCTCCGTTTAGCCATTTTTTTAACCACCAAATTTATGGGACACCCATTATTGCAAGCAAGCCAAACGGTAAAGCCCAATTCCTTAGTATTATTTTAATTAGAACAAATAGCCATGAAGAGCTCGAGCTTTCCATTGTCACACTTTTGAAAAACCTAAACCTACTCCCAACCTGTGCCAGGTCGCTTACATCACGGCTTTTTTTTTTTCTCTCACCAGAGCTTACATCACGGTTGATTTTCGCAATTCTTTTGTCATGCCCCTCCACTTCTTATCGTAGCACCGAATTTAACAGGCGTTGTTAGTTTTATACACGACACCTATTTTATATTTTTATTTATTTTTTCTCATAAAAATGGGAGAGAATTTAGAAAAATAATTAGAATATTTTAAAAAGAATATACTACCTTATGTCCTTAACATAATAACTAATTTAACTTTTAATTTGATTTTAAATATAAGACTCTAATACACTTTGTTTTTCATATTTATTTATTTTTTCAAAGTAGCATTTATAGTAGTTGTATATATTAAAAGTTCAATCAAATGGTAGTTTTAGCTAATGTATGATTAGCAAGAATATTTTAGGAAAGATAACACTTAATTATTACAAATAACTAATTCAACAAACTTTTTTAATCTACTTAAATTAGTCAACTAACTCTTATATTAAGGACCGAAAGTAGTATCATATTAACTAATATAATCAATATTTTTAATTTATTCAAATTAGTTAATTATGTTTTATATCAAGGATCGAAGGATTACTTTATTTTTTTTCAACCAATCCTTATAATTTTTATACATGAAAATAATTGTTTAAGTTAAATGATACGTTGATCGTGTTGTTATTATACTACCTTTGGTCTTTAATATAAAGCTAGTTGCCTAATTTAAATAGATTAAAAAAATTTACTAAATTACTTATTTATAATAAATAAGTATCGTCTTTCATAAAATAAACCTGCTGATTATATGTATTTGCTAAAACTACTATTTAATAAAAATTTTAATATATATAACTATTATAAAGACTATCTTAAAAAATAAATTAGATATGATTAATAAAATTGATTAACATCTTATATTTATATGGTAATAATATAATTAGAGCATTTATTAATCAATCAAAGGAACCAACATAGGACCGAAACTACGTTTTTTAAGCTCCTTCAGGATCGGCCAGATAGAGAGGGGGATGTTGGAGTGACCCCACGAGCAGCAGTCGCTTTGTGGTGTACGGCACCGTGCGATTATTTGGTGGGTGTCACGAGGTAACGGTCCCAACGGAGCATGGTCTAGTCTGGAGGGGCGAAGCACGCATCATGTGACGCGTGGCATAGACGCGGAAAATATGGCGGGAGGGTGGGGCCTCTTTCTCCCTGGTCAGCCACGTGGGCTTAAGGTGCAGCCTCACCAGGGGTCAATTTCTTTGAGCCGTCGTTTATGGTTGGCTCTTGGAAGCCTCCAAGGTTATTTTTTTCCCCTCAGCATGTCATGACAGTGAAATATTATAAAATTAAGGACTAGTTGATTAATTTAAAAAAATTAAAAAATAAATTAAGTTGATTATTTGTAACGAATGGGTATTGTCTTTCTTAAAATATCCTTACTAATCAAGTGTGTTGGTTAAAACTACAATTATTAGAATGATTATCTTATGAAAAATTATATAAATATGAGAGACAAAATAGATTGGAATCTTATATTAAAAATTGAAAGTAATATTTCACTGCATTTGATAACAATTGACGATATTTAAAAAATAAACGACAATACAGTTTTGTAGTCATTCCTTTAAAATTTTAGAGATATTTTTAAAGGATTTTTTTTTCGCCTCATAGTATTAAATAAGCCATAAAATTCAATATTTGGAGTGTATGAGACAAGACAAGGCTGTGACGAATCACAGACTTTTCATTATGTAAAAAAGATACTCAAACTAAATGTTAATGACAAGACGAGTTATAAAGTAGTCTGTAGAAAAAGTATAAAATGTGAAAATATTCACATCATTGTTTGATCATTAATATAAACATAAAATTGCAGTTAAAAAAAATATAAACATAAAATTTATAACAAATTAAGTTCCGTGGCCAAAAAATTTGTTTGCCCACTTGCTTGGCAGGACGTGGGAGATTACGTAATTTAATCAGACTTGTTTTATGCTATGATTAGCGAAACTAGGCTGAAAAAATATACTCCTCCAGTCTTAAATATAAGACATTTATATATATTAGTATATTGATTTTACATTTAAAACCGGAAGAGTAGTTGTGATGAAGTGGAAGGACTCAATTGTCAAGCGGCGTGGGGTCATTTGTTTTTTGGTACGACTTTTGTTCGTTTTCTGGTCGTGTCGCCATAGACGAACCAACAGATGAGAATGTAGCATCAAAATGGAGGGAAGTGGACCGTTCGAATAAGCATTGAGGTGTCCGTTTTTCGTTATGGGCCAAAAAATTGACCCCGGTTTGCGCATCAACAGAGAGCTTGTTCTTGTCCAATTCCATTCAGAGTCCGCAATATTATGATTAGAGTTGTTCTGAACTAACACATGTTTCTCCGATTTCCATGTTGCGCCGTCAATGCGACTTTTGAATAAGCCCGCCACCTTAATTTTTTACGTTCTCCCCTTCCCCAGACCCATCCAAAGAAGAGGTTGTCCACATAATTGGAAAATGTCAATGGCGCTGTGCGATGAGCTACAGAAATAAGAAAACTGGTTGAACACACTCGAGCAATGAGCCAACTGGGCACTGCCAGCGGAAAGTTATTGGTCACATTTAGGCTCAAAGATCAAAAAATTCAACATTATTGTTAGGCAACTTTCTTTTTTTTTTAACCAGCAATTGTTAGGCAACTTTAGAACCTTCCTCCTCTAAAACAAAGAATACAAATATCATAAACTCGATCCGTCGATTAAGCATGTCGCTTAAGGGATGGAAAATCGGGATTTTTTTTTTTTGAAAATAAGATGTAGCAAGGCCTCATGCATTCACTGATTTTCTTGGGGGGGGGTTTGGGTTGATGTCCTCCATTGTATGGGCTTTCGTAATTTCAATAAACTTCGGTATTACTCTCTGGTCTTATTTATAAGCGAGAGAGAATACATTTTATGTTTTTATTTATAGGGTATTAAGAGAAATTTTTTATATAAATGTATAATTGTACCCCTTATTTATTATTGTGTTAATTAGGTATAATATATTGAATAGAATAAAGTTGAAAATTTATTAAATTTTAAATAAAAGTTAATAAAATCTTTTTTCTATGAAACATGCAGGAAGTAAGTTATAAATAAAATAAGAGGGGTACTTCCAAACATTCAGATAAGATTTTGTTTTTTCAGAGGACGGCAATTCCAATAGCCAAGAAATGCTCATTTTCTGGCCCATTGATTAACCCTCCCAACTGCCGAGTTTGAATTAATGGCCATGGCCCATGTGTCTTAAGCTGATAATAAACCATTATTCGCATACTTAGCTTTTGAAAATAAAATATTTAAACTTATTTTGTCTCGTTACCCTAATTCCATGCAAATATTGCTGGCTTGCTGCCCTGGGTCATAACAACAAATAGATCAGTACGTCTCACCACCCAGCACGGATACAAAACAAAACATCTCCAAGTCCAGGAACGTTCTACTTTTCAACCTAAACAACAGGTAATATTATTCTAAGCCCCACCACAATATCGTCAGATTTATCCTACGTGCAATGACGGAAGTTCCTCAAATCTTGGAAATTTTACAAAGAACACATGAAATAGTAGAATTTGAACAGCTGGCCACTAGATACAAATGATAGCTAAAAATCAGGCAAGGTGCAACGAGATAATGCATCGAAATACCTGGCAGAGAATACTCTTTAATCTTAAGCTAGTCCATCTTCAGTGGTGGGAAGGGAAGGTGAAAGCGAATTGCGAGACTCATCATAGTCTTCGCCCAGAGGAGATTGCTCCACCCTGATCTCTTCAATCATCTTAACAACTTCCGCCATGATTGGCCTCTTCTCTGGTTCTGCCATCACACACGACAACCCCACATGCAACATGGACACCAGCTCTTCCTCTATGTTCTTGTACCTCAACAGTTCTTGATCAAACACTTCCGCTGTCCATTCTTCCTTCACTACAGATCGCACCCATTTGGGGAGATCCACGGTTTGTTCCTCTTCAACCAACCTAGGACGTGTCGGTGAAGGCTCCTGGGATGGGGTTTTACCTGTGAGAACTTCCAACAGCAAGACACCGAAGCTGTACACGTCTGCCTGCTGAGACAGCTTCTTGCTCTCTTCTTGTTCGGGAGCTCTGTATCCGCCCAATCTTGCAATTGCATGAACAGGGTTTAATAGCAGAGACAAGCCGAAGTCAGAGATGCAAGCAACGCCATTCTTGTCGAGGACAACATTGGAAGATTTGATGTTGCCGTGGGGTATTTTTGCTGCACTATATTCAGCGTGAATCCGAGCAAGTCCTCTGGCTGCCCCCAAAACCAAGCTTATTCTTGTAGTCCAATCCAGTGGGATTCTTCCTGGGCCACGGTTCCCTATCAAATTGATAATCATGTCAGATTGTATGAACTCAAGGAATCATATCGAGAACAAATAGAAGCCTGAGATCAAGACTAACCGTGAAGAAGATAATGCAAGCTTCCGTTGGGGAGATAATCATAAACGAGGAGCTTTTCTTCTCGTGCATAGTAATAAGCTCTGAGCCTCACAACATTGGGGTGCTTGAGCTTTCCAATCACATCCATGTACTGCTCGAACTCCTTCCTCGCACATGGGTTTGCGTCTTTGAGTCTCTTAACCGCTACGGTACATCCATCATCGAGCACTGCCTTGTACACTGTTCCCAAGCTCCCCTTTCCCAGCATCTCCGCCGATGCTCGCAACAAATCTTCCAGCTCGAATTGACTTCTTCTATCAAAAAATACAAGCCTGCTCCGGTCGGTTCCGGTGGTTCCGTCGCTGTCTACACACCCACTGGCGTACACCTTTTTTTCACTTCCATAGCTACTCCCGCTTTTCCTCTTGCCAATCTCACTGCCCAACATAGAATCGGAGGTTCGTCTTCTGGCGCAGCAATGAGCAACGATGAAAGAAGTCACTACCAGCAATGCCACACAGTTCGCCACCACAATGGCTACAATAACTCCGGTGCTTAATCCCTTTCGAGGTTGGCGTTTTGGAGGAGGAGTTGCGCTTGTTTGGGGCATCGAGGTTGGCTTAGAAGGAGCTGTTGGAGCCGATGCTGAAGAAGAAGGAAAATTGTCTGCTGCGGCGGAACAAATCGGCAATGGGCTTGATCCACATAAACCTTTATTCCCAGAGAAACTTACGTCACTGAATTTCTTCAACATGCCATCCGGTAAGCTTCCATAGAATTCGTTGTTGGTCATGTTGAGCTCCTTGAGTTTGAGCAGGGAAACAGAAAGATCAGGGATATGTCCCGAAAGCTCATTGTTTTGTAGCCTAAGCGTGAGAAGCGCTGTCAATTTGGACAGTTCCTTAGGGATAGGACCTCGGATGTTGTTGTCAGAGACGTCAAGCCTGAGCAGACGCGTGAGCGAAGCTATCTGCGGCGGTATCTCGCCGGAGAAGTCATTCCCGGAGAGATAAAGAAGTTCAAGACTGGTACAGTTAGAGAGAGGCGCAACGCTGCCGTTTAAGCGATTATCATGGAGGTCAAGGAGGCGCAAGTAGCTTAACGAAGACAGAGCATCGACCGGTCCTCGGAGACTAAGAGAAGGGAGCGAGATGCCAACGACTTGGCCATTAGGGGAGCACTGAACGCCGCGCCAAAAAGCAGCGCAGGCGTCGGCGCCGGTCCAGTTGACGAGAAGATAGCCATGAGAATCAGCTTGGAGGCGGAATTGAGTGAGAGCGTGAGTGTCGTTTTGGGTTGAGCCCAGAGATTGTGTGACACAACAAAGTAAGGCCAGGGCCAAGGCCAATGCAAAGTTTAGAGGAAAAGCCTTGTTCATGTTATGAAGAGTGCAGAGCTTTGTGTGCGTGCTCCGGCGGGAAGAAGAAGAAATAATGGCAGAGTTTTAAAAATAAAGGAAAGGGAAGGAGATTCTCATACCCTTTCTCTGTGTCGTGTAAATCAAAAGACAAAATAGAAGAATTTTTTCTGTTAGGAGAGAAGGAATATCATGATTAAAGGGGTGACAGCGGCTATGGGATTAGGAAGGTGGGGGTGGTTGTGTGAATGATTGCTGTTATGCACTCCATAAGATATAGAATGAGGACCAAAGGTGTCGCTTCTTTTTTCCTTCTGTTTTGGCCTATTCTGTAAAGGGTTAAAAAACATGTTTATGCTTCTTGATCCATGTGCTCTGCTCCTTTGCTCTCTCATGATCTTACTAATATAATATAATCTAACTCCTCGTTATTAACCAGATCTTTTGTGGTATACGGAAATAGATTAAACGATAAAGTGATGGATAGTGCTGAAAGTTAATGAAATACTGAGAAATAAACCAATAAATGAGTGGTAATCTTGTTTGATTCTAGTCATTTAGGCCCTAACCGTCTACTCTGCAGCGCTGTACTGTTATCTTTATTAGAGCAAAAATGATGGACTTGCGGTTACAACTTTCCCATCTATAGGAGGTGCATAGAGGGCAGCTACCATCTACAATGATGGCGTTTGATAATATTTCAATGACGATGAGCATGATAAATTTACCCTGCTGGAGGTTGAATTCCCGGGTTATTATTGTACTGATTGCTGGGCGAAAAGGGCTGATTATCATCTGTCCATCCTAAATAATTTTGGCAATTCCTTTGCTCCGTTTGCTTTTGCTTTTCTCCGGATTGTACTCGCTAATCACTCAAAAGGTCAATAATATAAAAAAAGTCGGTAATATCTTCGCTCTTCCTCAGAAAAGTTTTTTTTTCTCAGCAATATGGGCATTCTATCATTCTGTTACATGTGGCTCTGCTTATTATTTTCGTCCTGAGCAGTGAGTCCTACCCTTCCCTTCCCCCCTCCCCCATTTGAATTATTTTGGAGAGGGGGAGAAAGCACTTGAAAGTCAATGGTCCGTCTTAATTTCACCGACAATAAATATGAATTTAATGATGTTTTTCATATCAAAGAGGCCCCTTTCGAATTAATAAGATCCTACTCTGCGCTGAGTTGTGAACCACTGAGGCTACGACCCTGTAAATTATGCTATTTATCTGAGCAACTTTCACTGCTCATAAGTTTAACCAAAGGAAGAAGCTGTTTAATTATATTGGGACGGCCAACTTTTTGAGGCTATGGCCTAAAGGTGCTGGTTCATTATTTGATATGTCAGCAACTACTTCTCTTTTCCATGTCGGAGAGGAAAAAAAAGAGGTCTCTACTTTTAGGTCATGAAGCAGCAAAGTTATTCTCACACTAAACTGAAGTGATGGGACTCAATAATAGACATGCAAATTCAAGGGTCATGACTAAAGTTCAAATTCAAACTCAAATTTTTGTGGCTGGATGCAACACCAAATTCAAAACAGAAATGACAAAATATTCAGAATTGTAGTGAGCAGCCCAAATGACCAATGCAGGCTCATTTTCTTTTTCTTCTTCTGATCTTTTCCTTACTAATTACTCCTTAAAAGGAAATGCTGAACATAGCCAGAAAATTATTCGCGTATTTTTGCCCCTATTTCCTGTTCTGTTATTATGGGTCTTGGGGAAAACACGAACGACGGATAGGATAAATGGCACATGGGTGGGGCAACCAGAGAGGTACAAACATCTGAATTCTCTCAGCTTTGAAGTTTTACCAATATGGTAATGCAATCCTGTCGCAAAAAGTGAGGGAAATGTTTCAGCTTTTTCTTTTTTCTTTTCCCTTTTATTTTGTTAGTTGTCGCTACAGTTCAATTCTCCTCTGCTTTATCACCAATAAAGAAATAATGAAGAAGCACAGATTGAAGGCGAGATTGGCGTTCTAAATGTGAAATCTTTATCAATCCGAGTCAGCAAGACCCAAAAAAAGAGAGGCAGTACTGTGGAATCAAACATCTTCCCTCCGTGTTGATCATTGGGAAGTGGAGCACATTGCAAGGGTTAGGCTGTTTAGGTACTTTCTGATTAAATACGAGCCGGACTTGGAGAATTCTGCAGTCACTGGCTTCATATCTGGAGTGTCGACCGTGAACGTTGGAGACAAAACAAGCCATGTGTGTCTCAGTCGTCGTCGAAGACAAGAGGTTCTTGTCTGTGACAAAGATATGACTCGTCGGAGAGAGACAACAGGAGTGTCGGTGGGTCAAATTACAAATTGCAAAGGCTGCTGTGAAATTTGACATACCCGCGCACCTATTTAGTGACAAGCTTGCTTGAGCATGGGTTTGGGAAAACAACAGAAGCGGAAAGGAATTCCCGGGAGACAAAAAAAGCATTATGATACGTGAGATCCAAATGTTGAGGAAATAGCATTATTTCTCTTGGATATATACACACACATATCATCTCGATGAGTGATTGAGCAAGTCACAATGTGCGTAAAGGCGTAAACCAAGCTTACGCCTGTTTGGTTGAAGGGGGAGACCGGGGAGATTTTAATCTTTTTTTTTTTTGGAAAAAATAGAGAAGTGAGAGTAAAAGGTTTTAATTACTTAATGAAAGGATTATATTATGTATTGATTATCACATGCTACACGCATAAATCCATTAGCAGACATAATTCAGTAATAGAATTATGAAATTAAGTAAAAATAATAATATTTAGCCTGAACTCGGCAGGATCCTTTTAGAGCAAGTGACGCCAATGAACGGATCGCCATTCATGAAGGATTCCTCTTATTGGAGCTTGACCAGATTTTTTTTTCCAATTTTTTCTTTTTGTTTTATGCAGTGTAAAAGCTAATGCTCTTCAAGCGATATATGCAGTCAGTCATCACTCATCAGTGGCTTTTGCTATGCGCTTTTATTTTTTCTAAAAGAAAATGTAATGCTGCGGTCAATTTGCGGCCATCTTTATTAATGTAGCTCTTCGACTGCGTTAGAGGATTATAATTCGCGTTCTGATTAAAATATAATGACCTTAGATTAATATAAAGCCGCCATGAACGAGAGAAGCTACCTATTCGCTGCCCGTATTATTTCGCTTTATACGGGCTAAACTTCAATAATCTAAAACCATCGTCATATTCTAGGAAGAATGATAATTAAAAACTAAAACGAAGACCTTCAAATATAGAAGTTTGAGTTGAAATTTTCACAATTTTAAATAGAAATAAATCATTATTTTATATGAATTTCCTTATAACATCCTTAATTATCTTTTTCTCAGTATTTTTAACTCTTGTACGGACTTCGGTCGGACTTATTCATATCACTGAAAAATTACCTGGAGGGAAGGAGGAAGATTTTCCTTTTCCTGCAGGGCACCTTAATGCATCAATAAAATTAAATTGAGCGAAGCGAACCAATATTAAAAGAAGTGCGAGCTACAGAAAATGGAACCTCCAACGTCATGTCTGTCTCGTAAAATAGAGGCTCCATCCTGTTGGTAACATTTGGGGATTACTTCAAAGCTCTGCTTTTTAACTTTTCACAGCGCAATGGTGAAAGAATCCTATAGAGGCCAGTCCTGTTGACTAACTAAAACCCTACTTGAGCTGGTATGCTATACACAGATCCTCCATGAATGTCGAGAAAAAATCGCAGAGGCACACTAAAAATAAAAAATAAAAAAAAGGGGGGGTTGCATTCGATTTCCTGTGTCTCGGGAAGAAATAGATGTTATCCGAATGCTTGTGGCATCTTCAATCTCCGGAAGATCAGAAGTCGCTGTTAATTGGTGAGATTTCATTTTCACCTTCATTTTTGTCGCGTCTGGCGTTAATCTCGATGCCCACCGCCGATAGCCTACGGAAGATATGAAATTCTAACGAGCTCCAGATTCTAGCAATAATATCGCTGGACAAATGATTAAATGCTTCTTTTGCAGCCCTACGTCGTGCTTCCAAAACTGCTTCATCTGCGAAGAGCTCGATAAGAGCCTTTTCAAGCTCCATTTTTCCAGAAACCTGCAAGCAGAGTGACGATGAATAGACCGGCTCTGGAAAAGAGACTAGAATATTCCTAGCCTGGAAAGTTTTCTATTATAAGCAAGCGGACGAATTCCAACCTGAAGGACTGACAAGGGGTTCAGTCGTTGCATTTCCTGCACCATATGGGAGAAATGCCCGATGTGGCAGCCTAAAACCAATAATAACGAATTTCAGGCTCTCAACCAGCCTGTTCAAAACTATAAAAAGTATGAGATTCACCTGTCAAAACAGCACAGCCAGCTGCAGCAGCTTCAGAAATATTATGACCAGCAAAATCAGGGAAGAAAGAACCTCCAATCACAGCGATTGGTGTCAATGTGTACATGCGTCTTAACTCACCTGCAAAAGAAATTGGATAATAACTTAATGTTATGAATGCAAAATTGTGTTACCCATACGTACCAATGTCCGACTTATTTCTCAGTCATATAATGAGTTAATGACCACTACAATACATCGAGATTAGATATCTCAGTTAATGATAGTTTCAACAATGCAGGATATTGATGAAGTTTGAAAATTACACAAAACGCACACATACCCAAAGTGTCCACCACATAAACATGCGTTCCGGGCTTAAGCTCCTCATTCTGAGACCTCAAAGCTACATTCTGTCCTTCTTTCTCCAATTTCTACACTACATGAATTTAAGCATAATAAATAAATTTTACAAATGATGCAAAATGCCATATAGCATGACAGTAATTTGTTATGAGCATCATTTCTGTTGAATGTGAATTAAAGGGTTTACATTTTACAGTTTACACATCATTACTCGTTTGTGCATTACTAGGAACTCGGTACTAACCCAGTGCAATGCAAAGGGGGTTAAAAAAAATTGACATAATAAGTATTAATGCTATAGTAAAAATGGAAGTTTCAAAGCAATTACACAAAACTAATTTATCATGAGAACACTAACCCCAATCATATTTCCACCGCAGATAAATTAAAAGGGGTTTTCATATTAACAGGGGCTTTCTGTGTTACAGGCAGACAAAGGAAAATGCTTTGAAGGAAATGCATGAGATAGAAGCAGGGGTAAAGACTTGCCAAAAAACTTACTTCAGCAATCTCTTGTCCATGTCTTGGATGCCGAGGTACAATAATAGTGACTATATTAGGCAGTAGTTGCATGAGGACTCTGTGAGCTCCAAATATTACTGCAGAGCACACACAATACTCTCAACATTCATTTTCATTGAATGATATAATCAGAGGCATAGTGGAGGGAACGAACTTTCTTCTTCTCCCCTATGAATGGAGGATGCCATCCAAACCTGGCAGCAGGAAAGCTGTGCTTTCAGTTTGTCTATACTTTTCTGTCCTTCACTGACTCCTAAATCTTCTATTACTGAATGAAAATAGTAAGGAAACAAGATTAGCGCATACCATTTACCACTTCAAATAGTCCCAGAATCTTATAAAAAACGCAAGGGGGAAAACAAATTGTAAACTGGTTACTAAAGACATCAACACAATGGATATCAATTACACACATAACATTGCTAGGAAAGCTTCCCAAGCAATGAGAGAAAATCAATGTCTAATACTAGGGTGCATTAATATCGACATTAAATTTTAAATATCATTTGATACAGGAAAAAAGAAATAGAAGCATGCCATATTTTAGGTCACCAGAAAAGCTTATGACAGAAGGAGCAGCTTGCAGTAGCTGAAAACGGATAGCCTGAGCTGTACTCTATGACATTCAAAAATAAAAATTGTCAGATTGCATAATAGAAGACATGATCATTCTAGTCCAAAAAGAAAAGGAGTGCTTACCAATGGGCAAATCAAGGAAAACTTTGATAGCATTAAAGAAATTAATGGCAGAAGCAATGATCTTGACCACACTTTAAAGGATTTTTCTGACATCCGGGCATTTAACAGTACAAGTGCTATCTGAAGGGGAAAATCCATTATAATTAATAAGAATAAGTGCAACCATCTCCATGTGATATGATACATGCATCTAAAAGAGAAATACAATTGAAATATTTTGTGTTAACAGACTATTGCGTAACAAGCAGCTCTCACGTGCTCTTAACAATCATCTACTATAAAAATGCAGTCTGCTGTATAATTGACATGCATATGCAAGTATTATACATTTCAGTGTTTTCACTTGAACACCCATAAGTACCACAGAGTACTTGGACTAACGAGAAAGAATAACTCACACCATTTTTGGAAGCATCCATAATAAGATTTGGCCATAGTTCACTTTCCATTAGTACAATTGCTTGAGGTTTCCAGTAACGAAGGAAGGAATGTATGGAAGCGGGAGCATCAACTGGTGCAAGCTGATACATCAGGCAGTTTCAGACAAAAAATAATGTGTTAAACCGAATATGGCAAACTAGAAGTAAAAAAGATGAAGAAATCAACTAATGGCTTAATGCCATTAAATATGTATTAGCATGAGAGATATAAGTGGATGAAAATAAGCATCCGTGTGCAGGAAGGCATTCCAAGCCATCAAATATACATTAGTAACTGCTATTAGCAAGGGATATATATGTGGATGAGAATAAGTAAAGTTGTGGAGGAAGTCATTTCAAGAGTCCATTAGGTCCTTTGTCCTAAAAAAAATACAACCCTGAAATTACTGCCTCAACAACCAAGTTGACATTATATTGAGTGTTTGAGCTTTTTTTTTTAAAAAAAACAAAAATCAAAGCACAGTTTGGATATTTGAGGGCATGAAAAAATTGTTTCAGAAAAATGAGTAAAACTAACAGTGGCTCTCGCCTCTCTGTTTCTCAAATTAATCTAAGGAATGAATCCCAGTAGACAGAAAGCCCATAGGTTACACACCCAAAATAATGAATTATTGCACCCCAACTCCGTTAAAAATTCTCTTTCCCCATTCTATTTACTTACATCAATTGTCAGGTTCAGTATAGCTTAAAGTGTTTCAGAAGTTTAACTATATGAGGTCATTTTGCTATTGACCATGGCAATAAACTTAATTCTAGAAAAGGACAGTGTCACATAAACAGTTTACCAAAACCACATAAACATCCCCCGATAAAATACCTGGAAAATGATTTCATTCGGAAGCCAATTGTTTAGAACTTGACTGCATTACATCAAAAGGAAACCCCATAAAATAAGGATAGAAATATTGTTTCTCTTCTTGCAAAGTAAATTAAAGGAACATCCATATCAAGAAACACCAGAAGAGATAAAGTTGCTGCTATAGTCTCTTAGACAGCGTCTGGTTTGATAGATGTGAAGTACAACCAGACATCACGACTTACTAATTAATTTAATTGAAAATACTCGACAATCGCTTCACTGTGGCCAAAGGACATGCAAGAGCATCGTAATTACTTAACGTCAAACTTAAATCATCCGCTATATGACAGTTGCACCTATTCCACTAGCAACTAAACTTGTAACCAAGTTCTTAGCTCTTCTTATGGTTTTCCATATCAAAAAGGAAAAAAAAATTGCAGATAGCTGCATCAATCAAGTCACAACTAGTTCGACAAAGACCAAGTCCTCTCTTACAATGCAGACATTGTTGTCGTGGTCATCAATATGGTTAAGTTAGGGATCCTCTGGATGCACTGTTTGACTACAGGAAGGGCCGCCATTCCTTCACCTGAAAATACCAAAGTGTTCAGTATTAAACGAAGGTAAGCGAACTCCATTCCAGCATTTTGAGGACATTTAGCACGCTGTTATTTTGTAATTGGCATCTTAGTTGCTCGAGTATAAATACCAAAGTGTTCAGTATGAAACGAAGGTAAGCGAAACAAAGAATGCAGTTATAGCGGTTTTCGATCGTAAAGTTGAGGCTAGGCATCTCCAACTATGGATAGAGGTAAACCTAATGAAACGGCATGAAACCAAATGAGAGGTCCCGGAGGGCGAGGCCGAGAAGGATGACCAAGACGCTCCGGCCAGCGGTGGGGGTGTTCGAGGCCCCGGAATCGACGCCACCGCAAGTGAAGGTGAACCAACGGTGAAACACCGTAGCTCAGAGCCCTGTATAACTTGTATAGCAGCGCCCCTCCGCTTACCATCATCCGACCGTCAGCTTCCGAAGTGGCCGTATCACTTCTGCGCGAAATACTGCCTCAGATTTTACCGCCAGCACAGTGGAAGGGCTTTTCCGTTTTTAGTTTTTGATTTTTGGGGTTGCAGGGGAAGGCCTAAGCCCTAGAAGGGCTTGTCGTTTTCTTTTCTCCGAAATGGGCTTTGTTTTAGATATAGCCCGCGAGAGAACAGATCTCCGTGTAAAATAAAATTAATCGAAAGTTGAAATATTCGTATCTTGAGGGACTGGTCCGGGGGTGGGAGTATAGTAAATAACGTAGGTTGGATTGCTCCTTCCGCCGATAATGGTATGGTTGTCGCGTGTAAAATCTTTATAATACTCAATCCAGATTATTACTCTCACCGTCACTATATGTAAACTTTAAATTTATACAAGTGTAGTTTATTTTATAACTTTAATTTAAATTTGTCTTAACATTTAATATATATTTTTCAATATTATTCATAATTATTTATTTCTTATCACATTTTTCTATATTTTTTATTTATTATAGAGGTATATTTACAAATAAAAATATATTTCTAAAGTACTTCCTCTTTTAAACTAATTTGAATTACTTCTTATTTATGAATTAGTTATTTAAAGCTGATAATAAAAATAAGAAAGAGTATTATTCATACAGTGCCAACTCAGCCGCACGGGAACGGGTTCACCCGGTTTCGAGTCATATAATGGCGTGGCAACGCTGCTTCTAAGAAACTCTCCCTTGGATTGTTTGTTTACTTCCTTTTTGTGGGGATTCTTCTAAATGCATCTCCTCTTGGATCTCGTGCATATAATGGAGTATCTCCCAAATCCCAATCTTGAATTAATTTCCCAACCCCCCCCTCAACCAGATTTAGTATTCATCGTCTGATGAATAATCTAAATTTATGATATTTGAATTATTCATATCTTATTTAAATAGTATAGACTTTTAATTTTTAATTAATTATTTTTAAATAAAAAATTATTTCTTGAAAAAATGATAGTCAAAACGTTATTTTTATTTTATACTTTATACTTATTGAAATAATTATTTTAAATAAATAAAAATAGAAATAGAAATGAAATCTGAACAATCCAAATGAAATCTGAATAATCCAAATCTGATAAGTTTATTTATTTATTTTTTTGCTAAAACATAGTTATCTTCCTATTGGAGGCAATCTTATTCGAAACATTGTCGGGCACTAAATGTGGGCATCTCTCACAGCGGGGATTCGAACCTTGGTTTACCACATTATGAGTGACTACTCCTTGCTGCTGGACCAAACCCCTGTTGGTAATTTAATAAGTGTATAATGCTTATTAAAGTGATGAATATTATAACCCATTCGCCTTCTTTCTCCTTTCCCCAGCCTTTAACGTGGGCTCAGCATCCTTCTATTAAACGAGTCTTCATGGTTAAAAAACAAACAAAAGGCCAGTCTTATTTTGGGTGTAATAAAACTTAAGTACCCCTCTCTCCCAAACACACGCAAGAATGTTGATAAGGCAGTGGGCACTGAGACTTGCACGAACAGAATGTCTCAGGGTTTGAAAGACGCGAGGCATTGTGCATTGTGGAAACAGGGAAAGCGATAAGCGCAACGCCTGGGGCGATGTATTCCCTTATTATTGCCCTGCACATATCTTTGTTCACAAACCAGCGGTATAAGCATATACATGCAGCTCTTGAGCTCTCTCGTCACTCGTGTCAAAATATGAAAATATAGCTTTCTTGTAAGTATTATATATAATTCTAAAATCAAACTCAACTACGTATTTAAAGTTGGTTTTTTCAGTTATAATCTTTTAGTTATTCAAACTCCGCATATTGAAATGTGTAAGAAAATAAATTGTGTCCCAAAACTTGTTTGAAATTCATGAGCAGCGTTTTTATACTGAAAATGAGATGGCGTTGTTTTTCACGAACAGCCTTGTTTTGTAAGAAGAGTCATGCTCCTTATGGACATTAGTTGACCAGAAGCAATTGTTCAATGACACATTTCTTCTCGTCCCAATTTGCTGATAGTATTATATTTACAAGTCACCTTCTACTATGTTTTATCATATTAAGAAAAAGTTTCAATATTATTAGTCCTATCTTAAAATTTATTAATTTTTCAATTAATGTATATGTTTCAAGAAAATAATGGCATACAAAATAGTAAATTATAGGAAAAATTGTGCATTAATATAAATTTAATAACATAACTCATATTAAGAACAAAAAAAAAACCCTCTTCTGTTTGTCTTACAAACAGAACTGGAAGAACAATTTATAAATGTTAATAAAAATATTTAAGCTAATTATTTATAATAAATATATAGGGAAAATTGCAAATAAAGACCCCTCAATATATAAAATAGCAATCAGAGACCCTGAATTTGAGAAATTGCTCACAAGGACCCGGTCCCAATTTGCAATTATGAAATCATGGCCAAATTACCAAAATACCCTTTGTTTTTCTCTCTTTCTTCCTCTCCAGATCATCTTCTTCTCGACCTTGCCTCCTCATTTTCCTCTCTCTCTTCGTTCTCTCTTTCCTCTCCAAGTCTCCTTCCCTCTCCTCACTCTTTTCCCAAAGTATATAGAACTCACAATGTCTTTCGGTGGTCCTCTCCTCATTGTCATCCCCCATCACTTTGTTCTTATCTTGCTTAGCTGCTCTTTTGTCGACAATGAAGCCTCTTCCATCATTCTCTCTGTTGCTGTGGAAGGAGAGGAGAGTCGGGAGTTTGAGGGAGAGTGACAGTCATTTGCAATGCTTGTAATGTTTGCTTGCAATGTGTGCGGTGATTGCTTGGTGCTGAGACAACGCCCAATAAATCTGGATTTTTATTCTTCATTTCTATTTTGATTTTCAGCTTGTGTTCGTAATTGAAAATAACGAGTTTGATAAGTTGTTGAAAATAACAAGTTGACAAGTTCTGATACCCACTTCACGACAAGTTCAGTAATGCGAATAACAAGTTTAGCAAGGCGAATAACAACTTCAAATAAGCAATTCATAGAAATTCGAGTTTCTCTGTTAAAATGACAGCATTTTCAGATTTCTTTAGCAGATGACAAGTTCTGATACACAATTCATGACAAGTTCAGTAAGGCGAATGACAAGTTCAGTAAGGCGAATGACAACTTCTGATAAGCAATTCATAGAAATTTGAGTTTCTGTGTTAAAATGACAGGTTTCCAGTAGGTTTTCATACTTTTTCTGTTAAAATGACTGGATTTCCACATTGATTTATCAAATGACAGGTTTACAATAGAAAATGACAAGTTTTCATAAGATTTTTATGCTTTTTTTTGCTGGAATTACAATTTGCACATTTCTGACAGCAACAACTTCTGATAAATACGAAATGACAAGTTTAGAATGAAAAATGACAAGTTAAGTATAGCAAATGACAAGTTCCCACAATGTTTTCATACTTTTTCATACTTTTTTGTTGGAATTATAATTTGCACATTTCTAATAGCATCCACTTTTGATAAACACGAAATGACAAGTTCATAATGGAAAATGACAAGTTAAGTATGGCAAGTGACAAATTCCCATAATGTTTTCATACTTTTTCATACTTTTTCTGCTGGGATTACAATTTGCACATTGCTGATAGCAATCACTTTTGATAAACAGTAAATGACAAGTCCACAATAGCGAATGACAAATTAAGTATGTAAAATGACAAGTTCCCATAACGTTTCCATACAATTGTAAATTTCTCTGTTAAAATAACAATGTGCAGATTTCTGACGGCAAACACTTATGATAAACAGTAAATTACGAGTCCATAATAACGAATGACAAGTTAAGTATGTAAAATGACAAGTTCTCATCACGTTTTCATACAAATGTAAATTTCTCTACTGAAATAACAATGTTCAGATTTCTGACAGCAAACACTTCTGATTAACATCTTTCATCATCAACTTCAACTCTCATTTCCTCCTAATGTATAAAACTATAGCACCAGAACTCTCATAAGCCCCTCAAGAAGCATGCTCATATCAACACCAGTGGCAAATGCACTACGATGATCATATCCACTCACAAGTGCATCCTCAACCATGAAATCCCAAATATAAATTGCCACATCATATGAACAAGAAACCATCAAATTCTACATATAAAACGAGAACTTTATTCGTTTAGCACTGTATTTAGGGCTCGTTTGTTCCTCACATACCACACCTTGATCGATTTTTCCACCGAAATACAATCATCATACTTGATTTCCACAATTTAGAGCTTGTTTGCAATTATCAGAAGTGGATGCTGTCAGAAATGTGCAAATTGTAATTCTAGCAGAAAAGTATGAAAATGTATGAAAACATTGTGGGAACTTGTCATTTGCTATACTTAACTTGTCATTTTTCATTCTAAACTTGTCATTTCGTATTTATCAGAAGTTGTTGCTGTTAGAAATGTGCAAATTGTAATTCCAGCAAAAAAAAAAGCATAAAAATCTTATGAAAACTTGTCATTTTCTATTGTAAACCTGTCATTTGATAAATCAATGTGGAAATCCAGTCATTTTAACAGAAAAAGTATGAAAACCTACTGGGAACCTGTCATTTTAACACAGAAACTCAAATTTCTATGAATTGCTTATCAGAAGTTGTCATTCGCCTTACTGAACTTGTCATTCGCCTTACTGAACTTGTCATGAATTGTGTATCAGAACTTGTCATCTGCTAAAGAAATCTGAAAATGCTGTCATTTTAACAGAGAAACTCGAATTTCTATGAATTGCTTATTTGAAGTTGTTATTCGCCTTGCTAAACTTGTTATTCGCATTACTGAACTTGTCGTGAAGTGGGTATCAGAACTTGTCAACTTGTTATTTTCAACAACTTATCAAACTCGTTATTTTCAATTACGAACACAAGCTGAAAATCAAAATAGAAATGAAGAATAAAAATCCAGATTTATTGGGCGTTGTCTCAGCACCAAGCAATCACCGCACACACTGCAAGCAAACATTACAAGCATTGCAAATGACTGTCACTCTCCCTCAAACTCCCGACTCTCCTCTCCTTCCACAGCAACAGAAAGAATGATGGAAGAGGCTTCATTGTCGACAAAAGAGCAGCTAAGCAAGATAAGAACAAAGTGATGGGGGATGACAATGAGGAGAGGACCACCGAAAGACATTGTGAGTTCCATATACTTTGGGAAAAGAGTGAGGAGAGGGAAGGAAACTTGGAAAGGAAACAGAGAACGAAGAGAGAGAGAAAAATGAGGAGGCAAGGTCGGGAAGAAGATGATCTGGAGAGGAAGAAAGAGAGAAAAACAGAGGGTATTTTGGTAATTTGGCCATGATTTCATAATTGCAAATTGGGACCGGGTCCTTGTGAGCAATTTCTCAAATTCAGGGTCCCTGATTGCTATTTTATATATTGAGGGGTCTTTATTTGCAATTTTCCCAAATATATATGCTTGTTTTTCAAACTAATTATTGGAAGTTTATAAATATGACAAAAGTGAGTACTATTTCAATCACTTGCATAATAAACTATCCTTTTTGATTAAAAAAAACCTTTCAACATGTGAAATTAATAAGATTGGCAGGTGAGTGAAACAGCTATTCAACGAGCTAACGCGTTAAGACGGGAGGGAGGCACGGTACCATTAGCGACAACAAAACTTGAAATCAGCGAGGGGCCTCTACTCAGCAAATCTCAAGTTCTCAACCCCACTCTTCTTGCTCCGAGAAACATGGCGAGGCCTCTGGATTCCCCGCTGTGGTATCTCTTATTCTTATCGCCAGTCGTGGTGCTGCTCCTCATCCACCGCAAACTCTCAGCCTCCAAGCGCCGTCTTCCTCCGGGACCGCCGGGATGGCCTCTCTTCGGAAACATGTTCCAGCTAGGACCCATGCCTCACCGCACTCTGGCCCATCTCAAAGATCGATACGGCCCCGTCGTCTGGCTCAGAATAGGCGCCACCAACACCATGGCCATACTCTCCACTAAGACGGCCGCCGAGTTTTTCAAGAACCATGATCTCTCCTTCGCCGAACGAACCATCACCGACATGATGCGCGTCAACAACTACGACAAGTCCTCCCTAGCCCTGGCCCCTTACGGCTCCTACTGGCGGATCATGCGACGCCTCGTCACCGTTGACATGTTGGTCGCAAAGCGACTCAACGAGACGGCTCACATTCGAAGGAAATGCGTCGACGACATGCTTGTTTGGATCGCGAGAGAAGCCAACAAGTTAGAGGAGGGGCGTGGCCTTCACGTGGCCCGCTACGTTTTCTTGATGAGCTTTAACTTGCTGGGCAACCTGATGCTGTCACGTGACTTGTTCGACCCTGAATCGAACGAAGGGTCGGAGTTTTTCACAGCGATGATGGGTATGATGGAGTGGACGGGCCACGCAAACGTGGTGGACTTGTTCCCCTGGCTAAGGTGGTTGGACCCTCAAGGCCTCCGAAGGAACATGGAAAGAGATATGGGAAAAGCCTTAGTAATCGCTTCCAAGTTTGTGAAAGAGCGCATAGAGAAGCAGAGTACTGGCGAGAAGGCGCAAAGGGATTTCTTGGATGTCTTGCTTGAGCATCTGGACAATGATACAAACGAAGAGTCCCTCAACATATTCATATTGGTAAGTCTAGTTAACATTCCAATGCGTGACAGTAACTCTCAAGTTCTGATATAAAATTGGGTTGAGTCAGGAACTCTTCTTGGCTGGTTCAGAGACTACGAGCAGCGCGATCGAATGGTCCCTAACGGAGCTGCTGTGCAACCCGGAGACGTTAACGAAGGCCAAAGCAGAGCTTAGTGAAGTGGTTGGGTCCGACAGGAAAGTGGAAGAGAGTGACATAGAGAATCTTCCATACTTGCAGGCTGTAATTAAGGAAACACTTCGACTGCATCCTCCAATTCCGATGCTGGTGCCTCGAAGAGCAATTCATGATACAGAATTCATGGGATATTTTGTACCCAGACATACCCAGGTGTTTGTGAACGCATGGGCAATCGGAAGAGACCCAGATGCGTGGGAAGACCCGCTGGCTTTTAAACCTGAGAGATTCTTGGGTTCCAAGATTGATTATAAGGGGTCTCACTATGAGCTGATCCCGTTTGGGGCTGGACGGAGAATGTGCGCCGGCGTGCCGTTGGCTCATAGAACGCTTCACTTGGTGTTGAGCTCTTTGCTTCACCACTTTGACTGGACACTCGCCGGGGATGTGACGCCGTCCACCATGGACACGAGAGACCGGCTTGGGATCACTATGAGAAAGCTCGAGCCCTTGTTCGCGCTCCCTAAAATGGTGAAAAGTGAAAGTTAAACGATGCAGGTATTATATTGTTTTTCTTTTAAATATCTTCGTGTACGATACGTAACTTGTCATGTTGAATTATCTTGTATTCTATTAACGTGAGACCTGGTATGGTCTGGCTTGCTTCTGCTATCTAAAAACAATAAATGCCCCTCGCTTACTTAATACTACTTCCGATCCTTATTATAAGATTCCGTTTAACTTTTTATTTGGTCCTAACTATAAGACCCCAATCTATTTTGTCTCTCATATTTATGCATTTTTTTTCCAAGATAATCCTTCTAATAATGATAGTTCTAGCCAATATACTTATTTAGAAAGGATATTTTAGGAATGACAACACTTATTTATTACAAATAACTAACTTAATTTATTTCCTTAATCTCCTCAAATAAGTCAACTGGGTCTTATAATTAGAATCGGAGGTAGTAGTATTCTCAGAGTATTTCTTACCAGCTAGGACAGCCGTATGCACAGAATAATTGTCCCAAATTCATATCAGCAACTCAAATGATCATAAACAAACCCCGCAATACAACATAATAAAGTTCGAGTAACTGTAGGAGTGTAACTTGAACCGAAGACGGTCTAGTATGGCATCATATCGAATTAGCGTCAGCCACAGAGACGTGCTATATCACATAAGTGATTGCGCAGCTTTTAAATTGTAAGGCGATCATCATATTTTAGCGCCTGAAGATCTCTCTCTCTCTCTCTCTTTAAGGACAAAGAAAAACTACGTTTAAAGAGTACCCGAACAACTTTATGCAGATAATCTTAAAATTATCTCGCCCAGAAAAAAAACCTTGAAGTTATTTTCTGATTGGAGTTTAATTTAGTATTAAATTTAACAAATTTTATTATCAAGCATTGAAAATATTAATAATTTAAAAACGAAATCTTGAGCATTTCAATAATGATATTGTCATGTTCATTTTTTTCGAGTTTGGAATAAATAACAAATTTTATCCTTAGGTAAGTTTCTAAATCCATATATCAAAACGAGGTTTGATTTATTGCGTGCCAGCTAATTTATGATCCCCTATTCCTATGCTATCATTTAATATTTAACCCTGGAATAGTTAATGCAAACTAATGAGAATATTATTGAGAACAGGCGTAAGCGAGCGTAAGGACAATTATATTTGTGTGTGTCTTGTATATAGGGAATCTCCTTCAGAAGCCTGCTTCTCTGATTCTCCGCAATACCGGCCAAGTAATCCAATTTCCTTTACCAAAAGAATAAATTAGTACAAACAAACAATAATTGATACCTCCCATAGAGTCCCACTGGTATGTTTATCAGTGTGCTCATCACAATTATTACTATCACTTCTCCTCATCACATTCAAAGTTTCGTACGTTATCCTCAGCCGATAGGCCCGCTGCCGACTTTTGACCCACATTGGGAAGCAACAGATCAATAATGTCACTCGTTGGCCTGATTCAATACAATACTGCTCCGCTCGTTAATATCAGACTCAATTGTTGAGTTGGTTTTGATTTTAAATATAAGACTTATTTTTTATATTTATCAATTTTCTTTAAAGATATTCCCTCAATCGTAATTAAGTAAAAGAAGAAGATAGGGTATTAAGAAAGATGATTATGGTATTTTAGGAAAAACATATGACATTTCTTATAATTAACTAACTTAACTAACTTTCTTAATCTAATCAAATTAGTTAAATGAGTCTTATATTAAAGATCGGAGGAGTGGTGCATGATTTCACCTGATGCAAAGTTATCGGAACTTCGGATGTTGCCTGGTCACAAACATTTGAAACTCTTTCTTATTACTCCTCCGGTCCTAAATGTAAGACCCTTATACTAGTGTGTATAAGGGTCTTACATTTAGGACTGGAGGAGTATGTATATATTGAGATAAGAGATAGATCGAGCACCGACTTTTGAATGCATGGGTATTAAAATTAAAGCTTTCGATGGTGTCCCAAGGCCCAGGCTTTTTCTGTATTATTGGTTCTTTTTGTAAATTTGAATGTGTACTGTTGCAACAGGTGTCATATCTCTTTCTTTCAATGCATGGATACTACTGTTTGGAATCAAGACCTTTTCTTTCATATTGATACAATATTTTGTAATTTTGTTCCAAGGAAAGTGATCCCAGTCGACAACGCCTAAACCCAAACAAGCACTTTTAGAAAAGGTATATACGCCCATTTTGGAAGGGTGTATAAATTATGACTCCTGTATACCCGTATTCTGTGGCAATTTGATATTATTCATGACTTACCCTTGTCACCATTTGATGAGGTCTTAAAGTAATATTTATCTGATTTTATTTATTGGTCACTTTCATGATTTTATTTATTAGTCACTTTTAACATGTTTTACATAGATCAAGAAAAACATTCAATTTTATCAAATCTTATTTAAAATTCAATAAATTTTCAACTATATCCCTATTTAGTATACATTATACTTCATATAAACCAAGTAAATATAATAATAAATGAAGAGTAAAATTGTACATGCATATAAAAAAATTTCTCTTAATACCCTATAAATAGGACAAAAAAATGTCTTCTCTATTTGTCTTATAAATATGATCAAAAGAGTAAATGTCAATTAAAAACTTTGTTTTCAAATTTAAAGGTTCCCTTTGAAAATTAAGGTTACAGTTCTAAATTCTGCATTCAATATTTTAAGCAACAAATGTCAATTGTAGTCAGTTGTTACCGTCACCGTATGCGCACCTACAATTTGAATTATTGTTGTCTGTTGCATACCAATGCAACATTTCTCAATTTTTACTCACATGTGTTTAGATATTGCTGCCCATGCTTCGTGCATGCACTCTAAAACTGTTGTCTATCGCAATGTTATGCGGCCTGTCCTTTTGCCAACATTTTATAAGTGTTGCGTGTTTTTAGCTTAGGGCAATAGTTGCAGACTGTACTTACATGGCAATATTTTGAAACTGCTGATATGGGGCTATGGTAAAATTGTTGCCTATAAGATAGGAAGAGGCAACGTTTTTCACCAAGTGTGGCTTAGAAGTAAGAAAAACTGATACCTCAAGCAACAGGTAATAACGTTGGAGCGGGCAACAGCAAACAACTGAAAATGTTGCCAAGATGTTTAAGAAGCAACAGATTTCATATCTATGGCTACACTCCTCAACTGCTGTTAATTAAAGGGCAGAAAAACGATGCAGTATACTATGGACCAGAAACATCTATATAGGAACAAAGGAAGTACTGCGGCACATGACAAAATTATATTATTCGCCGTTATAATCGAGACTAATTCTGTTATTACCGGGGTAATCTCTACCACATGCTTCCTCATCAATTGACCTAATGATACTGGATGCCTAAATATATACTTTTTCAGTTCCTAATAGAAAACTTAATTAACTACTTTGAGTCTTAATTCCCTCCCTCCCTCTACTCCTTAATTATTGTTGGAGGTATTAATAGGATTAGTTTTTAAAAAAATTAATAAATATGTGAAATAAGGGATCAATATCAACTTCTTAATTAGCTCTTATATTTGTGTAGGAGGAGTGGTACGTTGTGCATCTGAGCATATATTTCAACATTTTGTCTTGGTTCATAAGGTCATTGGGCTGTGTTCAAAAAACCTTGGTAAACAGTTATATTTATTATCTGATCTAATGTATATCACTTGAAATGAAACCAAACTGGTTCATACAAAGTTATTGTTTTAATTGAAAGACTGCTATTGGGTATACCAAGTTCTCATATGGAGAGGAGCTGCGCAATCATGCTCAAGATATATCCAAACAAGGTACGATTTCAAGATAGATCATTATTATGTCTCGTCATAACGACGTTACGGGAGCCAGTCCCAATAAACTCAGGCGAATCTCTTAAGCCAGCTTGCTGATAAGTTCTGCAAACATGGTCTAGACCAACAAGAAGTTCCACAATCGCAGCTTCAGCTTTTGCTCGGTTTGCAAAGTACAGAGTCTGGACTAATAGGATGTTTGGCTTGCAAGTCGCATGCTCCTTCTCGAAATTCCTCTGAGAATGCCACCTTACCATGTTATGAGCCAGTGGAGCCAACCATCCTAAAATATGCTTCACCACCACTCTCCATCCTCCTCCTGAGGAAGCCTTTCTTTTACCTCCCCTCTTGAGCTTATCCCTTAGAGCAGTTTTTATCGTTGTTGGTAACATGTTGTACAGATCATCCCTGGTCTCAGGATCGAGCATGTCAGGTGATGCTGCAATCTTCTCAATCGATATAATTACTTTGGCATAGTGGAGAGCTAAAGCAGCATCACCGAGAGTAAAAGGAAGTGGTCTTGATCCACTACTGATGGATAGTTTTGAATATATGCTTATCCTGTTGAATAAACACGAATTATCTGCGGTTTTGGCTTTTCCAACAACATGTTTCGTTTGGTAATCACTTGTCCTCATAGAGCCACCTTTTGTTGGCCCCCTGCCACTTGGCACAGCAGGAGAATCAGTTCCTACTGACACGCATCCTTTGAAAGGACCAATATATCCCAACTGCCTGATTTCTAAATGAAGAGCTTCTTGTTTCTTCTTTCCTTTGCCATTGTCAGCCACATGCCCTGAGCTCAACCTCCAACCAAGTTGTTCTGTATCCAACTCATCCGGATGGACATAAAAATGCATAGGAGGCGAGAAGGAGCAAGTCCGTCGAAGGGTGACAGCATGTACTCTTTCAGAATCATCTTCTTGCTGTTCCAGTGGTTGCTGGGGATAATTTCCAAAGACGTGTACAATCCTCTCTAGAATTGTAAATAGTGATCTTGCCAACAAGCGGACAATATAGTCATAGCTTCTATTCCACGGAGACATCTCTGTAAGGGTTTTTACTTCTTGGCGCTGCAACTTAACCTTTTTCTTAAACTCGACCAATCTGACTCGACCAACTTAGGATTTGCCCGCATTCTCCTGATAGTCCGTTCTCGCTCTGCCAGGACCTCAAGCTCCTGGGACAATTGTGACATAGCTGCCGCAAATCTTTCCATTTTCTTTACCTTCCCATCCATCTTTTTCCGTCTGTATTCCCACCCTGACCAATGAAAGCAATCCCGAACTGGATTATTCACAAACTGTTCATAACGACGATACAATGGATTCTCGCACCTCTGACTCAACCTGGCACGGACCTTGCTAAGCATTGGAAGTTACTGAGTATCTCATTCAATGCAAGTTCCATCAAGAAACTATCATCGTTAGAAACCAGTAATTTGACCCCGAGTGAGTTTACTATTTCCTCCCTCAAACTCATTACCTCGACGGCGCTCAAAGAGTTCCATAAATTAACGACCTTCAACATCAAGAAAGAGACTTCTGATGCCAAAATTCCTATGGCTGCCTTGTCATCTGATGCCGACTTGCGGGAGACAGACTTCAAAGCACTGATCCATGACCCATTCACCATGTCACCCCTCATTGGTAGCCACGTTCTAATGATTAAACCCGATCAGCAGCGTCTCAGTCGACACTCAGTACCCTGAATGAAATCGAACGCATCAGTACAGATTAGAAAGCCAACTCCCATTTTAGTTGGGAACAAAACAGAGCTTCTTAGAAACAATCTCACGCTGCACCATAAAGTGTGACTAATGAAGAACACGGTATGCAGTACGACTACAATCCGCGATTTTAGATTCAGCCACACTCACGTTTAGCCGTTCCGCGTCGAAATTGCATTCAAAATCTCGGCAGCATGGAGGGAGAGAGCCAGCAAAACGAATATGGGAGAACACTGGAGAGGGGAGAAGGGGAAGGGTGGAGCAGTTGCAGGTGAGGACATGTGAGCGCGACAGGGAAAAGAAGGATTGAGATGAGAAAAAAAATTGAAGGAAAGGGACAAATAAGAGAGGAAGGGGGAGTACAAGAATCGGTCAAACCGAGGAGAGGGTGCGAATATGAGAGTGGCATTCGGGTTGATGCTTTTTGGAGAACGTGAGGGACAGAGGTGACAGTTTAGTGGTGGCTTGCGTCTGGGAATTGCACTGGCATTCAAGAATGGACAGGAGGCGAGTTTTCCGATTGTTGCTTCGGATATGGATCTTTCTTGTGGCCCGTGGTTGTGCTGGGAGGATATGTTCGATGAGTTCAAGAATGGAGGATTAAGATGCACCTGAGATGCGACGACAACTTGGGGGACCAGCCAATGGGTGCAGGGAAGATGGGTCGTATTTGAGACAGAGGGCGAATTTTGAGGAGCATGTGCCTCCACGGACAACTGACGCCAGTGCAAAGAGTGGAATACTTGGTGCCACTTGGCTCTTAATGTAAAAGTTTAATTTAATTTTTATTTTAGTTCTAAACATTAAAGCTAAATTTGTTTAATTTTTTATATTTATTTATTTTAATATAGTTTTTATAATAGTAATAGTTGTAACCAATATAATGGATTAGTAAGAAAAACAGTACCTATTTATTATTTTATTATAAATAACTAATTTAGCTAATTTTTTTAATTTATTTAGATTAATTAACTAGTTCTTATTCTTATATTAAGTATTGAAGTTCATACTTTATAGTATTTGTTATGCTCCGAACGTGACGATGCCGTCCGGTTCGATCTCAGATGGATAACCCTTGCTATGAATTACCGATAGGAAGGACGAGACTTTGGTGTGCTTTGGGCCACGGGCTCATCGGCCCATAATATTTTGGGTCTGAGGCCCATAATTAAAGTTTGAAAGGACGTTCTTCTGTAGCGTTAAACACTCACTCCATGCCGTTTTCCACCGCCCCGTCATGTCGGCTCTGCGTTTTGGAATAAACCGGCTTCGTTCTGGATTTATTTAAACGTAGTAACAATATCATCATTGGGGTTGCAACTTGCAAATTAAATCTTACAAGTCGGCAATAACATCATGGGGAAAACGCATGTCGTTGATACTGATTGAGATTTGAGAACAAAATTTTAATTCGGACAGATTTCAAAAGCAACCATCACCAATTTTTCACTGGGTTTTCTTGTTTACCGTGTTTGCCAGTACTCAAACCAGATCCAACTCGTTACTGGAAGCTCCATGAGACTTGATGATTACTGAGCTGTCACTTCGGCATAAATAACTAACTAGCATGTCAAGCCTCTCGAATTTGTTGCGAATAAGTAGTTTCATTTTCCAACGCAACATTGCCCCAGGAAAAAAAAAAGTTTCAACTTAACAACTCATAGTCTTGTTATTATTTTTATAATTTATCGTGTGATTCGGCCTTGCCCTTGTTAACGCTGTTTTCGTTGGGGAAAGCGTTATATATTCCTGATGATGGCTTAATGCAGCCAAGCTGGGAAATAAGTTATTTGGTTTTTTAATTTGAAAAAATCATGAAGGTTTCGCGGACGACTGATCCTGGGATTTTTTTTTTCTGGGTTGCACAGCCCAAAGGGAAAAAAAAACTCCAGGGGCTTCACTTTACTCAAGCTTAAGGATATTGTCAAATCCCTTTTATGAAAAAGATGAGAGCTCACTTTGAGAGTGGACCCTCACTGCATCATTTTGATCTTTTACAGTCAAATTAGATTCTGAAGATCTAATTCCAGAGTAACAACTAATGGCAACCCTACCTTCTCTCTCTTTTGCGTGAAATTATCAACTTATTTTTAGGCGTCTAAGTATTTTTTATAATTCCATGAAAGAATTTTTTTTTTTTTAAAAAGGCGCAGCATTCTTCGGAAAATCCAGTAAAATATGAATATCGATAGGTCATGACTTATATGATTAAAGGTGTTGGGCGGGCCATAGAAAGGCATATTGTCAAAGAAGGACTGGAAATTTTCCATCCGAGTTTACCCGGGATGCTCAGGAACGGGAAGGTTTGAATTTTTGTGCCCAAAAAAAATAGTTCAGAGAGATATTCAAAGCTTTGACATTTATCAAATTAACTGCAGACATCCTAAAATCAAAAACTCACTACCGTTCAAGGCGATGGTAAATAAATTTATAAATCGCTGCTCCTATTTCTGTTGTGTGAGAAAAAAAGCACAATATATGTTAAAAAAAAAGTCTGCACAGCTGTACGCAATCAACATCGCGATTCATTTTGGACCTCGAGCATTTTGTCCACTCTACACGTCAGGTGAAATATCACACGCCACGTGAATATTTTATTCCCGAATTACGATAAATCTTTAAAAAAAAAAACTTTTGAAGGATCGAAATACTATAATTTTGAATAAATATTATTTATTGGGTGCAATTTGGACAAGTCAACATGCCATGATTTTCTAGTAAATCTGAGAGGAATAAGTTTGGGAAATACTATTAAGCTCTACTGGATTTACAACTAGTTTTTGAGGACGGAAGGCAGATTCCCCCCCCCCCCAAAAAAAAATGGCAGAAGTTGGTCCTGGAAAGTGGAAACCCACATGTGGAAAAAGGAAGAAGCTCGACTTATTATTTAGCTTTAATTTTATGCTTAATTAGGAACCAACTTAATTTCTTTTTCTAGCCGATGGCCGCGTCTCCCCCAACCCCAACCCCCCATGGACTGTTGTTGGGATTGGGACGGTTAAGGCTAAATCAGTAAATCACATTCTGGTATTCCCGTATATCGACTAGGATTCGAGCTGGCGACCCGTCGTTTTAGATGAGCCATAAAATTAAATTATGACATTTATTTTCAGCATAACTGATGATGGCAACCTACGGTACTTTTGAACAGTTACGGTAGTGGCGATGCAAACAATTAATGACCAAGCAATAAATATAAAATAGTCACTAAAAGCAAAGCTTGAAACTTTGAGGCTCCTTAGTCCTTCCCCCCCACATGGTCAGTCCTCGGGAATCTCCATTAATAAATTGCTTTTTCGTCGTTTTAAAAATTAAATTGATGGCGCTTCGGGCCGATTATCATTTTCCATACGCGTGCTTGGTTAAAGGAAAAAGAGACTGTTTTGTAGGGTAGAGAGCCCATTTCTTTCCTTGTGCCTTTTCTTTTTCGCCTCAATAAACCATGTCTTTAGTTAGCTGTGTGTGCTTGACCGGTTGATTACCCACAGAAAAACTTTACTTTTTCCCCAACTTTATGCGGTTATTTGAATGAAATTAGATGTCGTTAATTGTTTTCGGGACTCATGTAGACCTTTTTTTTTTTTTTGGTCCAAAGACTCATGTAAATCTCACTTTGATACGCGAGATCGTGGAAGAGAATAAATGATGTAGCGTGATTTTATAATGTTATCCATATCTAGAGATTTTTTTTTTTCCCGAATCTCGTCATATTTCAATATATAAAGTACTTTATAAATATTTAAGAGTGATTAATAATTTATTACTTGCATCAAAATCAGTTATCTCGTTTAACTACTTAACTGATTCTATTATTTCCTGTGCAGGCTTGCACAGTTTGAGAGCGCTGAGAAAATTATAAAAACGGCCATTATTATAATGTACTCTCCCTATTCCTTAATATAAACTTTAAATAATTAATTAACAGGTAACAAAAAATTAATTAAAAATAATAAAATAAGTGATAAATAAATTTTTATTTTCAAATATACTATTATAATAAATGATAAAAAATAAAAAAGTGTCAAAAACAAAAAAAAAAGGAACAAAATTAGAAACAACATTTTAAAATATATACTCCTTTCAGTTCTAAATATAAGACCTATTTTATATTGTAGTTTATAATATAAAATAAGTTTTATATTTATAATATAAAATAGGTCTTATATTTAGAACAGGATAAGTGTTAAATATTAAAACAAATTTAGATTTAAATTTGTAAAATGAATATTCTCCTTCTCAAATTTAAAACTCATAAATGGAAGGGGTAGGATACATACATATGGGTCATTTAGCAGAGAGAGGAAAAACGATATGACCGAGGGACCCTACCAAGGTTTCGCTGTCTGTTTGTGGCGTGTCCTTGTTCTTGTCTGTGTTTTGTTTTATCTTGCGTTGCTGCTAGCGGTTCCCAACGTGTACCCATGCCTCATTTCTTATTGCTCTTCTATTTTCACGTCTTTGAATTCAATTTCAATTCTAAATCCAAAACAAAATAACCACGTGAGCGGTATGATTATTCCGGTTATTATTGTTGTTATTAAAAATTAGGAAGAGGCGATGGCCCCGGCAAAGTCAAAAATTGTGTACGCATGTTCACAGAGCAATTATTGCCGTCATGGTTTCATAATTCCGGCACTTTTTTATCTGTATAGTTATTTAAGGCTCTAATCCGTATATCAAAACGTTTGAGATTAACGTGGAATATTATACACTAATTAAAGATAGGAGTAAAAGACGTTTTTGTCCTGAAATATCCTTAAACATTTGAAATTAGTGCAGTGATGCCCATCAATGAGAACTATTAACCCTGGCCGTTAAAATGACGTTATTTGACCAAAATGGTACATGTGGCGATTTTGACTGAGTTATCACTCCACCTCATCATCACGCACGTAGTCAGCCGGTCAGCCCAATGTCGCTTCTCTCCTGATTCTTTTGAAGACTCTGGCCTTGGCGTTTGAGGTTGAGGAGGTTGAGGGAGAGGAGAAGAAGAAAGCATAACCATCCTCACGGCAACTTCACGAAGATAACGGACGACAAGAAGGAATCGGAACCCTCAAGCATTTTCATTTCCTTCGAGCTATGCAGTTCGTCATGCGTGATCGAGTTCCTCCTCGACGTCGGGGCACAAACCCTTGTCCATGGCCGATCAAGCCTGCCTGGTCCAGACGGTGAGTGCCTGGGCTCTCTAAGCCCAATAGGCCTCGCTGCGGGTTTGCTTTATGCGCAGTTATATCGAAAATCAAATGGCAGGTCAGAATGTATTGGCTTTTTCCCAGTTCGCGGGCGATGAAGGGAGACGGTATCAGGGTTTTTGCTTTAACTTCGGTTAGGCGGGGTTTTGGGACGTGAGGACAAGCAGCGCAGGTGGTTTGAATGAGCAGCGATCGTGGAGTTATGGAAGGGGTGGTGGAAGCGGCGGCCCAGGACGGGTGGATTTGATAAAATACAAGGCCTTACGTACTTCAGTAGTTAACATCTTGCCGCTCTTACAAATACTTCCAACGCAACTAATGCCCTGGTTATGATCTTCTAGATATTGGTTGGTTGGTTTTTTTTTTTGGGGGGGGGGGGTTGTTGGTTTAGGCTTCTAGTAACCTTCTTTCACATCCCAACAAAAAAGGGACGCCCCGTGAAAAGGACACCGTATTTTGTAAATAATGTTTTTCCTGTAAGAAAACTAGATGCGAGTCGATGAGCCGTGGGCGTACATGTAGAGTGAGTGTGTGTGAAGTCGTGTGTGGTCTTTCAGTGATATAATTTACTATATATGATTTTTAAGTTTATATTTATGCATCGGTGTTAGTATCAGTGATCGAGGGCTGGAAGAGAGACACTGTGAATACTGTCAAATAAAAGAGGCGTCCGTATAGGAATAAGGGATGATCAATTAATGATTGTACGTGAAGTGTGAACGATAGATGGGCCATGCATGCACCTCCGAGAGACGCAAATTAAGATAAAATAAATATTCTCTTATGTTTACCTATCTTTAGTTACTCCATCCGTTCCTTATTATAAGAGACAAATAACCGAAATACGTTGATTAAAAAAACAGTTAAAATTAGTTAAGAACAATTAATGTGTAAAAAGTATAATTTTTTTTCAAAAATGCCCTTATTAATAAGGAGAGAGAGTATGAGAGAGAACAATTAAATTATTCAAAGAAAGAGAAGTGGGAGGGAGAGAGAGTGTGAGTTGGAGATAATAAATATGGGTAAAATAGTAAATCAACACAAAAAAGTAGAGACAACTTGTAAGTGTCTCTTATATATAGGAACATGCCATAAGCATCAAATGTCTCTTATAATAAGGAACGGAGGGAGTAGCATTTTAGATTGAATTCAGGCATGGCTTTAAAATTTCGTGACGATGCATGGTCAAACCAAAAATTTCGTGACAACATAATTGATTTGTTAAGAATTGAATTGATAAATAGGAAATATGAATCGTTAGAAATTGAAACACGGAAGGGAGTAGAAGGAGGCATGATGTGAACAGAAAAGAATGAAAAATAGGGATGGGGGGAGTAGGTAATTAGGTAGGGTATTAGGTGAAACATGGTAACGTAGACTTGTTCAACCCACCCCCAGCCTCAACAATTGCTCCTTCGTCCAGCTTTTATCCACCAGTTTCCGTGTCATGTGTTTTCTTGCTCAGCTCCTTCTCAGGGTGTGTTTGGATAGAAATCAAACCATAGTTTCAGAAGTGCTTTTACGAATTATGAAGTAAATATGTGGAGGAGATTATCTCGTTTTGCGGAAAAGTGCTTCTGAAACTACGGTTTTGAGATACCCAAACAGGCCCTTAATTTTAGATTATTCATGGATGTATACGTGTCCTCAAATTTATAGTATAGACTACTACTCCTCTTCCAGTCCTAAATATAAAACTTTTGAGGAGTACTGTTTTTTAACCCAGACACACCGTGTTTGCCAAAAGAAATCAAATATGCTAAATATGTGCTCCAGTGGAATATTACTGAACAAAATTTATTTGGTGTACATTGTTGAATAAATGATTATATGTTGTACAGCTTTTTATTCCAGGAAAAGGCTTTGCTCATTTATTTAAAATATAAAAGTTGTGCGTTTCCGATAAAATACATGCGTTTATGACACTCACAAAACTAACCTAGAATATCGTCTGTTTAAAAAATGAAAAAGATGTCAAGCATTTCAATAAACCTAATAAGAACAATACATGTATCCTGCGAGTAGTTTAATTTGACTGTTAAACACGTTAGCTATCTAAGTGGCAACGGTGCCTGTAATGCTAAATGGGGCACTGGGATCAAGTCCTGCGTCCATATGAGGAAGAAGGAAGTGAACAGTCAAAGAAATGAAGAGGTTGCATTTCCAATTTAAAGCATCCACATATATATGGAGCAAAAACTAGTTATTTTATCTTACTATTCAAGACCCATCGTTAATATGGTTTTTTCCCCATAAAATAAATAACATATTTTTTAAATAAATCTATATAAACTGATTTTAGTGAATGGACCGTATTTTTAGATTTAAGAAAGATGTGGGCAATATAAGAATTTGAGCCAAAGAGGGAAGGAGCTGCAGTTTAAGAGGGGAGGGGAACGGAGGAGAGAAGAAAAGGAGGGAGGGGGAGGCAGAGGGCCAGAATAGGGAAGCAAAGGCGTGAGCCCTTAAATATGTAATTAATAATGGCTTGCGTGAATTGTCAGGCCCGTCAACGGTCTTCCCGACAGCTTTTATTTTACTCTTTCCTCTTTTCTCTTCTTGTTTTTTCTTTTTTCCAGCATGCATTTATTTCATTGGGCGTATTTTTATTTTTGGTTGCCATTATTTTATGGACAGATTTTGGTTTTTGTTTTTACCATTTCCTCAGCGTTCATTCCACTCCACTTGATTGGGGCACCCGCGCTTCCCAATGCTACCCCCGCCAAACGCCTTTTATCTGCCAGCCAGCCTGCCCCCTCTTTCTTTTTAACTAATTTACTATCACCAATCATCAATCAATATATTAAAAAACATGCTAATATAAATTATAATTTATATTTTTAATGTTAAAATACCACGCGCTTTCCGTCTCATAACTTCACTTCCGAAATATGAACTCTTTTGAGTGCCGTGACTTGTTTCATTGAAAATATACTGGGGGTGTGACCAGCGTAACAATTAATAATAATTTTTATTTGGGTTCGGCAAATGAAATGTGGAATGGAGGGTGGTTTAGGTATCAAAATCTGAAAGTGCTCACCAAAATAGAATTCGGATGCCAATTGATTTGGGAAACGTAAGATAGGGACTTCAACTTTTTCCTTTTTTCCTATTTTCAACTCACATAACTCGCGAATATATTATTTTATCGCGTTTTGCCGCTTTATCTGAACACCAACGCTTTGACCGCAATTTTTTAATGCCAAGCTTACTATTCCTATATGTTCATTTCAATACTTTTTGTTTATTTTGATGATGGTAAACTAGCAATCAATGGCAGCTGCCAAATATGTTATTTTATTCAATTTTTTAATGCAGATTTAAAAGTTAGTTTTATTTTTAATTTAATTCTAAATATAAAATTTTAATCAATTTTATTTTTTATATATTTTCTTTTAAGGCAGTCATTATATTAGGTGTATATGTTAAATATTTCATTAAATGGTAGTTATGGTTAATAAACATAATTAGCAATTATGTTTAAAAAAATAAGAACTATTTATTATAAATAACTAATATTCTTAATTTATTCAAGTTAATCAACTAGTTTTTATATTAAAACTAAAGAAGTATTTTAAGAGTTTAATAAAATATGAACTACTATACTACTGCAGAATATTTCGTCAATTTATTTTTATAATTTTTTTAAGTTTCAGAACATAAATTAAAAACATAATTAATGTCACTGTTTTATATTAATGATGTTTTGAACTTTTAAAACTAATAAAATTAAGGACATACTTAAAAATAATAATAATAATTAACGTTGCCGTAAGTTTTCTTAAAAATGGATAGATAATTTTTTAAAAAAGACACTTAAAAAAGAAAGGAAAAGAATCACTGCATATGCCAAAACCAAAAATAATCTCTTTTTCCCCATTAAAAACAAAGACTTGTTGCCAAAAAGATTTGAAAAACAAATCTCTTTTGTCAGTTTGTCCATTTACGGGGATAATTTGGGCATAAAACAATAATCTCGGCTGAACATCTTTATTTATTACGAATCATCATAAATGGATCATTTTTTAATTCAAATTAAAATATTGGAATAAATAAATGCACAGTAGAGTCCAGACACTCACAGTCTGATTTTCCTCCATTAATGGAGGAGCGAATTCATAATTTCTCCCATCCAAAGATAAAAACGCTTCCCACTTCTTCTACTTCTGGCGCCATTTGCAGAGTCTTTCTGGTTCAAACCTGAACTGTTCACCTTTTAGGCTTCCAATACTAGAAACCCAAACAACATCTTTATACCTTCTTTCATTGTTATCTTCCTTGTTCAAACGCTTTTTTGATGGAAGAAAAAGATGCCCATGTTTTTGGGTCACCGGGGAACTCAGACTCCGGGCAGCATGTGCAACCCGTCGGAGTCTCCGTGCCTCAGGTAACGAACATGACGGGGAATATGAACTTGCAGAACAGTGGAGGCGCAGCACCAATGACATCGCCTGCAAGTACCGGAGGAGGAGGGCAAGGGAGTTTGGATTTGTTCGGGAAAAAGAAGAGAGGGAGGCCGAGAAAATATGATTCAGATGGGAAGCCGAGGGTGACGACGTCGTACCCGGGTGCAGCATCAAAACAAGGCTTTTCTTTTTCCCCAACCTCACCTTCTGAGTTCTCCACCAAAAGGGGGCGAGGCAGACCACCTGGCTCTGGCAACTGGCAGCTCCTCGCATCTTTAGGTCAGTTTTGTTTTAATCTCACTCAAAACTTCCTCTTTTTCTCTGGAGTTGAATTCCAGAGTGATATTTTTAGGACTGAAGGGTTCGGTTTCAAATTTGCGCCCAATTTTTTTTCTTAAAAGAAAATTTGCGCCTGTTGTAACTGAAATCTTAACCGTTTCAGGACAAGATACAAGTTTTTTTTGTTTTCCTCTTTCTTTATTTCTCCCTGATATTATGGACAAAACATTTAGTGTAGGCTTATCATGGCTGAAACTAGATAAACTTAGCTTCTTGTGGCTTAGAATCTAAGGTTGATACATACATATGTTAAGGGCAAATAAAAGGTATGTTTTGCTAAATACATACTTTGCGTGTAACATGTGAATTCTTAGTATGGAGTCAGTGGATATAGCGGATTCTTTGAGCAAGAAATCTTACGGCTTGTTATTTTTGAAGGTGAGTTGTTTGCAAACACAGCAGGTGGGGATTTCACACCTCATGTAGTCACTGTTCATTCTGGAGAGGTAATGCAGAAAGCACTCTACGATTTTAGATTCAAACAAAATAATGATAGCCGGTTATTTAACATTATTGATAAACAGATCCCGAAATATAATTTTTTGGTAAACGTGACAGAGATCTTACTTGATGACCTTCATGCAGGATGTCGCTGGAAAAATCGTGTCATTTGCTCAGAAAGGTACAAGAGGAGTTTGCGTTCTTTCTGCCAATGGAGCTATATCTAATGTCACTCTACGGCAGCCTGGTTCTTCTGGTGGCTTATTAACATACGAGGCATGATGTTTTCTGAGATCTACGTCCTCTTACTGATGCCTATCCTTCGGCTATGAGAATGTTTTTCTTTTCTTATTTAAATTGCTTTCATTTCCGACATGTTTTTGCCATTCATGATGACAAATGACTGTAAAGGCCAGATCTTTGATACTGTTTGTTTATTTTTTATTTTTAATCTGCAACTCCATCCCAGAGGGGCGTAGCGGGCCACATTAAGACGACGATTTATGTTACTGGGGGAACTTTCTGCCTTGGATAGTTTATTCATGGGCTTGCGTAATGATCTGTTTTGCCATGCATTTAGAATATGGATATGTCAAAGACGATGACAATAGATGCTTCTATTACAGATGATTTCTCTGTCTGTCTCTCCTTAGGTCGGGTTTGGGAAGCTGGGTTTCAGCTACATTGGTGAAATAATTGTTTTCCCACGTAAAAACCCTAGGCGGGACATGACATGTTAAATCATGGACACGGAGGTACAATGATATGCTACTGATCATTAATTACTAATAATTAACGCTTTATTATCCTGAACTGTATCACAAATTTCTGTCGTTGACCATGTGGTCTGGCTCTGAACCATTTCAGGGCCCTTTCTACTCTGTATAGCTTGTCTTACTGGAGACTAAACCACTGTCCTTAATTTTTAGCATTTTTCAATAATGAGCCCTTTAATTTCAATGTTCAGGGTCGGTTCGAGATTTTGTCCTTGTCCGGGTCATTCACAATGTCTGATAATGGCGGCATGAGAAGTCGAACTGGTGGGTTGAGTGTCTCACTGGCCGGCCCTGATGGTCGTGTCATAGGCGGTGGCGTTGCTGGTCTCCTAACTGCTGCTAGTCCAATCCAAGTACGATGCCTTTTCTTTCACTGCTTTACCTAAATTTCTAGTCAATCACATGCTTTAAAGTTTGATCTTTTCCGTTAAAACTCATCTTTAGAAACGTTAATTGTAGTGTAATGACACCAATAACATGGTTAAGGACTTAGGCTTCATATATTGCCAAGATGTTTGAATCTGTACCATCTGGTATGCCATTTTGAAGGATTGTGGAGAGAATTTATGATGACACGTGTGGTTGCAGATTGTGATGGGAAGCTTCATGCCGTATGGTCACAAGGCACAGAAAAGAAAGCAACATCGTGAGAACACTGCGGCATCTCCAGTTTCTGGTGCGGATGCTGTGATGGCGGCAAGGCCTATCTCACAGGCAAATCCTGATGCTGCTGAAAACTGTTTCACTCCCATGGCCCAGCAGCAGCTTCCAGAGCAAAGCCACAGAGAATCAGACAACATTACAAGCAGCGATAAGCAGAGTTTAGATGCCACACCCATTGCTTCTGATTGGAATGGATTTGAAGAGTTGTCAGATCAGGGCCCAACCCCAGACATCAATATATCTCTGCCTGGGGAATAGAAGCTTAAAGTCAAGGTAAAGGTACTATTTTTATGATCAGATGTTTGATTTTGAAAAATGGCCAAGTTGTTTATAATTATAGGTTGCTATATATTCGATGATTTCGTATGTGATTTCTTTTCTGATTCTGGTTTCAGGTGATCCGGAGGCTGACATGGTAACTAGAAAGAAAGTACTAACATTGAAACTTTTGGGGTGACCACCTGATCGTTAGATCCAGCAATAGAGATTTGATTTATATATCAGATATTTGCAGGAATTAGTTAGAAACGATTTGGACTTTAATTTTTTTTTTTTTAAATGCTAGAGTTGCTGTTGAACACTCACAATTTAATTTCTATTTGTTGAAGTGGGGGTAGGTAGGCGCATGATGATCAGAGATTGTAGGCTGTTCCGAGCAGTAATACCAGTGACTGGTACCTTTCACTTATGCGGAGTCATCTATACTTATCCATTGCTTTCTTCTGTTGGATGCATCATATTGCTGATCCTATAAGAAACTTATCATCGAACGGTAATAGATGCTTGCCAAATCAGTACGGCTTAAAAGTCTCCTATGAGTAATTAAGACGCAAATCTCCTTCAAATCCTTCTCATCGCCCAGGTTAGATTTTGATCGGATTTTAAATTTTTATTTCTTACCTATAATTAAAATTATTTTACACTTGTGGCCTCTTTTGATTTAGGGAAAATGATTCATACTTTTCTTCAAAATTTAATTTGATACTTGTATGAGGATCTATAATATTAATAGAGCAAAATTATGCGGGCAAACGTGCTAACAAGGGGAAGTTAAAGGTATTTAATCAAGGGGAAGAAAAAGGTATATATACGAAATAAAAAAATTAAAGACAATTATATATACTAGCAAATTGTTTTTTTATGCAAATTTCCTATTTAATTTTTTTTAATATTTAATATTATAGATAAAATTGAAGCGGACGAGCATTTTATTGCACGCTGCCGGTAGGGTCTTAGGTGAAGAGCATACTCATATCATAAGTTAATTAGTAAATATGGAGCTGAAAACTCGTCCTGATTCAGAAATCAGGAAGCAAAGAAATACTTCAGGCCGGAAAAAAAAAAAAAAAGAAGGCAGCGAAATACTGGATCTGAGCAGGAACCAACTGAAGAGAAGAAGAACCCTAGACTAGAGTGACAGGATCATAAAATCATAAATGCGGATGTGGATTTTTTAAAATTAATAATTAAATGGTTAAGATTTTGATAATTAATAAATTTAAAATCCGAGTAGTTTACATTTGTAAACTACGAAAGATAAAAAAAAATTTAGAAAACATTAAATCTCTAAAAGTAATTTATTTTCTGATTTTTATTTGAATTTCGCGACAGCACGAGGAAGATAAATGTAGAAAAGAAAATAGGATACAAAATTGATAAATGCAGGTAAAGACAGCAGAGACCGGCACAGGTCCCACATGCATTTATTAGGCTGGCGAAAAATCCGCAAAGCTGTCATAAGAAGCCGGGGAGTGACCTTGTTGTTTGGTGACTTGAGCATGTGAATAAATAAGAAATTTGGAATCAGTTGAAAGTATTTATAACCACCAGGAAACGTATATAAAATATGATTAAACTACTTCGAAGCCCTAAAATTGGCCTGCATAAGCAAAAGCAAATTGGCATGGAGGATACAGTACGAACAACATTCCCTCCCCCTCCTCGGTATCAACGCAGGACTGGGAGCCAAGGATTGTGGAAGGAGGGGACATATCTTAAAACAGCTCTCTTAATTCCCTCACATATCATCTTATTGTGCAAGATGAGGGCGGCAACCACCTGGCGTCATTCTTTTGAGGACATTGGTGAATTGTCAGTTGCTTTCGTCTCTCAGAATAAAAAAAGAGCAGGTATACTCGAGCATGTTTTCATTTTTGTCGCAGCACGAAGAAACTCGTGGGAATTGAAGCAGAAAAGGAACTGGCGTTATTAATAAGGCAAATGGGCAAGGCCCGTTCGGAATGCATATTGAGGAAGACGACCCGATAAATATAAGACAATCCGCTTGGACCAACGAAAGAAAAAGAGACAGATGGTACCCAGTGTGGACTGGCCCAATGGATCCAAATGCAGGTTAGAATAGCCCCTAAGATTCCAAAAATTTGAAGTAGCTAGTAGAAGCATGAAGAATCCGGGAAGAGATCTGATTCTAGAAACAGCTTGCTTGGCCCCAGGGCTAAATGACCCGGGAGTTCCATCTGAACCTGACTGATTCACTCAAGTCAAAGGAATGGTTTGCGGGCACAGCATGCACTGATTTACCAGCAAACAATTCCCAGAGCCAAGACACCTCAAGCCTATCCACAGCACCTTCTGGTACTCATATCCACTCGCCAAATTTCAAAAACAGGGTCGAACCCTGCTTTATAAAAGCTTCCTCACACTCCACCGTTTTACTCATAGCAAGACATCAGGCAGCCACGACGAGAGATGAAGCCGATCGACGACAAGAAAGACACGGTGACGATAAGAGCCGTGAGTCATGACGAAGAAGGAAGGAAGAGGGTGGAGAAGACGGAGCTGAATACTCATAACGTAGACACCGTTAAGTACGTGGAGAAGAAGCTGATGGACAAGGGGATACAGCGGATGGAGCGCCACCCGGCTGATGGAATTGGCATCAGGAAGCCGCCGCCCAAGGCGGCCGCGGAGGCAAGTACACGTGGGAAGGCCCGGGGAGATGGCCGAGAGCGAGATAGAGGCGGCGCCGGCGGCACTAGACGAGAAGGATCCTAACTACGTGGACGACGAGCGAGAGGAGAAGGATGTGGGTGATTTGGTGGTCGGCGAGGTTGATGTGGCAAAGGCGGCGGAAGAGGAGGAAGGTGTTGGCAGGCTGGAGGTTGATCCCCGCTTGAAGCCCAACTAACCAACTTAAATACCTTGTTTTTACCTTTTACTGCTTCGAGCTGCTTGTGTTTCTGTGTGGTTTGAACTTTGAACTCATAACTATCATCAATGCAAATTGTTAAAGTTTCCGATTTTCTCTCGGGGAAAATTTTTTAGAGTGCAGTCCTTTGCTGTCCCTGACCTGGTCCTGAAGAGCTAATGCTGTAATAATAATACAATTATGCAACTGAAGCTAAACTTCCTTTTTCTTTTTGGAAAAAAAAAGAAGAAGCAAAAGATGGTTGAAGCCAGAAGGAAAACTTAACTAGAGCGTGGACAAGAATCAAAGGAAAGAATTGTTTAACCCTCCTTTTCCAATGATACTATTGTTTCGTACCATTATGGAAGGAGGTTCAGGTAAAATATGCACTTCCTCTTCGCTCCCCAAGAATCAAAGGAAAGAATTGTTTAACCCTCCTTTTCCAATGATACTATTGTTTCGTACCATTGTGGAAGAAGATTCAGGTGAAATATGCACTTCCTCTTCGCTCCCCGGAGATGTGTTTGAGTTGAACTTTTGAACTTCCTAATTGCAGGCCAGCATGTTTCGTATCTGCATAATCATTAAACTGCAAGAACTTGATTCAGTCCCGATGAGCAAAAGGTCAGGGATGACCTTTCTGGAGCCCAAGTCGCAGACCAAGCGTCAGCCTCTACCTGTGCCCCATGTTTCTACCTTGTGAACATTGCTCTTCCTCGGAGATTGAGGAAACCCCACTATCCACCTACCATTATCTGAGCACTCCACCGCAACGGGCTTTTGCGAGTGACGATGATGTTACTGAGCTATCGCCATTAAGCTTTGACCCCGTTAGGAGGGGAAGGTTGCCAATTGAGTAATTAACTGAAGCTGAAGAGAAACCGTGTGAGTTGATTTTTTCATTCCCCCGATAATGGGGCTGACGCAGAAACCGTATTTTTTGGCCCAAAAGCGTTTTTTTTTCTAAAGCATAAATACAGACACCTCTTTCGGTCGGGATTTGAATTTTGGTTCATTGTAGTGTTTCTGCTGGCGTTGAATTTGCATTCGAATAGTTGTCATGACAAAAACCACGTGGAGAGGGAAGGGGTTGAAGTTACTGTTCCGTTAGCATTGGGATCGCAGGCCTGCGTCTGTTATTGAAAATAAGAACAAGTCCAATATTTAAATAATGGGCTTTCACATTTGTGGTCTTTTTTTGGGGGGGGGGGTTAGCCCAATACCATCAACGAGTCAATGAGGACGATGGTCCCATTTTCCCTCTTTGTGGTTCTTTATCTCTTGATCAAATCTACAAGACTATAGCCAAATATTTACCAAAAAAGCAAACACTCTATAACCAAATATCTCGGCCATGAGCATGTTACATTAATTGTCTCGGGTCCCTGGTCACTGTTACTCATCGTTCCAAGGGACAACGTCTTCAATGTCCCCTGGGATTGATTCTCCCGTAAGGACATACGATATAACCCCTTAAGCGAAAACAATCGAATTAGAGGCACACATGCGATTCGTTTAATGTGGACAGATTTTCACGAGCTAAAATGATGAGATGCTTCCCGGATGCCCCTACTGTTCCATTAAATTGCACATATCTAAATGATTTATTCATTGAAATGGCAGGCCACCTTAAACTCTGTTAATAATTTTTTTTATGCTTAATCAAAATGGATACGATCACCCAATAAACAAAGAGGTAGGCTCAAACTTGTGCGTTTTCTTTCTTGATCTTCTCTAATCGCAATGTCATTTTCTAGCTATGTGGACCGTTTGAGGGCATGAGCAGAATGTCTAGTGTAGTAGAAGCATCACCGTCGAGGATGGTTAAGTCGGTGGATGTATGATTCGTTTAAGTTCCTCGGATATCACAATACTCAGTTTGAGGTGAGATTTCCATTACATGATAGCCATAGGGGTCGCTGTTCCTACTTCAGTCGACCTAAAACTTGTAGTGGAAGGACTTTGAACGGTTTACGGTAAAACGACCTGTCGCCTGCTCTTTTTAGTCTTCGTATTTCTTCTGACTATCTGAGATGTCCTGGGCTTTTCAGTGCGGTTATTGTGTCATTAAGCGCTTCTAACTAAAGCTCAATAATGGAAATTCTTAAACGTTAGCACCGAATTGCTTCAACGTATTTATGCAACACTTATTAAAAGGCGAATCTAACTAGCTCGCACTTTTGAACGTTAAACCATGTCCTCTTTCTAGCTGCTTTATTTTATTTGAGCTAACACACATTGTCAGTAAATTCTTGAAAGAAAATATAAAATGAAAATTGAACAATATAGAAGGTTACTATTCTATCATGCCATCACATCTGATATCACGGTAGGATGGAAAAAAGTGGTTCTAATTTGTCAAGAAGACGTTACATGATGAGGTTTGGATAGAGCAACTAAAAAACAAAATAAAAAATTACGCTTTATTAAACACAAGTAAAAACCCAAACGCAACCAAATCATTCACAAAAAAACAAAATTCAAGCAAGGAAAGGGGTCTCTTGTTTGACAGAAAAATATATTCGTGATAAACAGATAAGTGTATATCTCACCTCTCCCCTATCTTGTCCGTCTCTTAGAAATTCATTTTTCGTACAGAAGATTCAAACCGCTAGCATGATGATCAGTTATAGCAATCCGTGTCTATATTCTCCTTAAAACAGAGTAAAAATACTATAAGTTTTTTTTAAAAAAGAAATAGAGACCAGAGGTGGTTGCGATATTTGGCAACGGCAGAGGAAAAAGAAAAACAACACAAGATGGATATTGGTATTATAGCAACATAATTTTATTGGCAGTGTGAATTACATAATAAAATCAATGACATAATGAGTGTGGCTTCGTGACCACATATATTTGAATTGCATGCAGATGATAATTGTCAACTAAGGAGTCTGTGTGTGATCATTGTGGATATGATTAGCTAAAGCATCTGTGTTTAATTGGATCATTACCTGGCAGTTTCCTTGGCCAACAAACGACCACAGTAATGATAAACCATGCCGAAAATTATAATGGTGAAAAGGGTCCTTCCATAAAGAATCCAAAGAAAAACACATTACTCTAGAATTGTCCCACCAGCTTTCTGTACTTAACAATACGTGTGTATATATGTATGTTCATGTTATATCAAAAGCTTCTGCATTTTTATTTTTTCAAAGCAAAGTAGTCTGGTTAAGCAGGCAAATTGAGCTTATAAGAGAAGAGTCTGTATATACATGTCAAGTAAATGATGTAATGATTAAAATAATTACTGATCCGAACATGGCAACTGCTTATAATAGCAGGCCAAAAAAGAATAATGTATTTGAACTGACAATTTATTACACCTTTCGGTGCATAATTTTTCCGTAATAATTTTTTTCCCACTTCGAACACGGTACGCACCCGGAGCAATGGCACTATCGGTGTTATTCCTGAAGAATACAGAGGAGTCAACACTGTGAAGAAGAAGAAGACCTGTGGACAAGCTTAGGGTTGAAGTATAACTAGAGTGGAATAAGGTGGAATGTCCAATCTTACAATGACATGTGCAGGCACACTAAAAGCATATTGCAGAGGATATCTAGAAAGCTCACCACCCATTATACCCAACCCAGCAGCCCTACTCGGTGTCTCTGTACTACTAAATGATTTGGAGACAAAATAGATGCACCATCATAACCCATGTGTTATTTTCCATGGTATATCAGTAGGTGCTCCACGAAACCAACTTTTAGCTTCCATCTCTACCTGCCCCATCTTAACATTTTGTTAGAAGAAGCTAACACAGCAGTATCTTTTCTTCTTCAATGTACGAATCTGGAATTGTAAATGTAATTCCATATATAGTTGGACATTTGATTATAGAATCGATCCATGAGGGATCTATTTCTGCTTTTGAAAAGGAAAAAAAGTAACGTGCTTCCTTCTGTTGGAGCATTGTACGTGGAGTAAAGATCCCTTGTTAATTCTGGCTTCTTCTTCACACTTTTATAAGTGAGTTTTAACAGCTGAAATACGTATATTTTCTGGGGACGCTTTTCTTCGCCTGCAAGACAAAGAAACATGAAGGGATCACCAAAAATCATGTTTCGAAATGGTAAGGATGGATGAATAACAGCACTGTGTAAATGATTCACTGGTTGAAGTTTTGATCTTAATTAGCGGTTTGTCCTTAATGCCATTGATTGCACAGCATACATTTATGTTGACCGATGCTTGAATATTATTAGGTGGGGATTAAGAAAGATTTGTGACAACTAGCTATTTTATAATAATATCATCACTAACGTGTTCATTAGGTACAAAAAGGTTCACTTTGTAATCACCTAGCAAGCTGCAATTAATTGTTTTTGTCACCGAAATTTTACCAGTGAAGAAATCCAACGATGGTTCATAATACAGATAAATTTTCGTTACATTTGTCTGTACGACGGGGTGTTAAAATAATAAGAGGATGTAAGATAAGATTAATGAGCATAGCCAAGGTAGTCCATGATTAATAATGATGAACAGGATGAAATTTAAGTTTACTTTTAATAATGAAATCAACACGCTGATTAAGAATTCTATTTATATATAATTTGACCACATGCCCGAGTTTTAGGTGAAGATTTAGAAAGATATGTTACCAGTGATTATGATCGTTTATAATATCCTGCAACAGCCCCCAGTTTGCTCTCCTTACGTAAGCTACAGTGCAAACTCCAAGAGGCCTGGTTTTTTGTAATTGGTAATCGCGTCCTCTAAATTCTTTCGCCTAATATATATGTAAAATAAGTCATGGGAGTAACATTGACAAATGATTCCTTTTTTTTGTTTCGTGGGTGATTATTCCCCTTGTACTTAAATTGAATGATGCTGGCAGAGGGGAAAAGAATATTAGGTATGAAAATGATTGAATTATGTAATAGATTGACAGCATAACTAGGTTAATTATTAATTAGCGCGGAGCAATTTTGTGCTCTAGCCCCAGCAATAACCGTCGAGATTTTCACGATTTGATTTTGTCTAATTCTGATCAAATTATACCATATTAACTATAACCTCAGCTTTATGGGGCCACTAAACCACAAGTGAGGTGGCCTCTTTATCGAAATTCTATGAAATTATTATGCCAAACAAGTTATCATCCCGTTGGACATTCAAAAAAAAAAAAAAATCTACCAGGCGCGACGAAATATTACGTTTACGGAAGTCATGTAAATCAGCAAATGAGACAATAACAAGGGCAAACGGGTAAATGGACTTCTCCGCTTGCTCGTTCGTTTCTTACTTCTTCGCATTTCTTTTTCTTGCCTTTGTTCCATCAGTTGAATTGATTATGCTGATCAGCAGTGACAATATATATATATATATATATATATATATAGATAATATACTCCAAAGATTTCAGAATGTATGATTTGATCGTTGGGCAGAGTTCGAGCGCCGACGTTTTCAAAACATGTTAATTAGGAATAGAATATAATGGAATAAAATATACAGCGAAATGGGAAAAAATATTTTTAATATAATCTTAAAAAATATAAGATGTGATCTTTTTTGTTATCTGACAGTAAAACATAAAATGTTACAATAAATCATACTATTTATAAGTAATTTATCTTACAAAGTAGTTTGGTTGATCTGATGCGGGCAATTTAGCCAGTTATTTAATGCGGAAGAGTTCCACAGAAAGCGATAAAGAACAGTGACAGTGTGGTGGCGGATTAAGGTGGGAGGCATGAGGAGCGGAAGGAAACATTATAAAAAGGGCGACGAGAGAGAAGATACCACCCAAGACACACGGCTCTTGCTAAAAAAACATTCTTTCATTCCTCGCCCGCTCTTTTCTCCCTATATATATATTTTTTAATGCTCTGATTTTCCTCTTTCGCGTTTCCTTTATTCTCTGCTTGCGCTCTTGTCAGTGTGGTGTTTTCCAGCTTCTGCTTCTCTTCTCGTCTGATGATAGAAGGTAGAGGCTGAGAAGGTTTTGACTTTCACTTCAGAAAGGTGAAAAGGCAGGCACGCAACCCCATTTGCTTTTCCGTGTTCCCCCTCATTGCTCACAGGTCCTTACTTTGAGATCTCCCACCGTTGTCCTCCTTGCTTCCTCGTGAGTCTTTGCTAGCTGGTGGGGCTCGGAGCAAAGATTACCTGACATTCCAGATCTACTTCCATTGTTTTGCTTGCCTCAGAAGCAAATAACAGCAGAGAAGAAGGGATATATTCCATCTTCTTGAGCAAAGCCTGTTCTTTTAAATCCTTCTCACTAGTGAGGCTTGGCTGCTCTGTAAGTTCGGTACAATATTTGTCATGGATCGGGTTTCATCCGCTACTACTCTACCGGATGCGATTCAAGGGGCCAGAGATGACATTGCCCTGCAGATTGGGTTGATTTGGAGTCAAATCAGAGCCCCATTGATCGTTCCGCTTCTGAGAATAGCGGTGGTTCTGTGCCTGATCATGTCGTTGTTGATGTTCATCGAGAGGGTGTACATGGGCATCGTTATCACCCTGGTGAAACTGTTTGGGCGAAAACCAGAGAAGCGTTACAAATGGGAGGCAATGAAGGACGACTTGGAGCTGGGCAACTCAGCTTATCCAATGGTGCTTGTTCAAATCCCAATGTACAACGAACGAGAGGTTCTCTGCATTAATTAACAACTTCTGGCCTCGTAATAAACAGAACACACATTGCTTAACCCTTGATATTCACTTCGATATGCTTGTTGTCATGTAAAATGCAGGTATATCATCTGTCCATTGGAGCAGCCTGTGGGCTTTCTTGGCCTTCGGATAGGATCATAATACAAGTTCTGGACGATTCCACCGACCCAGCGATTAAGGTAGGGAAAGGCATTTCTGTTTATGTATGTGCATGGAGAATTATTCAGTGGCTCCGAGAGGTGAAAAAGTAAATAATGCAGAGCTTGGTGGAGATGGAATGCGGGAGATGGGCGAGCAAAGGCATAAACATAAAGTACGAAGTAAGGGACAACAGAAACGGGTACAAAGCAGGGGCTCTGAAAGAAGGCATGAAGCGAAGTTACGTGAAGCAGTGCGACTACGTTGCCATTTTGGATGCAGATTTTCAACCGGAGCCTGATTTCCTGTGGCGCACCATCCCTTTCCTTGTCCACAATCCTCAACTCGCTCTTGTTCAGGCTCGCTGGAAGTTCGGTAAGTCGCCTTTTTCTACAGTTTCTGCTTGTAACTTCTGAAATTGCACATTGATTTTAGACGATTGTCGGTCGGCCATTTTTCCGTTTGGCTGGGGAGAGATAGGTCCCATCTCATCTAGTCATCTTTCAAATCACTCTAATTATAATTAGCCCAAGGTCAGTTGTCTTGGATTTAAATTTTAAACCACGTATGGGAGTATAATCACCTCTTCCTTTGGTGGGACCCTTTTTTATCCTCGCCTCCAAAGTCCAAATGAATAGTCGAATACACATATAAATCACACTTGCGACGTCTAAATTTAACTCACACGACGGGCACTTAAAAATTTGAATTCTTAAATATGTGAATATTAATTGATAATTTATATTTTTGAAGCAGTGATTAAAAAAATGTATTGGTATTTGAGTCGAACATAAGATTCTTTCCCCCCAGATAGTTTAGATAGGAGATATTTGATTCTTCTTGAGCAGGGCTGAGGATTGGATGAAAAACCTATCTTAGTGGAACTCGACAGTCATTAAATTTCATCTGATAATACAATATCAAATAACGGTACAACAATTAAAAAAAATGTTTTTCACCTGAACAAAAATAGTAATTCGTGCAAAACCCACAAGGCAATTGAGATTTGAGTTGCAAGTGATATTTTATTGTCCAACTTAGACTGGTATCGTTTTGTCTGGATCCCGTGGAAAGTCGGGGATTGTTGCAGTACAATCTGTGATGAAAAGTTTTCCACAAACTGAGAGACGATGAGTCCCCTGTATTTAGTGGTGGTCAACAGTCAGTACAGTTTATTTATAGCAGCAGCCATGATAATTTCCGTGGCCGAAAAGTCAGATACACTGGGCCAGCGCTTCACATGTGGGAAAGCAAAAATCAGATTTGGTTGGGAGCTTAGGATTAATAAATTAACGTTCAATGTCATCGGAAGTGAATAATTGAGACCAGAGACCAAGTTCTCTCGTGGAGAGTCTCCGGGCTTTCCCGTGTTTTGCGAGTGCCTTGCAAGATTTGCTAAAACGGGATAATTGATGAGGCCACAGTCCACTAACCATAAATAGCTTTTGCCGCCACATAGTAGTTGAAAAGCAGCCCCATACCTTGAATTATTCTAGCGGGCATCTAGGATTGAAATTTTCTGTGTTAGATGGATAACAAGCTTCTCTTCTTTTTTTTTTTGTCAGCAAATGGATGATAAGTTTTAAATACCCAAGAAAAAGAAGGTCAAGATATCTCGCAGCACTGAGCTTACCCTGATTTTGTTCAAAATATCTTCCTTTCACATCCAATGAATAAAAGATTTCGGGTTAAAAGAATAATATTAGACGAAGATAACTAATTAGGATGGAGGCCAATGCTATTCTTCATGCATCAAGCCAAATCAATTATTTTGTATACATTTTTAAATATAAATAATTATATGAATAATAACTCTAATATTGATGTGTTCGGAAAAAAAAAATAAACTGAGCTTCAGTAACACTTAGAAATAAGAAAAAGGAACGTGCGCGTCAAAGAAATAAATCGTCAGTCCAATGAAACAATGAAGCTGACGTGTCTCATGTCGCAGCAAATATATTTCTTATTTATTTCAGAAAATTCCAGTGGCAATACTTACATGTAGTAAGGGGGAAAAAGAAATGATGGGTATATAAAAAATAAAAAAACGATATTATACCAATTTCTAAAAAATTCAGGACAAGCTCATCATTATAGTTGAAAAATGTTAGAATTTATTATTTTCAGTCAAAATTGTTGGTTCAAGAGTCTCGAGAACCAAGTCAACTTTATGTTCTTTTCAGCATGACCATATTTAATTTTAGAATGCTCAGTAGAGTGCAAATTTTGCTTTTCAAAATTGTCATACGACAATGGTAGCTTGGCTAGCGAAGTTGAATGGTGACAGGAGAAGAAATATGAATGTAACAATGTTTTACTTTTTGCAGTGAATTCGGACGAGTGTATGATGACAAGAATGCAGGAGATGTCGCTGGATTATCATTTTACAGTGGAACAAGAAGTGGGATCTTCCACTTATGCCTTCTTCGGATTCAATGGTAATCCCAGGGCAAATATTTTACAATTCTGTTCTGTCACGATGATATGAAGTCACAGCCAGTTCTGTGGTCTTATAACGATGCAGGGACTGCGGGAGTGTGGAGAATCTCAGCTCTGAACGAGGCCGGTGGCTGGAAAGGATAGGACCACTGTGGAAGATATGGACCTCGCTGTGAGGGCCAGTCTCAAAGGGTGGAAATTCCTCTACTTAGGCAATTTACAGGTTCACATCTCAACACTAATATTTCTCCGTTTGTGAAAATTCTTCCTCTTTGACCCGGGTGATACATATGGCCTCAGGTTTTAAAAACGAACTGCCAAGCACTTTCAAGGCGTATCGTTACCAGCAGCATCGCTGGTCTTGCGGTCCGGCCAATCTTTTCAGGAAAATGGCGTGGGATATTATGACCAACAAGGTATGCATTGTTGCCTGCTTGTAATATCAGAAATGCAAAGTATCAATGCTGTCTTGTTCTGTTCACCCACTTCGTTCATTTATATGCTGCAGAAGGTGTCCTTGTGGAAGAAGATACATGTGATCTACAGCTTCTTTTTTGTTCGCAAAGTTATAGCCCACCTCAACACATTCATATTCTATTGCGTAGTATTGCCCGCAACCGTCGTCGTGCCTGAGGTCGTGGTCCCCAAGTGGGGAGCTGTATATATACCTTCCATCATCACCCTTCTTAATGCAGTGGGAACTCCGAGGTCTTCGTTTCTTTCAACTCCTCTTTCATTCTCGGTTATGACAGGATAGTGTGCTTGGGGTTTGGAGTTTACCTCTTCTTCTGTGGCTGCTACGATTTCCTGTTTGGGAAAAACCATTACTTCATATTCCTTTATATACAAGCAGTTGCCTTCTTCATCATGGCGTTTGGATATGTTGGCACCTTTGTTCCCAACTCGTAGAAAGGATGAACTTTGCGACATGAAGTGATCTTCACTTGGCAGTTTCAGTGACCGTGTCTTCGTCATCTCAGGACTGTGATATATTCTGTTTCTAGCAAGTTCTGGCGGATGGAGTATGGTAGAATAAGAAAGGATGGTGATTCTTCAAGGATACAAGTCCATAAATAGCCGTGCCTCAGAAGTGTTAGTTTTCCTGTGAATATTGAATATCCAGACACGATAAGAAATTACAAGTGTTCTTCCCCATATGAAGTATACAGAAAAAGGATCTCAAAAGAGTTAAACGGCATTAATCCTCAGCAGGCGAAGCAGCTTTGATTGGATGGATGGGGAGATTTTGCAGCTCTTAATTTTCGTTTGGTACTTTACTCTTAATATGCCCCTTCTTTCCTTTGTATCTTCTACAAATAAACCATTTCAGCAATACGAAACAGTTCCGTAATGGATATTCAACTCTCACTCGGGCCGTGTTACTGTTAAATACTTAAATTGGCATTGGGAACTCAGTCTTTGGATCGCATGGGCGAATGTTCGTAGTTTAGACAGTAAGATCCACATTTAGAATAAAAACATCAGTTTGTTCCTTTTCCTTCAGTAAGCTTGGGAATCCTCGCCTCCATAACTAAAATTGAACTCAGTTACCGCCACATCTCAGGTAATACCGGCCAAAGGATTTGAACGTCCTCGTTTCTTCCCTGTTTCTGTTTTTCAAAATTGAAAAATAGCTATATTTGCTAAAATGATAAAAATATAGAATATATGTATGTGGGCGGCAGGAAGCTGGTCACAACGCGCCCAAACTTATTGGGAAAGAGAACAGTTTTGGAGGCTTCTTTCGTTCTTAAAGAATTATTTACTACATGCGATTGACGAAAGCCTTCGTACAAGCAGGTTTGCCCGAGAGGTTAAGGGGGAAGACTTAAGATCTTCTGCACATAAGTACGCGTGGGTTCGAACCCCACAGCCTGCACTTTTATTTTTCGATACAGTAGCCAACTCATCACATTTGTATCTCCCTTTTCACGGTAGAATCCGTCTAAAGGGAAGGACAAATTTTACAGCATCTTTTTTAGGTTGTCTAAAATCTACAAGTAAAATCACGAATACGGATGGATAACTTGGGATGTTTGTTTTTTATCATGTTTCTTAACCAAACAAGAGATAAAGGCTACTTCAGAAGACGAGTCATCTAACCTGATAAAGGTTGGACAATCACATAGGACATCTGATCTACCTCCAGCTTCCTTTACTGTGAGTTGTGCCTCAGCTCGGATCTCAAATTCCATCGATGCCTCATGTCCAATTTCAAACCTTTTAAGCTCATTAGTTGCAAGGGGGTTGATATCTGCCAAGTCGGGAGTCATCTTCACCAGTTGCTTCTGTTTCTCGTTCTTCAGCTGTCCATGTATCATCAACTGGAGATGAGGTAGATGTTTCATTATCACAGTCAACCACCGCAGAAGTAAGAAACCTCACTGGCTTGGAGTTTAAGCCTGATGTAATCCGACGATTTAATCTGTGATCAGCGAACTATGGGATGATCTTTCGCATCAGTGCAGCACTTGTCGCCTTAGGCTTAGACATCAGGAACAATTTAATGGACACTGGGTATGGCATGCCACCAGGGAAAAGGAACAAAATGGTTTAATTCAGGCATCAAGAAGATGGTATGTGCAGTCAAGTGAGTGGATTGCTGGCAAGGTTGAATATTCAACAGAATCTGAGTCTACCAATTCTGTAGACGCATCCCGTGAGAAAGCAGACAAGACTGAACTGGATGGTGGATACAATGGTTCCATCAAATGAAAGTCAATGCTTGTGTGTGTTCTGTGGCGAGCTATTTGAAGATGTTTAGTGTTGGGAAAGGGATGAGTGGATGTTCAAGGGGGCTGCTTACCTGACCAACTCAGACAATGATGTTGAGAGGGCCGGTAGAAATACACAACTGCCTGGGGTCCCATTATCCATGCAAAGTGTATGTTTACCGAAGGCCTTAATAATCAGTGTCCCACAGATGGTAATGCTAACAGTCTGATTTAAAGGTTTTTTCTCTTGTAAAGCAAAGGAGGTTGAGCCCCCCATGATCCGACGTAAACAAGTGGGCAACATAATGGATATCACCATGTGATGTTTAAATAGAGCTCCATTCTGTCCATTTAAGAAACGGGCTCGACATTACCGGCCATGTTCTAATAACATTATTAACGGTTCTTTTTTTATATCAGCCATCTTCCTTTTGAAAGTTTGATATTTCCTCGTCAATTGCTTATTCAACCTGAATACGATTTGTTGGGTAATTGATAGTGCTTGTTTCATTTTAGCAGGAACAGCTTTAAAACTTTTAGTGCAAATCATCTGAGACTGGGTGGACGGTGGTGTTCTTGAAGCTTACAGGGGGGTGCCAGGCTTGGTATCTCCAAAGCTTTTTAAATGACATGTCACTCTATAACTGGTCTTGTCACCAAACAAATTTTGTGCTTTATCATGTCAAAAGTATCTCTTAGTATCTCAATCAATCAAACTCGTCTTTCCTTATGAGTATAGAGATGACGGATGTGAAGCCTGGCTTCGATTGATGGGTTCCAAACGCAGCTTTTTAGCGCCACATAACTGATGAAAGACTCAATCATAGATTTCACGGCCGACGACTGCCGCTATGTGACGTTCTCCCAAATTGCAGCCACTATTCCTCCCTGGAAGCAAGAGCAGGAAATGGCCAGGACCTGTACTATGGCTATTATTTTAAAAACAAATTGCTGACAAAATAGTGAGAAGTTTCCAAGGCACATGACGGCAGAAGCTACGCGTGAGAGATATGCAGAAATAATAACGAAGATTTAGATCACATCCTCAGAAGATTCATCCCTGTCAGCTACCACTGCTGGCATCTTGTAGTGCCACATCACTCCCTCGCCTCGCCGTCCTTCCCATGACGTATATATCCTGTGAATACAAAATAATTTCCATATAATATTTATATGTGTGATGTGTCCAAGAGTGCTAGGTGGGGTTCCGAATAATTGCATTAAAAAACAACCGGACAATCTGATGCACGCCTCTTTCCGTCGACAATTAACCACATAGAATTCAGGTTCTGTTGTCACGTATTTGCATATGCTGATGTGCATATTTTGTGGACATTCAACTCACTGATTATTATTTTAGAAAATGGTTTCTCGACGGTGGGTCTCTCACTATACATATAATAATATATAGAGGCGCGCTCAGGTGAGGTTGCAATATGTTCAATTCTGGTTGGGCTGGTTGATGCAGCCCCTTCCTCTCCCTAACCTCACCTTGCCTTTGGTTATTCATTAATTATACACTAACGCCCTAACTGGACCATCCCCATCGTGAATTCGTGATGTTCTCCACGACTCGCTCCATGCTATTACTTGGTGTTGGTGGTTAGGATATTCGTTTTATGCCCTCCGCGCCACCCTTTTGTTCTGTCTTAAATAGCACTTCTCTCCACCACAGACTTTAGCGGCACAACATTCAGCTGCCATCACCTCGTTTCATGATTATTGCGTGTATATTAAAAAGTTACTGAATATTTTTAAATGACAACACTATGTAACAATATTTGATCAAGGTATTCTTTTATACATTCCATATAAAAGCCAATTAAAAGTACTTTGGCTCTGCAGGCTGCATTAAAGAGTAAAAATAGTATTAGAATTTATTTTTTAATTCTCGCATGTTATTCCTAATATAAAAGTTAATTTGACACTTAATTTAGTCATAATATAATGTTTCAATTTATTTTGTCTATCATATTTATTTATTTAAGATAGTCTTTGTAGTGATTGTATATGTTAAATGTTTTATTAAATAGTAGTTGTAGTCAGTATAATTATTTATTACGAATAAGTAATTTAACTAATTTTTTAAATTTATTTAAATTAATCAACTAACTCTAATATTAAGAATCAGAAGTAGTAGTTTTTTTTATTTTGAGAAAAAGTTGACGGTTTTATGTAAACAGAAGAAATAACTGAAACCAATAAACTGGTGATTATAATGCATGTTATTACTAGGGAGACAACATAAACAACATGAGTGGAGAATATAGAAGCGGAAAAGAAGTTTGTATAAACAAGCGGAGAATATTTTGGCAAAAAACAAACAAGTGGAGAATAATGAATAAGTGGGCACACCATAACGGTGGTGTGAAGTGCAATAACGGCGTTGCGGATCGGGTCTGTACTCCGTGTGTTATTTTAATCTCCCATTTTCTTTATTCGCGGGGGCTTATTCCCTGTATTTGCAGAATAATAAAACGCAGCGATGGATGGTCAGACGGTCTATTTTACAGAAAGAGCACCATCATAAACAAAATGAAAAATAGATCGGATAAAATACGATTAAAACTAAAAGGAGGCTATCAGAAATTAAAAAAGAAAAAAATTAGAGGAGTGAGGAGTCTGTCATGTCCAGATTCATGCTCGAGCTTGATATGAGGTCTATATCATTCGTATTTAACATAAACGATCCAAAATTAAAAATTTTAAGCCATAAATTTTTAGACAGGACTAACCGGGAGAATTTATCCTATTTTATTTTACAAACATATTGTAGAATAAAATATATTAAAGACAGAAGAAAAAAATTAAATGAAAATGAAGCTGGGGAATTATAATATAGATAGTCCAAAATTAAAACAAAGACGGGCTGGTTGGCTTAGAAAACATGGTTAAAGCGGAAGGATGCTGACTCCTCCGAATTTGGCGACTCCCACTCCGTTGAGCGGTTCAGATTGTGTGCTCAGTCAGGTTACTCAGAAAACCGTGCTGCGGATTTTCTGGTTAAATTATATCATACTATAATTATTAATAGTTTTTGTATTCTTAATCAACCTCCACCTCTGTATTGTAATAGTGATAAAAAGGTTTAGTTATACTCCCTTCATCCTAAATGTAAGACTCTTATATATATAAAAGTCTTATATAAAGATCTTACATTTAAGATTGGAGGCGTAATATTTTGTTTTGAGTAATGATATCTGGGTTTGCATTGAAAAAAGATTGAAAACTGAATAATTTAACTCGGGGAAAAGGAAAAAAAAGAAGAAGAAAAAAAGAAAAGAAGAAGAACAGGGAGGGAAGGGTTTAGGAGTGAGAATAAAAACCGAAGAGAGGTACTTCACCCAAAAAAACACGGAAGAGAGGTAGGACAAAAGTGGGTGATAGAGGAAACGAGGGGCGGGGGACGCGCGGGTGGGAAGCCTAAACCCTTCTGCGATCATGCGGCGCATCTGCTGGTTTTTGACTCCTCCCATTATTCCCTCCTTGCCCCTCCCTCCTTCCCAAACTCACGTCCATTGCTCACGTGTTCTCCCTTCATTCCAGATCTCACATTTACTATATCATTATTTCTAATTAACGTGAAATGTGGACACATACAAGTATTCTCCTTTTCTCAATTCAAAGGCTAGCATTTTAAGCCCCGCAATTTGGTTTTGATCCAGCGCTGACCGACATGGACTCTCCATCCGCGAATCGAGAGGCCATCTAAACACTAATTACCCCAAGGGCAAAAGAGTAATTCAAAAGAGGAGGCTTCTCTGTAACCTACCTACCCCCTCCCCACGCCACCCTCTTGAATAAATTCTCCCCCTTCTCCCCAACCCTCACCAGTCTCTGTTCTTCTCATTTTCGTTACTTCCCTGCATCCGACGCCGCATTTCGCCTCCCACCATGTCTTCCTTCGTCAGCAAATACCAAGGTATCATTTCTCTCCTCTCCTTGTCCCTCGCTTCTCATTTTGCTTCCATTTTTTTCTTTCCCCCCACATTCTGTCACTTCCCACTGCCTCTACCATCGTCCTGTCCTAACTCTATTGTTAAGCGCTTCTTACACACTCATTCCCCACGCCCGGTCACCCACACAAGAAAAGAAGTGATCTTTCTTACTCTGCGAGTCTTCTCTTTGCGATCGTACTCTTGTCCGCACTTTGATCATCGACTGCGGACGATAAGTATTCTGTTCATTCAGATCTGCATCGTTGAATCAGATCTGTGTTTCACAACTTTTTCGAATGGAGAAGTAAAACCGTGCATCGTCTTTTGTGTTTTCGTTGGATAGAATTTTCAGATTTCATTGCTCGTGGAAGTTTATAGTTGTCCTGACCAATAATGCTCTCTAATGCTTGTCTTCCTTCGCCTTTGGCATTCACTTCGCGATCTGCCTTTGGTTGGGCTGATGTGTGTAAATATGAATGGGAAGATCCAGCTATCCTAAGATTTCTATCTGCTTTGTTCCTGTTGACATCTACAGTCACGATCTGCTATCATCCTAGCCTTCTCTGTGTATAACAACCAGTCAGGTAGGGTTTGCTCAATGATTACCGGATTATGGATGAGCTGGCCCCTACTGCGTCGTGTTGCTTCCTTTTATGTTGTATTGAGCTTGTAGTGTTTCGCTATGTTGTACATCTACTATTAATTATGCTTTTACCAGGTTTCTCTGTTTGGTTCATTGAATTTGACATCGATTGCAGACGAACTCATTGCCAATGCTGCTTATATTGGCACACCGGGAAAGGGTATTCTTGCTGCTGATGAGTCTACTGGTACAATTGGCAAGCGTCTTGCTAGCATTAATGTTGAGAATGTTGAAACAAACAGGCGTGGCCTTCGTGAGCTCCTCTTCACTGCTCCTGGTGCGCTACAGTACCTCAGTGGTGTGATCTTGTTTGAGGAAACTCTATACCAAAAGACAGCTTCAGGTACTGGTGCTTTTTGATTGTGATGTCTGGTGAACGCATTGCAATGCTTTTATCATTTCATACAAGATCCACATACCTAGTTTTATCATGTACTTACCGAGAGCTATCTGCCTTGATATTGTTAGGTTTTCTGCTAACTGTTTTCAATACCTTTGTGTTATGATTCATCTATGATTTTCGGCGCATAGTAATTGTTCAATGTTAACTTGCGTAGGAAAACCCTTTGTGGATGTGTTGAAGGAAGGGGGAGTCCTCCCTGGTATTAAGGTTGACAAGGGTACAGTTGAGCTTGCCGGAACCAACGGGGAAACCACCACTCAGGGTTTGGATGGTCTTGCTCAGCGCTGCCAGAAGTATTATGAAGCCGGTGCACGATTTGCCAAATGGCGTGCTGTGCTCAAAATTGGCCCGAACGAACCATCCGAACTAGCTATCCATGAGAATGCTTATGGTTTGGCTCGTTATGCGGTCCTATGCCAGGAGAACGGCCTGGTTCCCATTGTGGAGCCCGAGATCTTGGTGGATGGACCTCATGACATCAACAAGTGTGCTGCAGTGACCGAGCGAGTTCTTGCGGCTGTCTACAAGGCTCTAAATGATCACCATGTGCTGCTGGAGGGTACTCTGTTGAAGCCCAACATGGTGACCCCTGGATCAGATGCTCCAAAGGTGGCTCCAGAGGTTATTGCCGAGTACACTGTTAGAGCTTTGCAGAGGACTGTTCCTGCTGCAGTTCCTGCCATTGTTTTCTTGTCTGGTGGTCAGAGTGAGGAGGAGGCAACCCTCAACTTGAATGCCATGAACAAGCTCAAGGGGAAGAAACCATGGTCTCTTTCTTTCTCTTTTGGAAGGGCACTTCAGCAGAGCACTCTCAAGGCTTGGGCAGGTAAGGATGAGAACATTCCCAAGGCCCAGGCAGCACTCCTCTCAAGATGTAAGGCAAACTCACAGGCGACTCTGGGAACCTACAAGGGCGATGCCCAGCTGGGTGAGGGTGCTGCAGAGTCTCTCCATGTTAAGGACTACAAGTATTAAGAGGTGTGGGCTTCTTACCGCTCTTCTTTTGAGGCTTTTTACACCATTGGCGCCAAGGTTTTAGTGTTCTTCCATAGTTTTGAGTCAACTGTCTTGCTTACCAGCCTCGTTCACAAGAGGGTTATATGGTAAAACAAAAATAATTGTGTAAGCTACACTGAATTGTTTTTCGGCTTTTATAATTTCCCTAGATTGCAGTCACCCCTCAGTTTTTATTTGCTGTTTGCAATGAAGATGAATTCTATCATTTTATAAGCTGAGTTTGAATCAGACAAAATATTTTGGTACCAGAATAGGATGAGATTTGCTCGCGCACTCTTTCTTTGTCAATTACACGCGAATCATCTTTGTTGCTGGCGTTTGTTGGTGATGCTGGTTTAAACAAGGAGTCTCTAATGGGTCACTGTTTTCGCTGAACTGAGCGACCGCTCCGGAGCAGCCAACTGGCTTTTATCGGCCAATTTTGGCATCTATGTTTTGATATAGTGTTAACGCCCGGCCAGATTTCATTCACGACAAACGATACGGAAATGACTGCTTGCTGGGTTGTTTATTTATTCTATGGAATTAATTTTAAAACTGAAGTGAAGCTTGCACTGCCACTGCCACATTTGCCTCACGGTACCTTAAAAGTTGTTCCATTTCTGCTCGGTTTAAAGGGGCTTTCAATGGGTTCCCCATTTCTTTCTTAGGATTCGCGCTTTGTGCTTTCTCTATTTCGATGTAATATGATCACCATCTTGTTGATTTGCCCTAATCATGTTTTAGTTCCAAGTGTCCACAAACCATCGCCATGAATTGCGTATTTATATTAAATTTGGGTCCATTCGGTTTGACTATGTTATTACGACATACTTTAATGTTTTTTATTCTAAAAAATTCGATAGTTCAAAAAATCTAGTTTTTCAATTTTTTAAAATCAAATTAGTGAAAAAAATAAAGAGGTTAAATCTGGATAATTTTCCATCGCATAACTATTGCCACTTAATTTGAACAAAACAAACCATGTGCTTTTCGATACCTAGGGGGCAAGGGCAGTGAGGTTTCAGCTGTAACGATAGGTGGGGTGAGCATGAAATGCTGCAAATCATGAAGGAGATGATAGGCGAGAGAAGTGGCAGAAAAGAGGAAAGGGTTCATTTTTGTGCAAAACCCCGACTTATTGGGCTTTGCAATGGGCCCTTTGACTAGTGGTGGGACGGTTGTGCCATGACTTTCACCTTTTGGTGAAGATGGGCCCATTACCGATGACTTCCTTTTTTTTCCAAGCCCGCCAGCCCCTTCACCTCTAGTGCGATCATTACATTCATAAATCTGCAAACTAAAACGGATACTTTTCACAGAATCATACCATTTTGGAAAGATGCGAAACCATAAAAGAGTGTGTGTGTGTGTGGGGTAAAGATGCGTCACTGCGTGACTGCCACTCGACGAGGTGGCAGAGGATGGCTGGGAAAGTCGGGCAAGTGATGGCATGCCCACTCACAGAAAGTTGGCAAAACTGCAAAAGCATCATTCCTAATCTGGATTCTGCAATTTCACTGACCGAGAAAGCTCCCCCTAACACCACTTTTTATTTAATTTCCTTATTCTTTTTTCTCTGTAGATTATTTATATATGATAAAAAAATGGCAGTTTTACTGATAATAAATAATTTTATATTTTAAATTAAAAAGTAATACATATAATTATGCTTTAACTAATGGTACTTCTTGCGTCAACTCACACTTAGCCAAGTTAACGGTTGCAATTCATAATTCCCGGGGTAAAAAAAAAACTGTGGTGCACGAGTACATCCCAAAAGAATTGTGATGTGTAGACTGCAGAACAAGACGCTGAAACGTAAAGTTAGAGCACCATATCTACTTGTTTAATTTTTACAGTTTACACTCCATTCAATTCAAGTTGAGTTTTTCAATGGAACGGGGCTTAAAAATTATATAAATCGAGAATAAATAAAAAATAACAACGTGTTTCCTGCGAAATATTAGCATTATTAATAATTTTCCTATGCGAAAGGTGATGCGAGGTGAATCTACCAATTCGACATCTCTCTCGTGGATATTTTTAGATTTTCTTCCTTGAATTGTTTATGTAGTATTAATCTTTAATACTAGTAATTCAAATATATTGAATTTTAAATTTATAACTGCGAAGCCACTAAATTTGAGGACTGGGAATTAAATTAAAGTGAAGGGAAAGGTGCAGAAAAACTGGGAAAGTCAAGTTGTGAAGGGGAAGTGTGATGTACCTGGTGAATCCCAGTGTAAGAGTAAGGTTTCCTTTTTGCAGGAAGCTTCCCTACTCTTTCCCAACGTACGGACACAGATGTGAGTGTGGATGACCTAAGCATCTGAGAATACACAATACACGGCAAGCCTTACGATTCAAGTTAACACTTCACGGCACCAAAAAGACCCCCTGCACCTGCCACTGCTATGCACTATTCACTATTCACTATTCACCATCTCTTCTTGTTTTTTTTTTTGGTCTGAAACCATCCCTTCAATCTCTACAAAATATATATCACGTTCGTTCCTACAATTACCTTCCCTCTACTCCTGCATGCACCAAATCTCTTAGCCACGTTGAAATGTCAGCTTGGATGTTCTCTGGTCTAACACTTAAGGGAAGCTTCTTCGCCTTACAATAAAACACCTCCCTTCTGCCCGCCAAATCCTAAACTATCAGTGCCGCTTTGATTAGGACGCTGCATTTTATGTTCTTTCCATACACTAAACTTCAACGTACGTACCTTTCTTATGTGTAACTATGAACCAAGACTAATTAATAGTACGGCGATTTGGATAAAAGTCGACGTAATAATCATATAATATCGATATATCTCAACAATATCCGTGGACACATCCATCTGTGATCCTGTACGGCCATAAAATGAAAAGAAAAGAAGACAATGAAAGAAATTGCCTCCTTACTTTTCTGTGAGCAGAAATAAATTGCTTCTGTATTACATGCATTCAGTACGGACACATCAGACCTGTACTGTCCTTAAGGATAAATTAAAGATTTACAAAAGGAGGAGAGCACGCAAGACTGACAAAGAAATCGAAGTAATGCAATGTAACCAATTAAGTAACTGTGAGCGTGCAAGAAATAATCACTTCAATTGCGGTCGTTTGCCAAAGCTTAATTTTAAGTTAGCTTTGCCCCTTCGTCTTCTCCCTACAAGTTAAATCTGCCTCAAAAGCTAATTCTTTTTCTCATAAATATATAAATGCCCGTACATGGATATAATTTATATGAATTGACATGGAGCGCAGCTAATCCTCATCAATCTCCCTCTACATATATACACGGATAGGATAAGTATCAATATACTCCTCCGATTCTATATATAAGACCAATTTTTAGTATTTATACTATAAAGTGAGTTTTATATTTAGAATTAGAAAAGTATATATATAATAAAATTTATAACGACTCGTGCTATTCACAAGTAGTCATAATCAATATATAACTCATTTTTCAGAACATTGTGCAATACACATAGATATATCTAGTTCAAGAAAAAAAATGAAGGAGGAAAAAAAAGAGAGATCTGTCAATTCTGTTGCATAGGCGTCAACAGTGCTTAGCTCACGGGTTTTGGTTTCCTTTGTTGAACTTTAAGCCGAAATTTTCCCACATATTTTCTCCTTCACACATAAACAAGGGAAAACAACTATCAGCCCTAGCAGCATTGCCAACGTTAGAATTTGAAGGTGAAGAACCAATCTGCCGCTGTTGGTTGACATCACAATAAACACTTGCTTGATTATATAGGGGTGACTGATTATTGGTTTCCAAGTAAAAACTAGCAGAATTTTGCTTGCGCTTCTTGTAATAGCTTCTGATACTTTCCCACTTGTCTTTGCACACGGAAGCAGCTTTATGGTAGCCAAAACAAGTCATTTTGTTGGCAACTTCCTCCCACAGAACCTCCTCCGGACACCCACTTTGCCCAAACCTGGATTCCACCTCAGCTCTCACCTGAAAGAGAGTAGTGATCTCAGATTCTGTCCAACTTTCACCAACTCTGTCAGTGCTATGTAGTATTTCACTTCCATCTTCATTCTGGTTTTCGCTGTAATTTTGAATATCAGCAGTAGTTGGATCACCAGCCCTTATTTCTCTTCCTGTTAATTTTTGCAATGCGTCCATTAAAGCTGCATCTCTGGCTTCAATCCATGCCCTCTCTTTAGCCCAAAACTTATGCTCATTATCTAACCTGGCTGCCTCTTGTCTACTCCATTCTTCCTCTCTCAGTGCCCTCTCCTTTTCCTTCTCCTCCAGTGTCTTCATTAATCTCTCCAACCATGCCTCTTGCTTCTCCATCACCTTCTTCATCTCCGAATCGATCAGCTCTTTTATCTTTACTTTCCAGCTTCTTCCTCTTCTCTTTCTCCTCTTCTCCATTGAATCATTTTCATCCGATGATGATGTGTCCACCTCAGTGGAGTTATTAGTGAGGCTCACGCTATCACAGTGCCTATTAAAAATGTCTTGGTTTGTTTGGGAGGGGGTGTGAAAGTGAAGACTGTTGCCACCCAAATTGGTTTCTTGGACTGAGGTTGGGTTGTTGCTTTCTCCATATAAGGCTTCAAGTTGGCGAAAGAATCTGTAATGCTTCCCATCTTGTCTTCCTGCCTTGCCTTCCTTTGTTTTCTTGTAATATTTATACAAGTTTTCGAATTTTTCCCTGCATTTTTTGCCGCTCCTTTGATATCCATATTCTTCGGCCATGATTCTGGACATCAAGACAAGCAAAACCAAATGATGGGCAAGGTATGGGACAAAAGGGGAAAAAAACCTAATTAACAACACAACTAATATGGTCGGAGATTAAACCCTAATAATTATAGCTTTGACTAGGAGTACCTAAAGAAGTCCATGTGAGGGTGATGCTAATTTTAGTAGTTAACAATGCTGTGCCATGCACTGACCTTTTTTATGTTCATTTCTTGCTACCCAGTTATAGCAAATACAACTAAGCATATGACAGATCTGGGACCGTTGCTACAGAGAAATGAGCTTTATGAGGGAATGGCCTCAGGCTGATGTCACTTCGTAGGATCAAATTAGATAAGAGCAAATAGGTATGCAAAGGCATCAAAAAAAGCCAAATGATCTTCAATCTGGGAGGAATAAAACAAGAATAAAAGGGAAAACTTGCACTTAAAAGAGGGGTACAAAATTTCTAGATGAGACGCGAGTCAGTGGTAGAACCGCGAGGGTATTGGTATACATAGTAAACTTAAATACTGAAGCTGCAGCATGAATAATCATGAATTGAGTAGAAAGAGAGAAATATTGTTGGAAAAGGAAGCAACTGTACGAGTGCATAGTCATTTTCCAGCGAAAGGAAGAGAAACGAAATCGTATACTCAGAAATCGATGGCTGACGACCGAAGACTCCAAGTGCAGTCATTTTTACTAATATGAAATTTGGTTGCTAGTGCTGAATCTTTGCAGCGTAAAGAATTCTAATATCATTTAACTCGGTGAAAAGAGGGGGAAAGAAGCGAGTAGCAAGGGAGAGAATGGAGCAAGAAGTGGGGAAAGTGTACCTAGAAAGTTCATCCCATAAGGGGCCCTTCTGATTGGCGTGTCTGAACTTAGAGTCAAGACGAGATCTGATCTCAAGAAGTGTTAGAGTTTCCTGTCTGGGCCATCGTGCGGTGGAGGCGTCTCCGGGGAAACCCCCAGAAGTGTCTGCCTCAAAGGCACTGAACGTGGGAGTACTGGCGGCGGCAGCGGGAGTGGCCACGGAAATGCTAGTATTAAGAGCAGAAGAATCGTGAAGGCCGCGAGGCATTATATCAGCCATCAGTTGATGACGACCAAAAGACAAGGCGTCGTAGTGGTGGGTGGGCGTCAAATTCGGGTGAGCCGGGAAGAGGTCCGCCGAGAGCGACCTCGGTGCATTCATAAGGTGCCGGAGATCCCCCATAGTACCATACTCAAGATGTTGCTGCGGATGTTGATGCGGACGATGGTGATCCTCCATTTCCATGAGAATTATCGCTGGCTGAAGAGGAAGCTAAGGGAGGAGGGGGGGAGGGAGCGGCAGAGTCGGATCGTGTCGTCCAGGAAAAAAGCTCAAATTTGAAGGGAAGGACGATGGTCCCATAGGGTATGAGTCCAAGCGTATGAGTAGTGTGTGAGGAGGGCGAGTGAGACCCTCTCTCTCATCGCCTGCTTCCTTCTGCGGGTTTGTTTTGTACGTACACAGAGGCCGCTGGGACTCCGCAGAAACACCCGACTAATAAAACTAAACCCCTAAATATATTTATTTTAATCTCTTAATTAATTGCATCTAATTAAAATTTGACGCGTGTGTTGATTAAAGTAAAATGAGCAATGGAAGACAGCCCAGTTTGGGCTCTCATGTGCTGACGCCTGTGTGATGCCTTGGATCCTCCCCTTTTGACTTCTACCAATTATTCCCTGCCTACACTCACATCATCTCCACCGTTTCCTTAACTTGTGTTTCGCATTTTCCTCAAACTGGCTAGGCACCTGCAATTGCCGCTTTCTTAATTTTGATAACAAAAAATGTGTGCCGTTGCATCATGAAAATCTGCTTGATAAATAGAATTTAGTTCATCCAGTCACGCTCTGCCATAACGATGTCTATTTTAAGATTTAATTCGTGTTTTACAAATTTTAAAAAAGAAAAAAAAACTGCAAGGGGAACAACAGAGTATGGCTCCGATGATTTTCTCAGACGGGTAAACATGCATCAATGCATGTGCTGTGTGCATTAATTCCTTTGAAAGTACTTGAGATTTAATCGTTGCGACCCGAAGACAAGTTTTTCCTTTTTCTTTAAACAAGAAAATAGGGGTAACATGGAGTGCATTAAAGGCGCAGAGCTGAATGAGTTAAAACAAACAAACAAACAAACAAAACTAAATTCCTGCTTTGCCTTTTTCTGTTGGTGTTCAGACAAGGTTCCCAATCCCTATTTAATTCATTATGAAGCTCACAAAGAGGAACTCGTCAGTCTAAGCTTCTCTCCGCACAGTGCCACAGTCTCCACGTTATCTGTAAAATCAGAAATCATTTATTCCGTGAGTTGCACCTTGAAAGAATATATAAATGTTACATGGACCTTGGAGGTTTTACTACATATTTGTGACTTATACGTGTAGTGTGGCTCCCCGGAGATTTCACATTTCGTATTGATGATATTGGTTATTAAGATCTAGCATTCGACAGTACACACCAGGCTCTGTGGTTTCCTTCTAGCTTGCCATATACGTGACGCAAGTATATGTTATTTATCCACACGAGGGAGCTAGGTAATGAAAATCAGTTCATCACTCCCTGACACTGTTTTGTTTTGGCGGGAAGAGCAGGCAACTGTTACCATCAAAATGAACATATCTGAGTCTGATCGTGGTTCCAAAATTATTTGGTTGTGATGTTTTCGAGGGGCGCGCCATCCTGGACCCCCCTGGAGCCACTGTCTTCTTCTTTCCTCACCTGTCACTGTTACTATGCTTGTGCGCGCGCGTGTGATCATAAATATCGCTGATGGAGGTGAGAGAACACGTCGAACCCATTGAATTAGAAGCTTGCAGGCTTGAGGTTAATATGATTGTAGGACCATTTAGGTTTAAATGGAGCAGCCTTGTAAAATTTAAACGGACCGGCCCATTTAAACATACTTGAATTACTAATTTTTGTTACTAAGAAAAGAGAATAGAGAAGAGAGAAGAAAAAAACTTAAAAGAGGGAAAAATAACTACTCGTATTTACCAAAGTCACTACTCGTCACTAATTAGGTGCCTCATCCTCGACCTCGTCTCAATCCGATCCTCCTCACCTCGCTCAGATCTCGATCTCGCAAGCCGCCGCCCCCCCCCCCTTCCAAAAAAAAGCCCCCGGGGGCGGGGCGGGGGGACTATAGCCCTCTGGGCTCTGAGAAGCCCAACGGTGACGGAGATGCACTCGCAGATCACGTCGTAGGATATACTCGCAGCTCTCTCTACTCTCTTCGTCATCTACTCTCTCTGGGCACATCTCTTCACCTTACATGATAATAGAATAAAACTGGATACAGACTCATTTTGGTATTCTGATTTGTGGTTTTTAGGGATGTGTTTTGCTGGGGAAGAGGGTCCCTGCTCCCTCCTCCTTCCCCTCATTTTCCCTCCCTTCCCAAATGCTTTTTTCTTATTTCTTTCAATTACTGTATTCTAACATGTGCTGTATAGATTTAAAAAAAAATCATAAAAAAGTGAAAACGAATTTATTTTTTGTTTATAAAATATTAAAATGTCACCTATTGAATATAGAATTTAGTAATTAAAAAAACATTTGAAAATGGAGGGAAAATGAGGGGGAAGCAGGGAGGGCAGTTGCTGAGCCGTATAATTTTCATATGATTTCTCAATGTTGCTAGCTAGGTATAATTTTTTCTGTTTTGTGATTTTTCTCTTCAGTGTTCTGTGTTATAACATTCTGGCTATAGGCAAGGTCGTGCTTTCTATTCAATTATCACAATCAAGTGGGTATTGGAAATTTCTGTGGAAAACATTTGCATGCTTTAGCTAGCCTGGGAACCGGGAAGATTGGAAGCTTTCTAATCTTTACTGTGTTTTTTATAATTGATTTTTTGTTTGAAATGAAAGAGATTTGCTGGATTGAATCTACTGAAATATTATACTACCTCCAGTCTTTATTATATTCCTCCGGTCCTTATTATAAGACCCAATTTGACTTTTTATTTTGTTCTAATTATAAGACCCAATCCATTTTATCTCTTATATTTATGCATTTTTTTCCAAGATAATCCTTCTAATAATGATAGTTTTAGCCAATATACTTAATTAGCAAGGATATTTTAGGAATGACAACACTTATTTATTATAAATAACCAACTTAACTTACTTCCTTAATCTCCTCAAATAAGTCAATTGGGTCTTATAATTAGGACCAGAGGAGTAAGATCCTATTTGACTTTTATTTTGGTCCTAAATATAAGACCCCAATTTATTTTGTCTCTCATATTTATCTACTTTTTTCATGATAATCCTTCTAATAATAATAATTATAGATAATAAACTTAACTAGTAGGGATATTTTAGGTGTGGCCGAGAAAAGTTCATGTAAATTATGCACCTGTTTGGATCATCTGGTGAGGGAGACTGAGGTTTGTGGCTCAGTCAAAATTTTTACATTGTTTGGGTGGGCTTTTTATCTTGGTTGCGGTGAAAAGCTCAAAATTTGAGCTTTTTGAGTTGCCACCGTAAATGGAGGAAGCAAAAGAGGATGAAAAGAAAGATAAATATATTTAAGTGATCCAACAATTTAATTATTTTTTCGGTATTAATTTTAATTATTTTTAATTTAGTGTTTTGCTTATATTTATCAAACTATATATATATATGATATGCTATTTTAGGTCTTTAATATAAGACTCGGTGGACTAATTTAAAAAGATTAATCAAGTTAAATAAATTATTTAATTATATCATATGTTATATGATCTTTTTAAAATATTTATGCATATCATTAGATTAAAAATCAATTTACAAATGAGGCAAATTAGTTTAGAGAAAAATAATACCATTTTCAATCATTTTATATCTGAACTTACTTTTTGATTACTTATCTAAACAAATTTCAATTTATCAATCTGATTTTTATAAAAATCAATCTAAACATAAATCATACTAGTAACTGACTTTTGTAAGGGCATGATACTCATCAACAAATGGAATGTCACAAAATCCGCATATAGCCCCTGTCTGTCTTTTTTAAGTCGAAGTTGATTCATCAAAAGGTTAATATTTGTGCGAGCTCTGGCTCCTCGATCAATCAGAATAGGAGTAAAGTTAGCTAGCACCAAAAAGTCTACAGTTCATTTATAATTAATATAGCTTGCAACGGGTCAAAAGCCGGTAAAGTTGGAGTCTTGGAGACTTATTATTTTATTTTTATGTATTTATTTGAGGAAAATAATATATTGAAAATGTGTAAGAAAACTCACTATTTGCTTTACTAACATGTCCATTCTTTTTTCTAAGAAATAACTAGTACAATGCTCATGTGATGCACGGGTGCAAAAAGATATTTATTTATCCCGTATAAAAGATTGACGGACGGAGATAAAATGGTTAATAACTAGAAAGTCGCATACTTGATTCAACAATTACACAGGAAAAATGATATTTTCTTCTGTATTATAAAAGCAGCTTGCGTGACTCATCGTCAAATTACAACACAATATCAAAGTTTTCAAAATTATACAATTTTTACAAATTCATTATCAACATTTTAAACTAATGTATATTATAAAGCTAAAATTTTAAATAATTCAACCAATAGATTCAAATAAAAATAATTACTCATGATGTATGAATTCTAAGTTTTTTAAACTTTAAATAATACATACGATATCATGTGCTTAAACAATCGCATATCGCCACCACGTTTGGAAATTGGAAGCCGCTACTAATTCAGGATACAGAACCCCTCGGCCCTAACCCTCCCTCCTTCTCCCTCGTGTAAATTGTTTCTTTTATAATATATTAATATGCAATTTAATATCTAACTTATCTTAAAATTTTAATTCCAAATATCTAAAATAAAATAATTTAAAATTTGAAATAAAATTCAAAGTCCACACAAATCCATAAACAAATGAATATGCAGGTTTACACACCCGTAAAAAAGTTTAAAATCTTTCTTCTAATTCCAAAATATAAAATAAATCTTGAATCAAAACAATTCAATCAATAAATTTAAAAATAGAAATAATTCATTGGGTTCATAAGTTGATGTATTAAAAAAATATTTAACTTTTAAATTTAACTAATACATGAGAAGTTAAAATAACTGCAAAGTGAAAGAAAAATTGAGATTAGAAATTAAAATAACTACGTGATCGCCTGAGGATGTACCGTCTGCTGCGTAGCTTCTTTCACATTAATTATGACCCACATGTATTGTTTCCGGTGGTCGAAAAATAAAAATGAAAAAACAGTAATTGCGCCTATGCTTTCGTCAACGCATTGAATTTTTCATTTATAGCCACTTTGTCGCCTTTATGTAATTACCATTCTATTGTAGTAGTGCCAGGACGCAGGAGAAGGTGTTGGCTGTTAACATCATGCGTCAGGCAGAGGGCCAGATGGCATGCAGAACAGACAAATCATTTCTGAGTCTTTGCCCCCAGGCCGTACGTACGCCTCTCTGTAATGCAAATCCATATTCTGTGTTCTATCATGCGGGCCAAAAATATGATTTTTAATTGATTTAAAAAAACAATTATAATAACAGGGAGTCTCGTTTTTTCAGATGAGATTAACTACATGCGGGCCAAAAATATGATTTCCTTGAATACTTTTAAAATTATGCGTTTTACTGTTTTCATTAGTGTCTCCAACAATAGTTTTTTTTTGTCCGGGAAAGAGAAAGAAAGAGAGAAAGAATTGCTGAAATTAATTTATGTACAGCACTCATAAGTGAATGCCCTTCTTCCGAGTTGCAAGGATGGATGAAGGAAGGAGAGTTTTAATTTGCATGAGTAAATTAAAGAAGAGTGAATGGAACGGAAGAAAGGATAGGAGAATAGGGATAGGAGGTGGGAAAGGGAAACAATGATGTGGATCTCATCTACGAGGGAATTAATTAGGAAAAATTACACTCAAGTCTCATATAGCACAATTAATATCAAAAAGGTCTCTCGAAATCGCGAAATGATTCTGAAATCCCCAGAGACCTGTGTGTAATTAATTCTAATTGTGAAATTACCTACTTACCGCCGTTAATTTTATTGCAGCAATTCGTTTACAATCTCAACAGTGGCTGTTAATAACCCGAGAAGACGTAATTGACAACCTCGGCAGTGCTCATGACAACTCACTCTGTGAAATGCCAGGGGTGTTGTTGAGGTTGTTAATCACCTCTTCTCGGGTTGTTAACAGCCACTGTTGAGGTTGTAAATAGTTTCTAATTTTATTGCAGCAATTCGTTTACAATCTCAACAGTGGCTGTTAACAACCCGAGAAGACATGATTGACAACCTCGGCAGTGCTCATGACAACTCACTCTGTGAAATGCCAAGGGGCGTTGTTGAGGTTGTTAACCACCTCTTCTCGGGTTGTTAACAGCTACTGTTAATGTTGTAAATAGGTTCAAATTAACAGGGGTAACTATGTAATTTCATAATTAGAATTAATTACACACAGGTCCCGGGAACTTTAGAATCATTTCGTGATTTCGAGGGACTTTTTTTATATTAATTATGTTCTGTGGAACCTGAGTGTAATTCTCCCAATTAATTATTGAGTGGAAGAGCGTAGGGAGGTAAATAGATGGAGGAGGATAGAGGGTAGGTGGGGAAGATCTATGAGGGGTGAGGGACAGACGCAGACAACAGACTGATAGCTTGCACTATAAGTAGCAGCAGAACTTTCCATCCCATGCAATTTCCCCACCCTCCTTTTTTCTTCCCCTTTTTTTTTTGAAAAAAAAACACACAAATGCACCCACGCAGGATTTAATGTTTCATTACCAAAAAAAAAAAAAATACCGGGACGACTCTGATTTTGGGCACGGCAGTGGAGGGAGGATGAGGCTGCGGAGAAGGCAGAATCAGGGCGGTAGGAAGTTCACCTCTCCTGGGACGAGGATCTCATCACCAATTACGGCCTATTATCCTCATCACACACTCGCAGTACATGTCAACTGCACGCGTGCCTATATATGAATTTTGTTCGACGACAGCTTCTTGTATGCCCGTGTGTAAAAAGCCTGCAAATACACATGCACAAGCATTCGGCTCTCCAAACCCCAAAATTCTTACCAAATATAGCCGCTGCAGCCACCAGTTTCAACGTTTCTAAACCACATTCCATATGAATCTGTACTATGGCTGTGATTGGATGCGCTTTTATTTAAAAAATGATCAGACGTTACCAATTAGCCGCGATAACGTTTCTTATTAGAAGTACCCTTACCGTATTGGAGTACTTCAGATTTTATGTTAACGGTTCTTACTTAAGCAGAGTGATGTTGGGACAAAATGGGATGCACACGCAGAGAGGAGTAATAAATCAAAGATGCATAAGTTTCAGCCAGAAGGGGACACAAAAGGAGGTGATACAAGGAGGGGTAGCCTTAGTTTATCATGAGGCAGAGGCGACGCACAGAGAAGGGGAGGTTGGGATGTGTCGACCATTGGTTGGCTGTGCATCTACGAAAAGCACGCCCTTTGATGTGTGTACAAATGAGGGTAGCACAGAACGAAGTGGCTGCCTATGTATAGACGGTCGTCGCTACTTACATGTGTAAGCGTGCGTAGAGAGAATGAAGTGGGGCCTCTGAATCATGGCGATGTCTAGGGAGGCCTAATATTGCAATGAAAACGAGCCCCCCCCTGAAAAGTTAGAGCCAGAAACAGCTAATTAAAGAAAGCATGCTCATTAATTAATGATTATTTTGGTATGTAATGCGTATAGACTCAATAATTATGAAATGAACAAATCAAGCGAGAGTCAGAGAAGGGTATGATGAAGGGGAGGAACATGGGGGAGACGAAGGCGGATGGATGAGTGGGGCATTTTCCAAATGCGCGCATGTGTTGTTCATTTAATTATAGTACACGCTTTTCACCTCAAAATGCGCCTTATTTTGCAGCCCCCCCAAAATCAGACGTCTGAGATGTCAATTCCTGATCAACCTCCATGATCACGACCAAGAAAGCTAGTCATCATTGTTTCCAGTTTAGTCTCATTTTGTGTCTTCCCAGAAGAGCTAAATTAATGAATGAGTGGGGGAAAACGGGGGCGTAATATGGGCTGACTTGAAATGGGGAGAATGATAGGCCCAGTGGGCCTCCATTAGTGCGATTGCGATTGACGCTAAACCCGCGAGTGTCAAATAGTTGACATTAAGACGTGCCGCGCGTTTATCCTTTAAAATCCAGCAAGCAGCAAAAAACCTGTCTTTCTCACAGTAGCTGGCCTAAATTAGGCACCCGCCCACCCCTCTGCCCCCCGCCTCTTCTCACTTTCCATGCCTCACGCCCTCATCACTCGTAAGTCGTAACTACTAACTAAACGCTATTTAATTCTCAGGCCCATAAACATGAAAACACCATTTATTTCCTCTCTTTTATAAACACCGTTTATTTCATTGCACCTGATGCATATTCTGCATATATTTACCGGAAAAAAAAAATACTTACATGTGATTTATGTGCACTCAATTAAATTTTAGAAAAATGACAATAAAATACCTTCTGAATTTCAAAATAACAAATAACCTATCCAAATAAAAAAAATGACAAAGAAGGCATCAAATATCAATATGGGATTTTGATTTTGAATTTTACAAAACACATAATGGGATCTACAACTTTCATAGTGAGAATTACTACTTCATTAATGGGTTTTGCAATCTGTTTTGAAGACTGAACAAGTTTTGCAGAATTTTACAAACACATAGTGGGATTTGTAACTTTCATAGTGAGATTTACTACTTGATTAATGGGTTTTGCAACTTGTTTTGAGGAGTTGAGCGACTTTTCTGTAAAAAAACAATACAATTTCATGCTAAATTTTACAAAACACATAGTGAGATTTATAACTTTCATAGTGAGAGTTACTACTTCGTCAATGGATTTTGCAACATGTTTTGAGACCAAAAATCAAAATTCTAAATTGATACCTAATGCCTTATTTGTCATTTTGTTTATTCAGATGCCTTATTTGTTATTTTGAAATTCAGAAGGTATTTTATTGTCATTTTTCCTAAATTTTATTACTTCCGGCCAAAAAAATAAATTTTATTAATGAGATCTTGTTGTAAAATGTTAAATATTTTTTCATTTTTTTAAAATTTATATTGCATCCTCACAATCACACATGGAAGGGGCTATGCCCTCAGTCCTGTGCCAAGTCGTTTTTAAATCAAAGAGTTTTTTGAAGTTCCACACTTCGTGTTTTTTTTTTTTTAAGCATCGTGCGAGCTTCATACTTTAAAACATTGAATCAACGGATTAGATTTAGTAGAAGAAATGCCAACCATTATTCGAATTCGTACTAAGATAAATACTCACATTTAATATCTGATAGTGTTTCAATCAAACTTGTCAAATAAAAGGATATTGTGCGTGGCAAAAATAAATAAATAAAAGCTTTAAACCCCTGCTAAGTATGCGGACGTAAATCTTTCGACTGGGACTTCGTTCCTCTATTTTCAAACTACTAAAGTTTAGAATCATACTATATATGACCAACGCTGCTCATAGAAGAAATTAATACCTGATCGATTACCCATCTCCTGTCTCCGTCAGAGGAAAAAAAAAGAACTAAATACAAACTTTTTAATTTCTCAAACTAATAAAATCTAAAAGATAACCAAACTCAATACACCTATGAGCCTGTTTAAAAAACATTTTTACTATTCCAAAGAAAATAAATCAAACCAATAATTAACGGTGGTTGGAACGAAGAGAAATGGCTCAAATCCCTTTAAAACAGATTGAGAGTTCTACCTTTGTGATTCAGCCCAGCATTTTGCTGAAACGTGACCCAACAGTATTGTGAATCCAGTCATTACGGCAAAAAAGTTACATGAGTATTGGCTTATTTTATTTTCAGACTTCACTTTTAGAGATAAGTCTAATCCAAAATATAAGTTTTATTTTCTAGTTTGTTTGAGTATTTATTATTATTTTTTCTTAGTTTGTCTTTAGTTGACTATATTTAGTACCTTTTTCTCATTAATATTACCTTCATATATTCTCTTTTATCATTTTTTTTGGTTTATTGTCTCTCATTTACTCTTTTAATAAATAATAACTAATCTGAAAAAAAAATATTTCTGATTTATTTATTATTTTTAACTGATTTTAACTGGTAATTTGTTAAACGTGGAGGTTATATATAGGATTGGAGGGAATATATTGGTGACTCATTATTTTCGCATATAACAATGAGTTCAAAGTTGAATTTTTCTCGTGAAAGTTATGTTTCTCGCCATAAAAATAATTTCTGAATTATAATAAAGCTTTTTTTTTCGTCAGAAAGAATTCCACAATGCCTTGCACCGCAAATGTTCGTCTTAAATTGGAATTAACTGGCCCTACATAACTAGGCATTCGTTCTCATAACTAGAAAGGTTCGAACACGCGGAGGCCTCGTTATATAAACTTGATTATAATTTTTTTTACTGAGTCCGTTCAACTATTTCTAATTTCTATTAGCTGCTGATGAGTGCCCCCCTCATAATTTTTCCCCTTTTCCTGGTAAGCCTTAACAATTGGAATTAGAGTCCTCGCTTTACATAACCGAAAGGTTTTCAACCGTCAATCTTTTCATTTTGCCCCTTTATTTTCAACCGTTTTCAATCTTTTCATTTTTTGCCCCTTTATTTTTCATAATTTTATATATATTGATAATGAATTATGTAATTGGATGCTGGTTGGTACGTTTGGCACTGCTTAACTTGGTCAATCAAGTGATAATTCAATTGTTGTAAGTGCATGCACTCAAATTACATAGTGCTCCAACGTGGACGTCTTTGCAAAATCACTCATCTCACCCGAGAACACCACATCGGGTAGTGATCCTCATCTACGGCTACGCCATTAATCAGTGGAAATTAATAAAATATAACTAACGAATTTTTTTCTTCTTTTTTTCCTTTCATCACATCGTGAGACCCTTCATTCCAATTTTTACCATTTGGTTCAACTTTAGATGGCAAATTACTGTGTTCTTATATATAAATATATTGAAATCTACTACTTTTACTCCTTGATATAAAATTCAGTTGAAAAAAGAAAAAGTATACCAAATAAAACGGTGATCAATTTATAATTATATAATCTGTGAGACGCGGATTAATCAGTATGAAAACAAAGTCCATACAATACAATGCTCCAACATACTAAAAAGATCATTAACGCAATACATATACATAATCAAGGAAGCAAAGCTCACGTTGGATAACAAAAAAAAAAAAATCCATGCCTCGTGCATGTACAGTATAGCACACGCTTAACGCATATGCGTAACTGTATAAATAGTAGGGCAGGAAAAAGTGTGTATTACAGGTAGAAATTTGAACCTTTTTAAAAAAAAAAAAAAAAAATGAGTCGTCTGAACAATGATCTAATCAGTAATTAATATTTGGTAAAGAAAGTGTGTATGATTAAGTGTGCGTTAGATAGAATTCAGTGAAACTTGTTTTACTTACCCTGTATAGCTCTGATGATGAACACAGATATATTAGAACAGTAGGTATAACTATGACATGGAAACATATAAAGGTTGCCAGGTATGCAGTGATACCTTATAATTCAGTAGCAATATCAATGGCAGGTTGGTTTCGATAACTAGCGGTCGGCTAGCAACAGATGTACTACCGGGAGCTGAGGCCGACATGCGTGCTGCCTTTGCCGGAAACTTGTGGTGAATATATGTATTATTAGCCTCAATTTCATCTCTCCTACGTGTTGACCAACTAAAGCTTCTGTAGTGTACACGGAGGATCGATGTGGATGTTTCATCAGCTGAACTCGCCTTCATGTTGCGATGTCGTGGGTTCCTCTTTCTCTTACCTAATCCGACGGAGGAAAAGCGAAACAGAGACCTTCAAGTTTACATGTTAGTCAGTCTTCATTCATAAGATTATCACACGTCAGAAACTATTGCTAATCGTCTCCTATTGTCCACTATTAAGATAACATCTATGTCCTCACAACTCACGACCCACCAATATAGATATCACATCAATGCTTATGGAAAAAACGAAGTGGAAATGGTGGTGAAGGATACATATTGAGAAAGCGCAATATATATAGGTATATATTTGAATCAGTACTGTTGACGTTTTTGAGAAACACGGTCTCCAACCCGGACATATCCAACACTTGTTAAGCTGGCTTACAACCCAGCTCCCGGCATACGGCAGTTCAGCAACAACTGGTCTGCACTTGCACTCTCTCTCGCAACTGCTTCTTCTTCCTCCCATAAATGGCTTCCTCCAACTGTCAACTGCCACAAGCAATCGATCCAACAATCCCAAGATGTTTGGCAGCAGCGGAAGCAAATCTTCCACTGGGCGCCACCCCGTTTACAAGGGAGTGAGGCGTAGGAGCAGCGGAAAATGGGTGTCTGAAATTCGGGAGCCCAAGAAGCCCAACCGGATTTGGTTAGGCACGTTCCCTACCCCTGAAATGGCCGCAGTCGCCTACGACGTCGCCGCCCTTGCTCTTAAGGGTGAGCACGCCGACCTCAACTTCCCCGACTCTGCTTCTTCCCTGCCCGTCCCCGCGTCCACGTCTCCCTCTGACATTCAGATGGCTGCAGCCAGCGCTGCCGCCGCCGCCGGGGCTGCTAAGGATGCTTTATCTGCGGCCACCGGCGAGTCGTCTTCTTCAGTGTCACTGAAAGAGAACGAAGCGGGAGCGGCGGAGGAGTTTGTGGATGAGGATTTGATCTTTGATATGCCAAATGTGCTGCTCAATATGGCTGAAGGAATGATGCTCGCTCCTCCTCCACTGAACTGGGATGCTGCTGCTCCCCCAGATTACACGTCTCAGGATCCATACCTTTGGAACTTCCGCCCCTAATTAATCATCTCCTTTATCTCCTTATATTATATAATATATATAATAATGCTTGAATCGAAAATTAATTACCCAAAAATATAGTAATAAAGGTGACCTGTAGTAATAAATTATGGGAGAGCTCTCACATCGAAACTTGCTTCGACACGACGGAATTAATGGAATGTATGAGTGTGGGCGTAGTGTGCATCTTTTCTTCCCTTAACTCTGCTTCATTTCTTTTTCCTGTACAGAACCTTATATATGCCGTTTGTTGCTGCACCTCAAGATTGTAAGATGCTTTATATATATATATATATATATATATATAATGCAATGTGCAATGCAATGTGCGTTAATTAAACGAGCTTTTCGGTGTTCTTTTCTGAGGTCAGAGTTGCAGACCTTGTTTTCTTCAATCATGTAAAAATCCCCTTGCTTACCTTGAAATAATACTGCCTCATAAGTCGTGTGTGCAATATTAATCATCTGGATTGCCTTTATCTTTGACGCCCATAACTCTAGGTTTGTCATCTGGAATAGGAGGTCTGAGTCATCCGTACAAGTTACAGCTTTGCTGCTTTAATCTGAGTCATTCATTCTTCCTGCAATCCCAGATATAGATATATCTTTGCTACTTTGTTAGAAACTAACAAGTTTAACTTGTACTTTGTTCGAAGTTCCGATTCTGGTTATCTGATGTATAGAAGAATTGCTCTGATATATGCGTTCAATTTCATCCCCCTAGGCAGGTTTTTGGTCCTTAACCATAAAAAAAAGCAGAGAAAATAAAGATATGTCTGGTTTGGTAAAGATATTAAAGTGAGCAAGTGGGAAGACCATAGTCAATAAGAATGGATGATTATTGGGTTGAATTAGTGGGCTGCTGGTATCCTAACAACGTTCCAACCAAAATTCTACATTCTCTCAAGATTATACAAGAATTAATGATTAATATTGAAGAGCATCAACGAGGTTCTGGGAGCTATATAGGGGCGATTTCAGAGCTCCAGCTTGTGGTCCTCCTTATTACCCTTTGTTGACGTGTCATTCTGAAGAAGTTGGGCTTGTCAAACGTGGCATTCGTGGTGGAAAACAGATTCCATTTTATTTTCCAAAACATGCCCTTGAATTGAACACGACATTTCACCTTCCTCTGATAGTGATTGCCCTACCACGCACCATACCTATATTATATATCTATACACAAAGTTTCCCTATATGTCCGCGCATGTGTTTTTCAGCCAAGTGAAAGAAACTACGTTCTCAAAAAGGCAACTCAGAGACAGATTATTGTTCATTAAAGGTACTGTATCTGTACGATGATTTAAGGGTAAGGAGATTACCTCTGTAGAAAAATCAACCAATTATTCTTTCCGCGAAAAATAATCAGGTCCGTACGCACGAGTTGAGCAGAGACCAGGGGCTCTTGATCCTGAATGATTTGCTTCGTAGCCATTGTTTTAAATTAGGCCCCTGCTTTGACTTTGTCAGGGATGTTAAAATCTGAAATAAAGACCAATCAACTTATACCTAATGAATCATGAAGCATTTTTTTTAGTTCCAGATATAAAAATATGTATTTAATTGATATATATAGAGAGGGAGAGATTGAAATAATGCCTATTTTTTAAAGCAAACAATGTAGGGAGAGGTGTTTGGGATATGTGGCAAGGAGAAAGTCAAGAGAGGACATAATTAGAGTAATAAGCAATGGTTGAAGCACCACCGAAACCAGAATTCACTTTTGTGGGCTATTGTGTGCTGCTTGCCATTCATGCGTCACCCCACACACGCACACACTCTCACTCTCACTCTCACAGAGTGGTCCCCTCTCCGCCGTTTTTTGGATGGTACAACTGCTATATATAATGGAACCAGTTTCGGTGCTCATCCATTTGATGAGCACCATAAGCTAATCAGATCTGAACCGTCCGTATCTTATTTGAGTAGTTTAGATTTGATTTTTTTTATTTATTTAAAATAATTATTTTAATATGTATAGAATCTAAAATAGTGATAATCTCTTAACTATCATTCTTTCAAAAAATAGTTTTTTCTATTTAAAAATAATTAATTAAAGACTTCAAATCTGAACCATTCAAATGAGATACAGACAGTTCAGATCTGATGAGCTTATAATGTTCATCAAAAAGATGAGCACCGAAACTGGTTCCTATATATAATATCACAACTGTCTCATGCATAATAACCGCCATGTCACTAATTATTTATGGTAAGCTGCTTGCTTAGTTTGATGTGCACTGGATTTGTACCTCAACTAACTTAACTGCTTTCAGTGCTGTCAATTTACCACTGTTTTGCTTCTATATTTGTCTATCATCACTTCCTTTTCCAATATAATTGCTTTCTATTCCCTTCGTTCAATTTGACTTTCTGAACAAATTATTTACTAAACTATATGTAAGAAGCTGCGTGCCAATCGTGTGTAGTGGTCAGAATGGTGACGCTTTTGAATTTTCTTGGGACGAATTTTCATCCAGCAAAGCCAGTACGTACGTTGACACACGGCTATATTATGCGACCTTTATGAATTTCATTAATTGATTGTCTCGATCAGACGACATTATTCCAAATGAAGGTTAAAAGAATTAAAGAATATTTCATACTCCTGGCGTATAACCTAAACTAAAACGACACAGCGCAGCACAAGCTGGGCATGCTTCATATATACAGCGATATGGAGAAACTCATTTCCTGTCTTCATCTTGGACGACTTCTTCTGCAACTACAGTCCGCACCTTGAAGCGCTCAAGCTTGTGTGATGACTCGTGATCAATGCCTCGCGATTGAATGTCCTTATTGTGTTGGAATCCGCCCCTGTTCTCTAATTTTGCGAATATACCTTCCACTTCCGATTTCAGGCGATCTCTTACTCTGCCTTCACCTGCATGTATCTTGTCACTATGTTCCAATGCTTCATCACCCTGCACCTGGCACCTCATGTCCATGTCTGGAGGCTGGAAGCTCGGATCGTAACTGTTAGGTGGTCTCGCGCGTTGAGGAAGTTGGTTTACAACCCGTCTCTCAGCGCCGGAACTCGTCATTCTCAAAAAAAAGAGGGACGAACGCAGGTTTTGATGATTGAATCTGATTGAGTGGCTTCTTCTTTGTTAACATGTGGGTGAGAGATGAACCAAATGATGAGTACAATAACGTGAAATCCGAAATGCCTCGATGCTAATGCTATGAAGGAATTGACCTGGATGGCCTCTATATATATATAGTAACGAGACGAGCCGGGGAACTCTCTCGGAAATGGCAAATTACCATTGACAAATCAAAGCACTTGAAGTGGGGCCCAAGTCGTGCCGTGCTTATCGCTGAGTCTTTGACGACTTCTTACGCGACAAATGATCCTTCAGCGTTATATTGAACAAGTAAATGAGGTTGACAATTCTGCGAGAGGCTGCTGGTGAAAGTTTCTCCTGGGCCAGAACGAGAAATGGAGTAATATTTGACGCGCTTCATTTAGATGACCACCCATATCCTGATTTATCCAGTTTTCATATGCAGACCGGTTGATTGCCGCCACCCACTTAAATTATAAGTGGCTTTGAATGGTTTTTGCTCGCATTTGAATATTTTCTATGGAGTACTGATCAAACACGACACTGATGTCAAGTGTGCAAGAATTTCGTGCGCATTGCATGATAGGTCCAAACAGGGAGGACTAGCTTGGAGTTTTGAAACGTCAAAGCGAGAGATGCCAGAAGGGGATTGGAAGTGTTCCGTTTCTGATCTTTTTCCCAGCCCATGCCTCGTGCTAGCTAGTCTTAGGGTTGAAAGTCAACAATGGATCGATTTCGTCTTTTTGCTTCGCCCATGAACAATCCATCTACGTGTATGTTACATCTATACACGACATTTATGAAAAATTGTCCCAAGTTATATTATTTGTCAAATTTCTTGAACTAGCCCGTCCATCGAATTCGAAAAGTTCAAGGTCATTCGACGGTGAGTAGAGAAATGAACAACTCGGACTTATTCTGTGCACATGGCCTATTCGGGATACATTAATGTCACATGTGATCATTTTTAAAAAATATTAATTAAATATATAAAATCAATATTAATGTCATATTAATATCAATATATATATAACTAATAAATCAATATATATATATATATATATATAAACCAGTAACAATTGCATCATTCGTGATGAATAAGGAATGAATGATGCGGCTTTCAACTCTATACCTTAGATTACATGTAATATATGAGCTGCCTATCCGACGGAATACGTGACGGTACCGACTACTAAATGTTCTTAATTAACTATTCAAGCACACGTGCATGGCTCATTCTATTTTTTAAAAGTAGAAAAAATGTATTTAAAATGTGGAAGCAAAGTATGGGTGGGAAATTAAAGCAGCTCACGGTGTTTGTCTGCGTCGAGGCCTTCTCGTTGACCGGAAGGTGTTGAAAGCCGATAAGCCTTGACTCCTTGCTCCACCTGCCTTTCTCTTGCCACCGGAAATCCCCCGACTCACGGGTATATATCCGTGTCGTCAATAATGCCCCGTCGCGTCATTAATAAAATCTACTCTCTTAAAACCCCCCCCCAAAAAAAAACTTAAAATACAATACAGTCACCAATTTACCATTAATATTATTAACATCTTAATCATTCGTTATTAATTATTTATTTCATTATTGTGACTTAAGTGTATAGATAACCCACCACCTTCTTCTTCTTCCTTCTTCCTCTTCATCGAATAAGCATGGGGCCTTGCAATATTAATATCCCCACCCATCGCGTAGCTGTTACTGAGTCTTCAAGATATCATCTTGAGACTCACGTGTGCAACCTCAAAAATCAACTTCCATTTCTGAGATTAATTATGATCTCTCCTACCTAGTAGATACGATCTTTCTTGATGATACAATGATGGACATCATATTAAAAAGAAAACAAGTATCGAACACGTTATCTTTTCAAGTTCTGATATATAATTGGGACATTGGGCCAAGAGCAAAATGTTCAAATTGATTACAATATTCTTTCAAACAAAACTAAAAATGGAATCTTCACAAAATTAAAAAAAATGGAATCCATCAATAAACAAGGCAATTTTGACGGAATTAACTCATTAAATTAGATCAGAAAATATCTGCAGTCTGTGGCCCATAATTTTGAGAATGTTCTCTCCCGAACTTGTATACAAAATTATGGCTTGCTGGACGAGTGATCCAAATTGCTCGGAGGCCAACTACTGGACAGCGGAGAAGTAGGTCTGAGCCACCGTGAGAACCAACAAGATAAATGCAGCCAGCGCAGATATAAACGACCAGGGCGTGTCAAAATAGGTGTACTTGAAGCTCGCCCACTGAACGTGCAACCCGCTCCGATAGTACTGATGAACATCGTTGAACAACTGGGATAAGTAACACGTATCTATATCAAATGCCACTTCTTTTCCGGCGCTGTTGAAGAAATGGGCAACTTCCCCGTCTGTGCCGAAATGGTTCTCAATTATGTTCCGATCGCATAGATACTCAACGTCCCTGTGAGTGTTTATGAGGCAGTCCATGAGGGTCACATAGGTGGTGATGTCCATGGAGCAACCGTTGTAACACTGCTCGAAGGCCTCGCAGTTGAGCAGGAAAGAGCTCATGAAATCGTCGATTGTGATGGTGGGCATTTCTATGACGCCGCTCCTGAATGTGACATCCAAGAAGCTATCTCTCTCCGTGGGAGTGATTTTAATCCCCGCGCTGCGAAGTTTAGAGACGCAGTGGATCACGTGGGTTGGCGTTGGCACCCTCTTTTGTTCCCTGTTCAGATTCGGTACGAAGCTGGAGCGAACCAAATCCAGCAAATGTTTTCCTTTGAGATGGGGGAAGCGAGCAATGACTTCGTCAGGCCGTAGCGTTGAATGGTTGAAGAATTCCAAGGCAAGGGAGGACAGGGTCGGGGTTGATTCTTCTTGGGGCAAATTTGAGAGTTCGTACAAGCGCTCCAGGATGAAATAAGGGATCTGATTCTCGAGCTTGAGAAAATCCCTGTAAAGAAAGGGGAGTATCCAGGACATGGTGACGAGTGGGTCATCAGGCTCAAACGGGACCAATCTCCCAACTTTGCGGAACAATTCAAGGATGAAACAGCCATCAAGAACCATCATTTCGATGAATTCGTGAGAATTGAGGGGAATGGTTTCGGAATAACACTCTCGGGCTCGGGATTCCAGCAGGGCTACGGCTTTTAAGCAGTCCTCCAAGCCTAACCCTTTTGCTTGGGTTCTGGAGAGCAAAGAACCCAGATAGCGCCACTTGTGCTCTTGAATCATATTAAAGCGAGGTTGGGCCCGGTGATAAGGGCCTATGGATACGATCCGGGGTTGGTACGCTTTTCCGTTAACATCGGCCAAGCTGGTGGGAACTCTGAAGATGCAGCAAGACTTCTTGCCCGCGGCTTTGCTTAGTAATTTTGGGTCCTGCGAAATATTTTCCAGCATCGAAGCCAGCCTCTCTTCATCTACCTGCCACATATCGATTATGTGGGGATTGTCCTCTTCCGCCATCGCTGACGGCGGCGAAGTTGCTTGGCTCGCAGTTGCTCTGATATGTTGACCTGATGCCACCACCCACCGTGAGCCACAAGCATGGCCTCCTTTATACTATTTGTGCGTGCAGATTCAGCTAATCATTTGACAATTATTTTACTAGACCATTCTAAAATTAAAACCACCGCAGCAATCGGCATGGGGCCACAATTTCTGGGTTAGATATACGGGAAGATTTGATTCCGTTGTCCCGAAAATGACGAGACTCGGCAACCTCTTCGTTTTGATTTTTGAAATTGTATGTTACTGGGCCGGGCCTATGAGGCTGTGCCTTTCCTTTTCTCAGAGAGAAAAATGTCATTAGTCCAGATGACATAATGGTTGGTATCAGGCCTCTTCTTGCAAGTCTGAACAATTTTCTTTTCTTATACAAGAAGACCAGATTGTTTTCTAAACGAGGTCCGAGTTATAACTTGGTAATCGCTATTATTTTGTGAGCCATGCGGTGGCCTTAATTAAGGCCGAAAGAGAAAATCAGAGAAACCATAAAAGAACGGGTAGTAACTAAAAGAGTGAGAGATATGCCTAGTTAAGGCCTGTTTCCGATATAAAATCTCATGGGAAGGAAGCAGGGTGCGTGAGGATGAGAAATAGCATGCCGCAGTAGAATTCAGAGGATGAGAAATCAGTCAGTCCACAGAGTGAAGGGGAAGGGAGCTTCGGGAGGGAGCCAATTGAAGCCTGTCTGCAGGGCGGGTGGTGGGATGATCAACCCCTCTGCCATGCTATTCATCAGGGCTGGCATGTTAAACAGCTCCTCTTCGTCCCAGTATATGCTCTGGGAACCCCTTTCCGAACCCATCCCTGCCATTCTCATATCCCAAGCCTCTGTCCCTTGGCCTGAAATATACTTGGCAGCATCTTCCATGGACGTAGCTGCGTCGTGAGGAAGATTCATGGAAGCAAATCCTGGAGCTGCAGCTGCCGTGTCTCTCTCAGGCCACTCGCCACTACTTCTCTTGTGAGCCACTTCGAGCCCGCTCATCTCTTCTCGCTTCTTTTCAGTTCCGCCCCTTTTCTTCTCCATCTTGTTCATCTTGGATCTGCACTTCACCAGTCCTTTGCCTTAATTCTGTCTTCCATTCTCACTCTCACTCTCGACCTCTCCATTATATTTGCTTTCGGATTGTTGACGAGCTTTTATCAGCCTCTAAAGTGTAGACGTGTTGCCTGGAGATGGCGTGGTAAACGTGGCAGGCACGGACGGTTAAAGCATTTCTTAAACTATAAAAAATGTTCCACGCGAAAGAAACTGAATCTTTCTTTCACACTGGACCAGCCAACGTGGCTGAGAGGTAAAACCAGGATCAGAAACCCGGCTTGCAGTTTTGTGCGCTATTCTTGGTTGTTGTGGGTTTTTAAATATATATGATTACCTTCATTCCAGGCGTTAAATTATTTATTAAAAGACTAGAGAAGTGGTTGGCCAAGAAAGATAAAATAAAATATCATTTGATAAAAGCGAATCATATAGTACTCCTCTGCTCCTTAATATAGAACTCAATTGTTGAGTTGGTTTTGATCCTAAATATAAAACCTATTTCTTATATTCATCAATTTTTTCTGAATTACCCGTATAGATGCTCCCTCAACCATAATCAAGTAGAAGAGGGAGAGAGGTATTAAGAAAGATGATTATGGTATTTTAAGAAAAACGTATCACATTTCTTATAATTAACTAATTTACCTAACTTTCCTAATCTAATCAAATTAGTTAAATAAATCTTATATCAAGGACGGGAGGAGTAGTATCAATTTAAAAAAAAATACGAGAAAAGTTCATCAGTGTAATCAGTCGATTCATTTATCTTTCAATTATTCGCAATCTGCTTCCAAGCCGGTCTTTGTATGTTGGATGATTCCATCTGAAAAAGAAGTTAAAAAATAAATTAAACATCGCGTGAGGCATGTGCTAGAAGGCTAACTCAGGAACACTGGCGGAAGAGGGCTAAGGGCCAAAGCATCAAGGGGATCAGTCCAAGCCTGCAAGATGGTTGGGACACGTGGAAGCCCAATAATGGGTCAGTGAAATAGTGATGAATTTTCCTCCAGGAGAGATCCAAGCGTTGGATCACTCCATTCACTTACGCGGACGAGAGTAAAACTAATTTACCCCTCTAATAGGCTCCACCCCTCCCACGGTCCACACTGTCTGAAATACATTTGACGTGAATTTATTTTCTGGATCTTCTTTCATCTCTGTGCGACCATTTATAATTATCTATACTATTAAATCATGTATACACATAACTTGTTTGGTTTTAAAGTTTTAAATTTGCGTGAACATGTTATTCATGGAAACACGACACATTAAGAAATTTATATATCATAGAAAATTTCGGGGAAAAAATTACACAGTAATGATGGACGCTAAACTAATTAGCTTTTCTCCCCTTTGAGAATTATTAGCACGAAGTTTTTCAGTTTGACGTGGGTCGGGAGAGGATGGACACCGTCCAAATTCCGAAGTGCTCAAAAGTGACAGTATCAGCAACGAGCCCAATGGGTTTGGTACTTTTGGGGGCTCACGAGTTGGGCCAGGCTGTCCAATCATACTCTTCCTTTGGATCCGAAGTAAGAAAATCCCCTTCACTTTCCATATTTTTAGGCCATGGCCCTCTTCTGTACCAAGCCGACAAGGAGGGATCGTGGATGAATGGTGGGCAAGTCCCCAGCGAAAGCAGGAGGCTCCTGGCACCTACAAAGCTGAGGGCATCACTGAATGACGCAAAAGCTTCCGCGAAGAAGCTAATCACTTTAGCCATCCCTAAAGCCGATTGATGAGGCATCCCATCGCAGCGCCTTGGAAAAGAATACATATCCTCTATATTCGTAGCATCAAAATCTGATTAGTCCTTTTCATGTTGTTCCTTCCTCGAGAACCGAGAAGGTCCCCCCCCCCCCCCACCAAACTATATTCTTCCCTTCCCAGCTTTCCTCCTCGACCCCACCCACTTCTCTTTATTCCTTCCCCTTCTCATCCTTAAATTCGTCACATGAGTTCTTCTCTTCATCAAATACCCAATGCATCTTATAATTAGTAGCTCCTTACCTCATTCATCGCTTTTGCCTTATGATGATACCAAATTATTAATTGAAATGAGCGCATGAGAAAATGAGGGTTGACATATGTAGATATTATAGCATTTGAATTCAATGAGAAAGGTGACTCACATATGTCGCTAAATACACTAGTCATGTACATACACCTGGGGTATTTTTGCTAGCTGGCCTATTCCATTTTACTAGGGTGCAAATCACACTGTACTCTTGCAATAACATCTCAAATTAACATGCTAGTTCCTCCGACATTTCTTGCACTAAAAATCCAAAGATAACATGCTCAAGCTCCCCGGCCATTTCCCTCATATGTTGCCCATTTTCCTTCCATCCTCCATCCTCTCTGCTCAAGTCTTGTTCTACCATCATATCGATTGTGTTTGCCTCCACCCCTCTCCACAATTCCAGCCTCTTGCATACCCTTTTTATCACCCTCTCTCTTTCTTCCTCATCCCCTTCCCCCCTTTCTCTTTCCTCTGTCAATAGATCGCCAATTAGTCTCTTCAAGTCTGCTCTGATTTCTCCTCTCCCTCGCAAGCTTGACTCCCTCAGCACATCTAACACCAACTCATTGCAGCCGTTTTCTTTATCTGATGCTTCCTCATTGTCATCTTCCCACTCACACTCCTCAAGGAATGTTTCTTCATCATCATCATTATCATCTTCTTCTTCTTCTTCTTGATCAAACAATCTTTTCTCCAGCTCAACAGGATCCAACTCTGCTAGTTTCTCAAATCTTCGAAGCTTCTGCAGAAGCTGCTCCTTAGCTCCTGTCAAATTAAAACAAGCAAATGAGCATCAATAATAAATATCTTGTTCAGTCTAATACTTATGATTGCTTTTCAAACGTTAGGAGCAGACAGTAATAAATGAGAATCGCTCTTAGTACTCTTCATTTAAGTGAGTCTGCATGGAGGACAGACTCTTAAAGACAACAAGTACAGGATGGAAAGCAGCTCCTCAAGTAGTGAATAATTTAAAATGCCCAAATTGATCCTCAGGTGCCTGTACTGTCAAATATTGCCAGTGTCAAAAGCAACGCATGACCAATAATTCATGGGATCCACCACTTTCAGAAGGTAAAAAGAGGTCAGAGACGCAGAATTTTCAACATCGAAATACGACCACCAAAAGTAATGAGATTTCAAACACCTCTTATTACTAAAATCCCAACCAGCATATTGTGAGGTCGCATCGTAGTTAAAAGGGTTCTAGTTACCAAACTAAAACTGTGGGTCATACTCAAATTTATGAAAGCAGTGCTCATGTCTGCAAGTGAAAGTTGAGCAGGACACGTCCACATTGAATGGGAAATGCCTTTGGGGGAGCCAGCGTGATCTTTGGATGGAACCCACACAGATATTGGGTTCAATATCAGAAATAGCCACATTAGCATTACTCCCTCTACTTTTTTTTTTTTTTGGTAATAATTACTCCCTCTACTTTAGTAACAAAGAAGCAGATTTGAAGAGTCGTGTACGACAATTTGTAGACGGAAAACGACCACACGATATGCACAGAATGGTACACATCAAAGTTAAGTATTGACATACTCTGTACAATGGCATAGCTATTCTCCAAATCAAAACCATCCTCCTCCTCCTCACCCTCCTCATTGTTTTCGTGCCCCTCGTCATCGTCCTCGAATGGTGGGTCAAAAATAGAGACGGGACTACACTGTTCTTTCTCTTCTGTTTCCTCTCCTGATTGGCATTGGTCGACCCTCTCTGCTCCATTATTCTCTTTGTCCTACGAAAATTCATCACATCCTTCATTAAATACTGTCCTGATTTCGCTAATGCAGTTTTCTTTTCACTTAAAAACATAAATCCGAATCATAAATTGCTTTCTAGTAAATTCAATGTTGGCATCTAACAACTGCATGCAAGAGAGGAGTCGAAAACAAGAAATTTACTTCTAAGAAATTAATCGCTACACAATCCATTGGAAGGTTATTGAGATAAAATACACGAAACATTTCTGGATGACAGAAACATGATGGGAAGATACAACAATGAATTTCCAGGAAACAAAAACTGTTGAATTGACACATCTGACCCTCCACTGACCGGATCATCGGCTTTTATAACTTTGGAGCGATTTGCGGGTATTCTTGTCATTCTACAGTAACATTCCGGCCAATTTTGCAGACCCTGGTCTCCAATTGCCGACACCCAGACCCCCCCCCAACCAAAAAAAAGACCTTCGAACTGAATGAACCCGGTTGACTCGTGAGTCAGCTCGGCCCATCCGGAGAACCGAGTTTTCATATACTTATCGTTCAGTGCTGACCAGACCGTCGTGTTTATCTTGAACCAAAAGAAAATTAAAACTGAAGACATAAGAAAGCGACAAACCTGCGTTGTGCGGCAACTCGGAGACGATGCCGGGGAAGCTAATTCCGGCGTGCCGGAGGCAGAGGAAGCGCTCCTGTGTAGAACAAAACCGAAAGGGCTTTGGCAGAGGGCGTTGTTATCACAACAAGCACACTCCGTGATGTTGTTCCGTTTGGAAAGAAAGTCAAACTCTTCAAACTCGTCACACTGGCTACTTATCGACGTTTCCATGCCCAAAGATTTATCTTCATTGCTCTCCGACCAAACAGCACTGCTCGGCCTACCGTTGCAGGAACAGAGAAACTCCACCTCACAGGCACTGAAGTCCGAGATATTATTATCCTTCTGAGAGTCCGTCTTTTCAGAGAATCCGTTAAGAAGTTCTCCACGACCAGTTGACGAATCCCACCTCAATATTTCCTTCACAGGGGCCTCAGCTCCTCGGTCATCTATTTCCCGCTTCCGGTTCCGATTACGTTGCGTCAGTCTCTTGAAGAATGACCCAAACAGGCCGAAGGCATTGCTTTTGTGTTGGGCTTTGGTTTTGGGAGAGGCGGAGGACTGTTTGTGTATTCTTAGAGCAGCTTCGAGAAGGAGTGCTGCCGTTCGAGCAGGGATGTGAAGAAAAATGGGATTGGCAGAGGCGGAGGGGCTTTTCGCCGGAGAAGGCAACTGGAAGAGGGGTGATTTTCTGGCGTCAGGCGTGTCGGTGAATGAGAAAAAGCAAGCGTGTTTACAGAAATTAGCGGGGAAGTTTAAGTTTTGATGCATTGGTCTTCGCCTCTTCACTTGCATACTACTCTTGGGAGAAGGCCTCTCCAGTTGACTCCGCCTATCAGAAATGTATTTTTTCAGAAGGAATGGCTCTTGGTCCTCCTTCAGTAGCTCGTGCAGGTGCTTCTGAGCCATCATCGCCTGTATGATTGCAGAAAATGTGTGCCAAAATACCAAGTGATACAGAAGAGATTACAAAACGAAATGTTGCAGAAATTATGAGGACGAAGAGACTCCAGTTTAGAGTACGTGCACAGGAGGACAACCACAAATGAAATCCCCTAGGAAGATCGACATTAGAGAGAGAAGGGGGGGGGGATGAGGAGACTTGGTGATTCAAATGGAGTTGAGTTAAAATACCGAGGCAAGGGGGTGAACCGGGGAATAGGGTGATCAGTTATTTTTAAAAGCATCTATACAAAATAATGCTACTGAAAGCGGAAATTACTTATTTTATAGTAATTTCATTCTTGTTTGCTAGCGATGGCAAAAGGAAAAAGCTAGTTTGAGTGGGAGCAAGTGGAGGGGAAGGGGGCGTTTATGAGGGGTCAACAAGATTAACGCGGAACATTTACATTTCACTTAATAATAATCGCGGACACTGTTGTTACACTAACAGGTTCGGTTACAGCTGTTTGTTACTCTGGCACCTCCTCTTTTACTGTGATGTCTGCACTGACCCTTTTCACCTACCAAAGTTGTGCCCGGTTTTATTCTATTCCCTAAATTTTAAGCCATTAATTCATTATTACAAGTATCCCCTCTCTCACTCAAAATTACTTTATTTATCATTATAACAGTTACGATAAATCCATCTAAAATGTAATAAATTAGATCATATCAGCTAACAATAAATCTCACTCTCCTGGCGATGGAATATTATTAGGGAGGGGTGAAAATTGTCTTTGAATCATCTATTCATAGATACTTATAAATACTTTCATGTAGGTTAAAATAAAATTATTCTTATATATTTATTTTGTATTCAGTAAATTATGATTAAAAAATTATTTATAAATTATTTCAAATGAAGTTGATCAATATTTGCTTTTCTAACTCGGTATGCATGATTACTTGTGACAGTTCAGTTATGTCTAATAAGTAATCATCTAGATATCTATTACAAGTAAAGGAGATTGTCTAAATGGAGTTATCGTAGCTGATAACTCTTTGGTATTTTTCCCTTCACTAGGGTGAAAATCCTTCTTCCTAAATATCTAAAATTTCTGTTGCAATATTTAGATGGGAATCAAAATATTTCTACAAGTCTTTTATCAAATTAAATTTCCGGGCATGTCCCGCAAGGCACCTATAGTTTGAGTTGCGATAAAAGTAATGTACTTCTGTGATGCGTGATCTTCGCATTAAAGGACGTTGTGCCTAACTTTCCATACACACTCACAGGAGAAGGTTTTGAATCTTCCATGCATCTTGATTTGGAAGAGGGCGATCAATAAGCGTAAATCCATAATAATGATGATGAAAATGAACGCTTTATTTGAAATTTAAGATAATGATAAAAAGAGTGAGGTGTGCCATTGACTGGGCAACAACTGTTTCTGTCCGGAGCGAAGCAGGAAAGGAAAACCAGACGAGGGTGGATTGTTAGGGTAAGATTAGTGATGGAGTGGAATTGGAGGGGTTTGGTCAGTTATGGATATAGGAGTCCATACATCCCTAACCATGTTAAAAATAGCCAAAAGAATAGTTAGTGAGAAATGCCAGTTTTTTCCCAAAGTTGCAGCCTCCCGCTGCTGCTGAAACTCTCGCTTTACAGCTGGCCCATGCTTTCCCTTTCATCCCAAAAAGCTTCACTTTCTGAGCTCCATCTGACATTAATAAGACTCCTTTTCCCTCTTCTCATTTTTATTATTTTTATTTATTTATTTATATCATGCTCGTATTTCAGACCGGAATTAGGAACAGGCTCTCACTGTTACCACTCCTGACCCAAAAATGACATTTTATCGGTCAAAACTGAAGCAGCTTAACCGCAACCGACAATACATCCTCCCTCCATACTCTCAGTTCATGGTCGGTAGAACAGACAAATTATTTTATTATTACATGATAAAAATAAAATGCAAATCGAACGCAGACTCTTCGAAGTCAAACGCAATTCCCTTGTTTGCCTCCTTTGAAATTGGATTATTGGTTGTTCCGTAAGTACTTTCGTGTCATAAAGTGTCTGGTAGGAGCTAGTAACCTATGAAAAGGTGCGATTTTTTTATTCTTTGTGGCAAATTTAGTAAATTACATTCACTTCATCAAATTTGTGTTTATATTATAATTTTTAAACTTCAATTGTTTTACAAAAACAAATTGTTATATAATCCATCCGCGTTAATGTTAGGCTCAACTGGAATAAATCAGTGATATATATATGTATTTTTCGTTAACAAGATTTTAACTCATCAATTTTATTTAAAAAGTGGGTCTCGTTGACCCAACCATAGCTAGTAAGAAAATAAAAATTTCTAATAATAAATTTAACAAGATGTGATATGATGACACTATTTGTTCATATCATACAAAAATAACCAACACAGGTGATAAAGAAGGCTTAGTGACATTTACTTAAGTCTTAAAAAATTGTCGGTGCAAATCAAACCGTGCCGTCACCACAAACATGCAGACACCAACTCGTGAGTTCAAATTCAGTGAACCCCCAGGCTATAGTTAAATCAGCGCTCAACCATGGCATATCCAGCAACAAGGGGCTGCGAGATACACTCCAGGTAGGTTTCAAGTTCTAAACATCAGAGCGGGAGAGAGGAAGTTGAGGTGGGAGAGATAAAACGAGAAATCTTTTGGGATTCCAAAAACTTGTATAGATACTCCTATAATCTTAAATATAATACCTACTTATGACCTTATATTTACTATGGGAGGGAGTATTATTTTTATTTGTATGCATAGATGATAAACACAAGGTATGCAATTGATTTTTTAATTATTAAATTTTTATTTTAAAATTATTTGCTTTGAAAATTTAAACCCACCCTTGGCTGCGCCACTGGGCTGCGCACTATCTCACGTCTTTAGGGAATTTTAGTTTTGCAGTGCGCCGGGTCGTTTTCCATTTGCACTCAGCCACTGACTTGGCCTTTAATTTAAATTTGAAAAACAAAACATGGCCTGCTCTATGGTAAATTCTGAGAACAAGACCGCAGTGTTGAAGAGCACTGTGTCTGTCTAGCCCTTGATTCGCTGAAGAGATAAGATGTACTCTATGTTCATGCACGTCCAAGATGAAGACGATTTTATTATAATTTATACATATTGGGTGGGAAGGCCTGGGGAGCAGTGAAAAGCCTGACTCACCTTCAGCCTTCATCTCCGAACTACCATCATCCCTTTCTCCGTAAAATCTCTGCCTTTCCTCTTTCTGCTTTCAAACCAGCACTTGAATGAATGCTTCCTCCCCACATAAACAAATCAAATATATCTCTCTGTTTTGTGGTTCTGGGTTTGACCTCATGTTTCAGGAGTGCCCTTTTGCAATTCGTCCAGGATCAAGTCAGTTTAAAAGAATATATATATATATATATATATATCTGATACGCCTCTCGCCGGCCCTTGGCCTACACATGTGTTCTCCCTAGCTCGCTACTAACACTGTCCATCTTTTCTCTACTGTTCCACGGTACTGCCCTACTAAGATGCTCCATTCAACACTTGATATGCCCAATGGCACGCCATCATCATCCCTGCCACTCAAACTCTTACAACTTGCCCTCCTTGAAAGCCAAAAAACAATAAACAACCATATTACTTAGTGCTTAACCTATCAGGTGATTAATAATTAAACCGCTTATTCACTCAAAAAAAAAAATTAAACCGCTTATTTATGGATAATTACACCAGCTGGCTTCTTCTCAGTATATTTCAAACATACCAGGCAGCTCGTGACATGTTCAATTAGCACGAACGTGTACAACCATCCCTGATTCTCCCTATGTTATCTAGGCAGGGCGGCCATATATACGCTAAGGTTTCCCTTTTTTCTTTTCTTTTTTGTCCTGGGCCACTGTAAATTGAATAGGGCTCTCGCTTCTTGTTTCTTGTCTTTGATTCGGCTGTGCGATTTGAATTTAAAATCTTTCCCCTAGCTTTACTCCTGCCATAGCGGGCTATTTTGTCATTAATGTACGACATCTAATTAATTATAACGTCGTAATGAGTATGGTTTCCATTTGTATCTGTGCTCGCAAAACTCAACGTGGAGGTTTGGTTTCTGCGAGCTCTTTCTTTTTCGCTTCATATACAACCCCACGAACATGCGAAATACATATACTTAATTAACTCCTTTGTTTACACAATATATTCACTGTCACAGGTAGGTTACAAAGGAAGATACAAAGAGCATAGATTAACCAGGAAATAACAAATCTCTCGCACGCCCATTTCATACCCGTGGCTTTAAGTGCTAAAAAAGACACGAGAAGCTCAGAAACCAAAGAAAAAACAACCGCAGTTTCAAGTTTCTCCTATGCGCTGCTGCTCCACGAATCTACCCATCATTTGTCTTTCTGTACGTATAGAACACTTTATATTTTAATCATCACTCACTTCCATATGTCGGGGCATAACGTCGATTTAATAATCCATGCACGCAGCATGTATAATTACAACAACTCAACTTTCGACTAAATTATTAATTCTACATATGCTGAATCACCCTTGGCGCTTTATCTACTCATCCTCGTAACTAATACAAAACAGAATTCACAAACTAAATAAGGGAGGGGAAGAAGGAGGGCATCATAGAGAGAATCTTGCGCCACCTGTCTCTGCTTTGTCGTCTAATTAAATAAAATTTAATCTTAGAATAGACTGATTTAATCCTTCCACCGATAACACACGCTAAAGTGGAGCTAACACTTTACCAATCCAATCATTCTAAGCTTGAAAAGAAACTTATCTCCTTAATTAATCCTGATTGGCTTTTTTATTTTTCCTTTTAAGAAAAGAGGCGAGGAATCCCTTTTCCTTGCCTTCATTCCCAACTTTCGCGCTGGAAAGTGGAAAAATAATTGCGCTCAGGATTAAATTCGAAGGGCGATGATGGCTCATAGTTAGCACCATCCATTCCACTCTATTCATATATATTGCTAGTTAATGAGGGTTACAAAGTCGTGGTGTACTATATAATTAAGCACTCATCAAGTGGAAGCTCGTTCTATTTTGTGCAAGTACATCTAAAATACAATTTTCCCCATGCTGTCTATCGACAAGTGTGCCGCTGCGATTGTAATCGGGAAGCGAATGCCAAGTTCATATTCATGTTCTGCAACGTAAAATATGTTATCCCCCTGCTTGTCATTACTCATTACTCACATCGTGGCATATTTTACGCTAAACGTCATATTTTTTATTAGTTTCGGTGTTCCAAAGTAAAAAAGAAAACGCATAAATTATTTAAATAGTTTTAACCACAGCACACACACAGACTATTAAAATCATTAATAGGGTGAAACATCACAACAAATCGTTCTTTATGAGCTAACAATAATGAACCAACTTCTCCAGCATCCCTTCAGTTCGATGCATAAATTAATTATTAATCTCGAGCTCATTACAGGTTCAAATCCTGTAGCACCTCATCTATGTGTTTGTGTGAACATATGGGCAATTTACATATACATACAAATTGTTTAAATTTAATATAATCTATTTATCTTGATCAAACAATTATACTGATTGTTGTTTTAAACAATTTGTAGGGAAAAATGGAAGTCAGATGTACAAAGTAAATTAATATATATAAAATATTTGTTCTTAAATATGTAAAAAAATTAAAATTAACGCAATATAAATATTTAGGCATTAAAATTAAAGCAGATATGGTTGATATTACTAAATATTTATCGTGGTTGTGGCAAAGATATATTGAAATCGAAAATGAAAAAAATGAAAGAAAGAAGAAGGAACCATGCCGTCTAAAAAATTGTAGCGGTTGACATTACGGCTATTAAATCTGCGTTGATCGTTATTAATATCAGTATTAATGATATCAATAATTGACGCAGAAATTAATGCTTCCTTAAAAAGAGAAGAAAAAACAAATGGAGGATAAATAAGAGCACACCATATTTCAATTTAAAGTCTTAAAATTAGATATACAAGCGAGGGAAATTATTTTATTTTATTATATATTTATTATTAATTAAGTTTAACATTTTGACACGAGACGTCCGTCACCGAGTCAGACATGCATTTACCCTCAAATATGCCAACGTGATTGATGGGCGTTGCTGATTGATTAGTTTACAGATGGTGAGCACAGTGCAGTAACGAGGGGCTGAAGCCTTCCCTGGCCTTGGCCTTGGGCATGTCAAAAATAGATCAGGAAGCCAAGTGTGCTTACCTTCAATATACATACAACACGTACCCACACGTTCCCTGGATGCATCAGGCGTCATATGAAGCAATTCATCAATGGTGGCTGATTTTGACCCGCCATTCAATTAAATATCAACTCTTTTTTCTGCCCTCCAAAAATAATATATACATATACATATACATATGTATATATATATTAATCCTCACGTACATCACTCAAATCTGAGCAACCCATCCGTCATTGTCGCCTCGCTGATTTGCTTATTCTTGCTAAATTCTTCATATTTTTGCGAACTGGTGCTTTGAAATTCCTCAGATTGGGTTGCGCCGGAGCCACCTCTCCCTTTATTCTCTTGTAAATGAATGCTCAAATTCGCTTACGAAGCGACACTTTGACGTCGCCTGGTCCAGCCCAATTTACAGAACCATGCAACGGGATGGACAAGACAGCATATACGAAGGGCAGTACCATTGAATCATTAAATTATTCCTCTGCCCTCTTTCCATGTTTGTTGGTGAACTGCATGCACATCATGTCTCAATATTATTTTTTCCCCCTCAATCACACGCCCTCCGCATTCTTCTTATAAATCAACCGTACGCGTTTGGTTCTTGGCGGCATTTACAGAGAAATTAAATTAAAACTACATTCATCCCTGGCTAATTTATATGGATAAACAGGTGATGCTCATCATGCCACATTGAACATAGGAAGCCATACTTTAGTTGGATTCATGGAATCTGTGCAGGACATGACTTCCCTTGGCTGTTTCGCTGCGATCCATTTGTATTGCCATCCAACTTCTCCACGATTTCTTGGTTTATCTTCCGACTTCCATCATATCCTCTCTTTTTCATCAGCACTCCATCGCTGCATGCGTTCATCATATAAGACAATCACCAATGATGGCAACTACTCATCGCCACACTCTCAGCTACCAAACAAGGCCACAATCTCATATCATCTATTACGCACACAGTCTCAAAGCGTGTGTATATATCTATGCTCCAGATTTCTCCATATTCCATTTTCAATAGAAGGACAAGGGAATTTTCATGACAGCCGGTAACTTAGCTTGAAGAGATATATGCCAGACAAGTGACGCAACGTAAAAAGTAAGCCACATCTGCGCTCGTGCAACTTCAAATTTATGTATGTGTGCGTGTGTAACATTAACAACGTGTTGATTAGTCGTAGTATTAAGGCACATGAAGTGATATTAATGGCAAAAACGAATATGGAATCAATGTGAGGCGGGGCCCACGCGGGAGAGGGGAGGGTTTGTGTCTTTGCGAAACGACAAAGCAGAGGCGAGAGGGCCTGATGAATGCAGCGTCAGTTGGCATTGGAGGAGGTGCCGGTCCATGCCATAAAGAAGGAGGAGGGAGGGCCGAGATGAATTCCCACGTGTGCACTAATGGTTGGACCACATCTGGTCTGATACTTGTCCCCCGTGACGTGGGAAGACTACATAGGATTCCCCTCACTGCTGTGGAAGGGCTCTGTTGTCGTATTCGTGTTCCTGGTCAACATCCTATTCAACACGATACTTTGGAGACTACGAACGTGTCCAGGAAACGCATACGGCATGAGTATTTTTTTAATATCCGAATAGCTGAACAGGTTCCTCTCACAGCGGACATCCAAATCTTTCGTACTTCATGAGACCACCCACCGCCTTCTTTACTCCCTGCGCAGCTTCATTTATTGGCTCCGGGCAGGCAAGCAGAGCCCAACATCATGCGCCTCGACCCGGGGCTGCATATGCATGTTTTGAGGACAAATCAAGCACATGATACGGGCATGGGTGTGTTGCCCTGTCATTTTGTGTAGATTCTAATGGCGGAGGCTGGTGATTTGTTTTTCACCCATATCGCTTGGAAGTATTACTCTTCCGCAGAGCATGTTCTACACCACACCTTCTTCTGCTTCATACTATATATAATAATAAAAGTGAATTGATATATGTTCGCCCACTTGGCTCATTGGAGTGAACAGGTCCTCCTTTGGTTGTTTCTGCGCCAAACATCAAATGATAGATAAATTCACACTCACACATATACAGAACACAGCGCTTGCTCGAATCCTATGTTTGGGCTTCGTCGTACAACTGCAATTAAAAAGAGGGGAGAAAATGTGCGGGAAGGGGCATTCTTCCAGAGAGGCTTAATGACCCGGCCTGTTGGGTTAGTAAGGCCCGTAGAGGAATGGGTCATGTATAGGAAGGCCCACCGCGTAATTAGTGATGAGCGTGTCAGCAGAGGGAGTCGACCTTGGAAATTGGAATTACTAGGACTACTATTTGTAAACTAGTACGGAGGTTGGGCGGGACATAATTCAGTGACCACTTATGGGCTATGGAACTCGCATCAATTATTCTTTTTATGTATCTAGCGAAATACTGTGAATAGTGCAGCTTATGCATTCGGACACAAATAGCTTGCAACTCACATCAGTCAAGGGCAGGCAGCCCCCGAGTAAATTGATTTGCGCGTATTTACACCCCTATTATGTTCTCTTGTTTTCTTCACATCGCATAAGGCTCTCACCCAACCTGGTCGCCTTCACAAGAAACTGAATAAAATACACTGGACTTCCAAACTGAAACGAACCATCTCTCCCAATTTCCAGCCTTGCTAGAGAGGAAACGAACGATTCAATGTGAGGAGAAATCCATGAGTTGTTATAGTATCCAATAATTATGAAGAACTGCGCAGACAGACGCAAAACATTGACAATCATTTCTATAGAGAGTGATCGTCTCTGCATTTTCGTCATCTTCGTATGTTTCACATTCAAATCCCATGCAACTTCCATTGGGAATGGAACCCCATCAACTCGGACTCTACGGCAAGGAAGAACAAGACTCCACCTGAAACATTCTGAATTTATAGTGTCTACATAAAAGACCATATAGGTCATAGACCATATCTCATAGAACAACGTAAATTCCACAACAATTCATAAATACATTTACATTCCATCGCCACTACGCCTCCATAGTCTGCACGTTTGTTGTTACGGATCTGGTGCTACCATGATATATATTTTTTTGGAGTGAAAATTAAGAAAATTTTTCTTATTTAAATCCAGGCTCATAAAGGTGTTCACCATTTAGTTCTGAATTCATTATGCGTATATCCTGGACCTTTTTTTTTTTGGAAAAAATACCGTGGAGGTTAAATATATATACGATTTACGAGATAACTAGTGTGAATCTTATATATTTACATGAAAATTCTAAATAACTAATTCTAGAGTCAGAACGAGAAACACTCTTTTTTTTTTTTGGTTGGGGGGTTTGAAAATGTTAGATAAGCGTTAAAAAAGTCAGATTAACCATTTTAAGGGGTGGGTGAAGAGGGGTCAGGAGCGCAGCCTTCACAATTTTTTTTAGAAACATGATATAAAATATCAACCTAATACATGTAAGCCTCTTACTTTCAGCCGGCGGTGGGCGGGGGAAGCAAAAATCATAGATCTGTTCGACTGATACAAAATATTCACGAACTCCTATATAATATTGTATTAATATTACTGATATTACAGTGAAGCAGAAGTTCTTTTCGTGGGAAAAAAATGTTTTTTTGTTTAACCTTTAGGGAGTAACAGTTCAAGATAACCAACACAATAATGTAGATAAAGATTGATAGTAACGCTGGCATAAAAAGATGCGTTGAATCGAAAAATAGTGCTCTTAAACTATAAAAAAGGAAAATGATGCCAGACAACGCCGTGTTAAAACCGTCATCTCGTGGTATTGGATTTTGGGGTTTTAAAATCAATTGAATTTCGCAAGAGATTCAATTTCATAAGGCGCCACAGAGAATATACATATATTATAGAGGGGCGTTGAACTAATGATGCGCTCATTCTAGAATAATATTTAATTATTAGTAACCATAATCATTAACCAGGTCAATTAACAAATAACAAGGCAGTCCATTGACCTAGCTGTCACCTTTATTTCTGTAAGCTATTTGGAAGTCGTATCAATTCTTGATCCCCTTTCTTTTTGTGCAAGGAACTCGTTAAGATCTCTGCCACGCAGTTGGATGGTCATGTGTCCCGCTGATACTGCCATCATCATAAACCGAAAGCAATGCCAATTTCAAGTTTTTCGTTCTGTCATTATCCGCTGGACGAAATGCCATCACCGGGCCAAGTTTCTTCCGCTGCCAAAGCGCCTTTTATTTGGCGGCTGCTCTGCTTTCCATTCCATTCACATTTACATTTTTCACCTTTTTTTTAATATAATCAATGAATAAAACAAGAGCAACAAGAAAGCCATGGAGGAAAATGCACAGACTTGTTAAAAAAAAAAAAAAAAGGGAACCACAATTGCGAGGCTTTAATTCTTACATAATATATAAATGTTCCATTCAGAAGCAACCAAATACGGTCATAAGACAGGCTTCTGCAATTTAGTTACACTGCTCTAGCTGTGTGCTGGAGCCCTACTTACCAAGACATCGCCAAGAGTCCCTCTTCCCTTGGCAACATAACTTAAATTACATCAATAAATTACATAAAGCCAAAACAGCACTATCAACTGGTTTGAAGTTTTTTTCGGAGGAAAAACAAAACGAAATGCAAGTATTCTAGTTACAAACCTGTCTGTAGGGTATTTCCCTTCCTAAATTAGGTTAATAGCCCAACCAATGCTAGTGAAACAAACATTAACACCACAGAATACACAAGCACAAGACACACATACATATAAATATACTAAGTCATCTCCAATATCCACGCAAGCCTAATCAGAGTCAGCAGCTGGGTAGATCACTGCATGGTTTCTATGCTCTTGCTCAGCTCCTCCAGCCTCTTCATCCTCAATCTCTCACTTTCACCCACCAGCTGTTCACAACGATCGTGCATTCACAAGACAACACCTCACGTATTAGAATAAGCAAACTAATGAAATCAGAGAAATCAAACCACTCGGCGGCCGCTTAATCAAATATGACACTAACCTCCATCAACCTGGTGATTAGCTGTACCTTTTCCCTGTTCTTTTCATTGAAAGCTTCAAGAGCTTCTTTGTATTCTCTCTCCTGTAACACATTGCAGCCAGTTTCAACAACGTCCCTAATACTACATTCGACACCCACGCATATTCAATTTGTTTTACCTTTTTCTGACAGGTATGGCCTAAGGGCTTTAGCTCTTTGTTTACTGAATCAATCCTCTTCCGGACCACCGCTACTTCCTTCCTCATCGGATCTGCCAGGCTTTCGAGCTCCTGATATTCCTCAAATAGAAGAAAGAACCAAAAAAATAAGCATCAACATCCTCATACGTAATTACAATTGCACATGGTTAGTTATATGACAACTTTGAGCCTGAAATAAAGGCCATGTCTCACTTCCACAACTTCCGCGAAAGACAAACTATATGGCTCTCAAGGAGCAGAACAGACTTAAGCTTGGGGCGCTGAAGCCTGAACATTTCTGGAGAGTTCAGAGTTCAGCATTCCCCCGATCAGAAATAGAGGGGGCAAAGACTCTTCTGCGCTGCAAATTCACCCTGTCTTGCGTGCAAAACCACACAGATCGGGTATACCCGAATGCTTCAATTATTCTTCAAATCCATGTCGTTCTCCTCGTTAAAAATAAAACGATGTACTGGGAGAAACATGAAAAAATTGGAACTTGTGTGTATCAGAAATTATGGCCGTGGTAACTTGGCAAACCCCCCCCCCCCCGGGGGGGAACGAAACACGCACACACAAACACACAAAATTAATCCTTTATCATGGAAGGTAACGCAATTATCTTTCTCGTTTTGTAGAATCCCAAATACTTTCTCGATTTCCTAAAACATTAATTTCCACATAATTCAGAGCAAAAGAGGGCAGGGAGAGAAGTTGTTGAGACCACATAATTTTGAAGAGCAGTCTCTATCCTACAATTATTTCTCGAGATAAAGCTAATCCAATAATCGTCGTTCGGCAGCGAAGTACAGGTGACATTTTCTCTGAAATCTAGGTCGAATTTCGAGTAGCAGAAATTAATAAGGAGCATACCTCACGAATGAAAGCGAGACGCTTGGTTTCTTCCTCGACACGACCCAACTGAGCCTGAACCCTCTCTCTCACCTCCATCTTCTTCCTTTCAATCTCTTCCTCTTTGGCTTTGAAAGTTGAGAGAGCTGACCTCGACATCTCTTCATCTTCCTTGGACATCTGGCTGCTAAAGCTGAGGCTTCCCGAATTCTGCACCACCAACTGGTTCTGTTGCGTACTCTGCTCGCTCATCTTGTCCGAGTCGTCGGTCCAACAAAAACAAATCCTGCTTGGGTCCAGCGCTTTAACAAAACCCTCCTTCCCCTTCTTATTCTCCTTCCTCGATTCCACTGTTCCTCTTTCTCTGCCTCGCCTCTGAAATAATGGAGCTACGTCGTCGTGGCCGAGGCAAATATGCGCTGATTCACTGGGTGTGGGTTGCCCCTTTTGTCCAAAGCCTTTCGATTGAAGCGTCAAGCCAGCCAACCTTAGCCTCTCCGCCTTACTTTTTTATGGACCAAACGAGCTGTGAATATTGCAAAAGAAAGGCTTAAATAATGAGGGGGGAAAAAAAGAAAGAAAGAAAAAGCGGGTTCCCAGGCTGGATCGCGGGTACCGGGGTGGGTTAGAAAATGTAATTGCAAGTATCAATCAAAATCATCAAGAAATACATTAAAAATTCAGAAAAGAAATATGGTTCTTATGTGGGTGACCTGTTCCAACTTACCCATCCTTTCTTAATTCGATTTACCCTGTTTATTTAAGCAACAAAATCTTAAAAAGAAGACAAATATTACAAAAGCATGGGCTGATACGACCCAACTACCAGCTAACCCTGATCAGTGGGGAGCCGGGGTGGTCTCCACTTTACTAAATCAAAGTGGGTTTGTCCCCGGACTATTGAAACTTATCATCCTTCCAGCTTCAGCGTTCATGCCTACATTGTTCCAAATTACTTGTTTAAATTGCTTCCTTAGTCGAACTGGAGATGCTTTGTACCTTTTTTCTCCTAAACCCCTCCCGCTCGGCTTGATTTCTAAAGGCCTGGATTTTTAGCCTAATTTTCTGCTATGAAACTAGGGCATTATTAAAAAAAAAATCATTTTTCCTTTTCCTTCTCTCTTTTAAAACACTCGCTTCTGCTGGTCCCCAAAAAAAAAAAATCACTCGCTTCTTATTTTTGAAAAAATAAAATAGCCGTTACAAGATATTACTATGTTTGTCCCTTTGGCCTTTAATGCTGTTATTTATGTCACTTTATACTAGCCTCCGGAATTAGATAACACAGTTTTGAAGGCAACAAAAAGCATGCAGCCCCCCTCACCCCCGAAAGAAAGAAAGAAAGAAAAACACGTCGCATTAATTGTAAGTTTGTTAATGTAACATAAAGTGACGATAAAGTACTGATCATTAATATTGTTATTCAATATCCAGACAAAGTAAATAAGAGTATTCATTTTGAGTTTCATAGCCATCTTACTTCTAGAAATGAAAATTATTTATTTACTTAAAACCCAAGGCTTTTTTCCTTTTTCCAATTTTTCTTGAATATAAGTTCAGATTTGGTTTGCTTTTTTCTCCTCCTGTTATACTTGGTTTTTTCAGGGGAAAAAAATTACCAGAGCTTGCTTTACGCCCAGATAGTTTCATCACCCAAACTTGTCTCAGGTAGTTCAGGCTTTTATTTTAATGTATTGTGAGGCTTAATATGAACATATTTTTAAATGCTGATAGCTTACAGTGTTGGCGGCAGAATATTTTCATCACATCTCCCCCACAAGTCTCCCCCACATTGATGCGATATTAAGATATTTTTGAAAATTATGTAAAGTTAAGGGGTTTGTTTGGAATTTCGTTCAAAACGGACTTTAAACAAATTCATGTAAGTCGAGACAAAACCCTCCTCACGTGCTTATTTTGTATTCCTTAAATCACATTTGAAAAGTTACTTATAAGTTAATCTAAAAAAGTTCATTGGGCTTTATATAATACTCGCTTTAGTTCAAAATACAAGTTAAAATTAGTTCATTTATGTTTATCAAGAAATGAAATAAAAGAAGTTTAAAACAATAATGTGTAAGGTATATATATATTTTTTCTAAACATACCATTGTTAATGAGAGAAGTAAAAAATAGTAAATAAAAAAAAAAGAAGGAAAGAGAATATATTGGGGTAAAAGATGAGAGAGAGTGTGTTATGAATAAATTGAATTAGTGGAGGGAAATAAAGTCAACCAAAATGTAATTTAAAATACAAGGGGGTTGGAAATATTCATTGAAACTTCTCTCCTCTATTCCCTTTGTTTAAAACACCTTTCTCTCTTTTCATGTCTCGTGAACTAATACTTTATATAATTAAAACCATCAATAACCAAGAAAATTAAATACATGTGTTAGGGGTAAAATTGGAAAATATTCATTAAATGATTAGACAAATTTGAAGTGTTATCTTGCAAAAAAAAAAAAAAACTAGCCTCTCAACAAATGTTAGCTTGTATTTTGAACTAGAGGGAGTATAATGGTATTACGATATTTGAGACTGTTGTCCACATGTGATCCCACTTCCAGCACTCGATTCATTCTGGGGCCGAGCTTTTGGTCTTCACAGGGAGGCTGAGCATCATAGAAGCTTGTTAGTGGTCAAACTTCCTCTCCGTTTTCCCTCCATTCATTCCTGATGTCTCAGTGGCCAATTTCGAATTTTCTATGGGTTTCGAATGTAATGGTTGAGCCAATCATGTGGTTCAGACGCATTTATATAATTGGTGAGAAGGATCGAAGCACTTTACACACTGTAAGAGGTGAGTGGGCTTCAGATAGAAACATATTGCTCGCCCTTAATATCGCAGGAACGCCACTGTCCATTAACCACCGAATTCTAACAGGGAAAACAGATGTTGCGGAGAATATAACATTCGCTTTTCTTAATATTCTAACAATCACAGCCTGATTTCAACAGGCATGGGCAAGTGTCAATGACGCAAATATGGATGGCCAACTCATACCAGCAATATCAATAGGTCCAGATACCTCGATGATAGTTACTAAAACCGTGTTTGGATTGTGATTTTAAAACGCTTTCAGCAAAAGCCATATATCAATTTCCCCTTTTCACAAAGCTGCCTTCGCTTCCGTGTCAAGTGAGAGAAATTAAGCGCAAATGCGGTATGTGGACATGCACCAATGAATGTTTGTTATGTAGACGCGTTTCTCATTCCCTTCCTAGAAAACATTTGGTCACATACCAAACACTGCATAATGCTCCAGCGTCAGGGTGGTTCATCTAGCAATGCTCTTATTCTTATTCCTTGAGGATCAGGGGAACAATAAATGAAAATGAATAGCCAGCAGGTGGGAGGCCGGTGAGGTGGTTGGGTTCAAAGTCACAGCAACTTTGGGTCCCTTCTTCCTTCTTCTGTGACGGCCCAATTACTTCAAAAACTGCAACTTTGGGTCCCATCTTCCGTCTTCTGTGACGGCCCAATCTCTAAAAATGGCAACTTGGGTCGGGTCCCAAGAGCTCTCAGGTGCGGTAATTGTGTCAACTGTCAACTGCCCACGTCCAGCCGGCCCAAGAAAAACAAGATATATCTAGGAGCCACAGCCCCTCGGTTCATACCACGAAACAGAGTAACAAGTTGATCGGACCTTTTTTTTTAAAAGAAAAATTGCCTATTCATCGGAGAAGCTGTTGGGTATGTAAAATGGAAAGAATTTTAAAAGCGTAATACTCCTCCGATCCTAATTATAAGACCTAATTGACTTATTTGAGAAGATTAAGGAAGTAAGTTAAGTTGATTATTTATAATAAATAAGTGTTATCATTCCTAAAATATCCTTGCTAATTAAGTATATTGGCTAAAACTATCATTATTAGAAGGATTATCTTGAAAAAAATGCATAAATATAAGAGACAAAATGAATTGGGGTCTTATAATTAGGACCAAATAAAAAATCAAATGGGGTCTTATAATAAGGACCAGAGGAGTATGTATTTTACGATAAAAATGTGTTTCAATTATCATTTTATGGCTTTATTCGTGTTTAAGTTATGCGTATATAAAAATTTGAGCAGGTCCCATGTATTTGTAATCAAATGGAACCAGAATGAACTGTGGTATGGTGGGTGTGGATATTTTTATATATTTTGAGAGTACAATAATGTGATTGATTGTATTTATCGTGGGAGGAGAGAGAAAGGGGAAAGAAGAAGATAGACATAAAATGGAAGAGAGGTGGGGTGTAAAACGAGTGGATGGGGTCTGCACCGTACAGGCCGTGCTTCTTGGCTAGCAACAGCAGAAGATAAACACAAAAGAGTGGAAGGCGTGGGGGGGATCTTCAATAAACATGGGACCCACCTGAGTCCCCAACTGTGCTCCTGGCCCCACCACACTTGTCTTTTTGCGCAGGAACTCCCTATGTTCGCTAAGACGCTAACACGTGAAAACTGAACCCGCCTCCATTTTTTAATTTTATTTTTAATTTTTTTGTCATATGTTTTTACATTATATATTTATTTTTATTTATTTATTTATTATAAGAACATGTTTAAAGACAAAATTATATTTTTAATCTATTTAGTATTCATAGATTGATTATTTAAAACTTGCAAAAAAATCGGGGCGTGAGTGAAGAAGTGGAGTTAGGATGAACATTCAAGTCTGTGTCATGAGTGGAAGAATTTGTGAAGCATCCATTTGGAGCGCCACTTGACGGTCGCCACCATCCCAAGCCGCCTTCAATCCCCACAACTCTGATGTGATACTTTCGCTCTCTCCACAGAATATACTCCTAACGTATCAGAGCGGGAAGTGGGCAGCCTTCTGAAAATCCCCCCCCCCTCACAAGGCTGCCCACTCCCTAGGGCTGAGCAATAGGCGGGGTGGGCTAATCCGAAGGTTAGCCCATAGCCCGCCCTTTATTCAAAATGGGCATGGGCTAACCCATAACCCGGTAGTAGCCCATTTAGCCCGTATTAAATGGGCTACGGGGCAGCCCGTTTGGGCTGACCGGGTTACGGGGTAACCCATTTTTTTTTTTAAATTTTTTTCAATATAGTTATTTTGTATATGTAACCTTATGAAGCTGTCAATAAATTTTACATGCCAAATAGCAAATCAAATATGAAATAACATCAACCATATTCAATCACACAACCTCACTTAGATTCGCAAACAATTAAGTCTGATAAAATCATAAAAGTAGTCACCAATCATAAAGTCTCATAAACTTTGAAAATTCCAACTTTTACCTAAAGGATAAAATAAAAGCTTAGACAAACATGAATGTTTGATAAAAGATGAATGAGAAACAATATCATCAATTAATGAAGAATAAAAATATTTTTAAAAACTTAAAACTTAAACGGCGGGTATGGGCAGCCCAATACCTTGCCCATAGCCCAACCCGTTTAATGGGCTACCCCGCCCATTTAAGCCCGCCCGTTTATAATATCTTATTTGGGCTAATTGGGCGGGCTTAAATGGGCAAAAATTTCATGGGTCATGGGCGGGCTAGCGGGTAATGGGTTTGTTGCTCACCCCTACCACTCCCCACCCCCGTGTTCGCAGCCCAAGCGCCCTCAATATCTAATTTAATCCTAATCATAACTTACTTGTAAAATAAATTCTAATCATAAATATGAGTTATTTGTATGGTGCTTATTTTTTTTATTTTATCTTTATTGAAATTCGTAAATCATAAATATTAGTTATTGTATAGTGCTTTTTTTTTAGTTTATCTTTATTGAATTCAGAGTAGAAATAGAGATAAAAAAAACATTAAAAAAAATTAGAGGCTTTTATTAATTTAATGCATATGCGTAAATGTGCAGTGACTTGTATTGAAAACTAGTGTGATACTCCCTCCGTTCTTTATTATAAGAGACAAATAACCAAATTACGTTGATAAAAAAACAGTTAAAATTAGTTGAGGATAATTAATGTGTAAAAAGTATAATGTTTTTTCCAACAATGCCCCCATTAATAAAGAGAGAGTATGAGAGAGAACAATTAAATTATTAAAAGATAGAGAAGTGGGAGGGAGAGAGAGTATGAGTTGGAGACAAAAAAATAGGGGTAAAATAGGAAATCAATACAAAAAAATAGAGACAACTTTTAAGTATCTCTTATATATGGGAACATGCCATAAGCATCAAATGTCTCTTATAATAAGGAACAGAGGGAGTACTATACTCCTCCACTCCTATTTATAAATTTTAAATTGGGGGAAAGATGGGATATGTTTTTAAACTTCAATTTGATATTGTTTGTATTTTTTAATTTTATTATTAATTATTTATTCTCTCTCTTTTATCATGATATTTTTATCATATTTTTCACACATTTTTTTTTATTTTTTCCTCGTTTATTATAGAAATACATTCTAACTTACTAATTAATTTTAATTAAACAAATTAGTTATTTAAACTTTATAACAAGAATTCCACAGAGTAATTATAATTGCTTGGAACAGATTATTAATGAGGGATGTCCCTATTGTCGGGAGAGTGTGTGCGTAACTAAAGATGCGGGGCAATTAATGGGAGCATATTACGGTCTTTGACCAAAGCCACCCACCAACGCCAGTAAATGCGGATTAATTATGTTGCCATCATTTCCAAACCATGTTCCCATGGCTGTACTATGGAAAAAAACACCAACCAAGAAGTTACTAGTTGATCCGATGTTTAATACAATAATTATATAACTAATTTGACTCAATTAAAAAAATTAATTAAGTTTATTATTTATAATAAATATATATTTTTAAAAAATATTTTTACTAATAAAATATATTAACTAAACACCTTTAATTTGAATTCATTACGAAGACAACTTTTAAAAATAGATAAATATAAGAAACAAAATGAATTGGAATTTTATATTAAGGATTAAAATAAAAATGAAACAAACTCTTATATTAAGGATCGAAAGTAATACAAAAAATAGAAATTTAAGTTTTGAAAAATATATTTGTTTGAAGGGTTTTAATTTTAACATTTTTAACATGAAAAGAATTAATTTTAAGTCAAAATAACTTCACTTCGCTGTGGGTTATGAGGGGAAAAAACCGTACACCAATTAACAAACAATTAATAAACTTTTTATTGAAAAAAAATAATGAACTTGACAAAATAACCTTAAAAGTTAAGCGAGCGGCAGTAAAAGGCGGAGGGAGAAGAAGACGGGACTCGACACTCAAGGGATGAAGTAGGAACAAGGGACAGAGCAGAAGGCACCCACAAACAGGGGCTGATATGAGCCCACCACCAGAAAGCAGTTCCACGTCATCACCTCATTTTTTATTGGGTCAACACAAATAATAATGATGACGATGATAATTAATTCCAAATGCGAAGCAGGAAAGCGAGAAAATAACAATAACAACAATAAGTAATAGCAAGAGGGGGCAATAATATGAAAATAATTGAAAGGCGAGGACGGAAAATAGACAGGGACCACGTGAGCATAGGACTGAGCACGTTGATTGTAATTTATTAAACAGAGAGGGTCTTTGCCTTTTTTTACTCTATATGAGAACATTTTTTACCCTCATGAAACGTAAACGCCATTTAAAAAGTACTCGCAGACTCCCCCCGAATCACGCTGCACTGCTTCAAGACCCCTTCTCTCTCATTTTTTTACAGAGAATAGCAATTCAGAATTTTACGAAGAACAGGTAACATTAAAATATTTATAGACTAAAAATATCTTTCTCACTAGTTAGGTGTAAGCTGCCTAATACTGTGAATGCTGTCGTCGTTGTCGTTGATACATGACTGCTCTAATGCTCTGTCTGGGTTCCTTTATGGGGGAAAATTAACTTAAAACAGATAGTACCATGGCCCCGCGAAAAGAAAAGACAATACCAAACGTTAAGTTGCATATTAAGGATTCCCCCCCCCTTCTTTTTTGACGAGATATAATGTTTTTCGCCTTTCTTTTGGATTCCGTAGTGCCCAAGATCCTGACGATTGGCTTTCACATCTTCTGGAGCTAAAATAGTTCAGCATGGCTTCGTGTTTTCCTTACAAACCAGACTGGACTCTGGGAGGGACCTATTTCTATCACTAGAAAATTTATGTCCAGGCTTCAAACCTACTGGTCCAAGTATGAAGAGCACTTCGAATGCCCAGAGTGTATGAATTTTGAGTTATAAAATGATAATAATTGGAACGAAAAGATATAACTACTCTAATGCTATCTCTGATTTTAATAAAGAGTTATTCAACTTATTTAAGTAAATTTAAAAAGTTTTTAAAATATATTGACTAATCAAGTATATTACTAAAACTATTATTATTATATGAATTATTTTGAAAATAAAAATAAATATGAAACATAAAATAACCTGAGATATCATATTTAATATCAAATTAAAAATTAAATAAACTCTTATAATATTTAGAATGGGAGATAACATCCAATTAGTTGTACCATCAACTTCGCAGAACCTGGCGAGGCAGCAATTTTGGACGACGTTAACTTGTTTGGGTTTGAGAGTGGGGGAAGTCAAACAGCAGGATCAAGAATGAGGCACAGGTTTTGAAATGAAAACAAACCTCGAAAAGCTTGCAGCATGGTGCTGAGGCATTCAAGGGAGAGGAAATTAGCGGGATGACGAAAATCCTCAGAGGGGCAACGCCATGTCGGACATTAACTCCACCTGTCGGCGTTGGATGCCTCTCCGCCTTTGCGTGTTCTCAGTTTCCGACCACCAAAACAAACACCGAACACTATCCATCTTCATCCAAGAAAGTATCTGGATTTTTCCAGAATTCAAAATAAACATATGAAATTATCTCTTTCCAATTTTACTGCTTTTATTAATTTTTTCCTATACTGACAAGTATATTTATAAATCATTGTCATATCTTTATTCTATCTCTTTTTAAACAAAATAAAATTAAAATAAAATTTAAAAATAAGTATAAATATGCTACAAGAGACGTATAGTTCTGACAAAAACTTTTCATTAGAGTCATAATGACTAATGATATGAAAAATTTCTTATAATCCCCTTGATACTCTTGTGGTTTTGTCACCGTCATGATACATGACAGACGCTGGCTAGGAAAAAAAATATATATATATAAAATATAGGAGAGAGAAAAAATAATAAAATAATAATATAAGAATAATTTTATTATTCTAAAAAATAAAATAGAAATTCTATTATTTTGGGATTAATTTAATGACTTTATGGAGTGGAGGGGTATTATTCTCTTTTGTCTATCATTGTGAAAAAAATTATAAAATTTTTTATCTAAAGACATGTTTATAAAAATTATTGTCATTTGTTTAAATTAACACTAATATCTGCATTTTTTTTAAGTTTTTTTTCCTTTTGCAATTTTCTCTATTATTTTTTTCCTCTCAAATGTCTTGTCTCTCTGTCTTTCTCAGCTTACCCCACTGCCTTTCAAAACAAATTTTGCAGACTTGGCTGTCAGAACCCTGCACCCACCCATCCTTACCCTTCTGGCTCTATTCAACTCCGTTCCTGTCTCGCATGTCTGCCAAAGTCACCAAGGAAACAAAAATCAAGCGAACCCAATTTTAACAGGCTTGCTCTGCTACCCAAAACCAAACCGAGTTGTAATATCACAAGCCCCACTCTCAACCAAAGTTTTAAAAGAAAAATTCCGTCCTTGGTAGCTTCTCTCTGTTTGTCTGCTCTGTCGATGGACTTGTATCTGAAGCAATGGAGAAACCAGGATGAGTCAGTGGCAGAGGAACAGCATTCTGCAAAGATGCCAAAACTTGTTCTCGAACCTCATCAAAAGCCACAATCATCTGCCTCTGCTCTCCCTCTGTTTGTACCAGAACCCAACGCTAAAGTCAGCACCTTGTCAGCATTATCTGATTCAACCTCAGCTTCTCCCAGAGTTCCCCGTAAGATTTATATTCCTTTCTTGCTAGTAACTGTAGCTGGGAGTCTGAAGCTTTTGATTAACTTCGCCGGTTAACTAGTTGCTTCCTTTACAAGTTTTGATTCAAGCTTGCGCCTTTCTTGTTCTGCATTTAACAGTTATTTGCCTATTTCATTTTCTCCTTTTACCCTTGTGGTTGTCAGGGATGGGGAATTATTTCAGCTTGGCTCAGTGGCAGGAGCTTGAGTTGCAGGCTTTGATTTTCAGGTACATGTTAGCCGGCGCTGCTGTGCCTCCTGAGCTTCTTCACCCAATCAAGAAAAGCCTTCTTCAATCCCCTTCCTATTTCCTGCAACACTACCCATCCTATGACCCTGCTTGTAAGTTTCTGGCTTTGTTCACCTTACTCTCGTTACCCGCTATTTTCTTTGCTCTCCTAAAAGGTTCTCCTTTTTATGTTGAACACAAATGCAACTTTTTGTCGTGAAAAAGAATCTCTTTTCTCTATTCTTCTTTTTGTAAAGTGAAATGAGATAAAGATGATCAGATTTTACGTTTTGCATTCTTGAGATTCCGTTTTGAATCAATCCACAGTGATTGGTTTTGAATGGTAAAGCTGCATGATGAGGGTTTTTTGTTGCAGCAGCATTGCAATCAGGGTATTGGGGAAGGGTAGCCATGGATCCAGAGCCTGGCCGGTGCCGGAGAACTGACGGCAAAAAGTGGCGGTGCTCTAGGGACGTGGTTGCTGGCCAGAAGTACTGCGAGCGCCACATGCATCGCGGTCGAAATCGTTCAAGAAAGCCTGTGGAACTACCCACACCAAAAACACTCCCGGTGGCAGTGACTTCGGCGGCGGCGGAGGCTCTGCCGGCGCTCCGATATCCATGACTGCGCCGTCATTGGCAATGGCTTCGCTAAGTTCCCCTTTCGATCTCCATCTTGATCAAAGGTAATTCTTCGCGCTAAAATGACTAGTAATTGGGGAAGCCAACATCCAAACGTCTTAGATTTTACGATCTCTGTGTAATGGTTATATATGAAATTGTGCTTAAGAAAAGGGTTCTTGGCTATAAGTTGGTGGGACACCTTTGTTTTGTTTTGTAATTGTTATTTATTTCACTTGTCAACCTTAATTTGAATATCCCTTCATCGGTAGCATTCAGAAGGCAAGCATAGATTGGATTGATTCCCAAATGAATAACCAAATAGCGGCCAAAAAAGATTAAAAAGGAGAATAATGCAGAGTTGTTGATCTTATCCCTGAGATGCACAACAGTAGGGCCCTAATAGAGGCCTGGCTGGCCACCATGTCTCGTACGAGGGAAAAGAAAATTCAGCTTCAGATGCCAAAGAAACCAAACCCCCAACCCCAAGTCCCCATAAACAACATTTAAAAAATGGCGAGTTTGTCTTGTGCTGTCCTGCAATTATTCGTCTACTTCATGGAACTCCATTTCCCTGGTTGATATTTTGCTGGGTCCTCTGTAGCAGTTCCTTTGGGACCAATAATGAAAATAAGAGCCGTTTTGGAATCCCAGATGATGGGGGTAGTGGGGATGGCAGATTTGACGGTCATATCCTGCGACGGTTTTTTGGATGACTGGCCACAATCACTTCAAAAATCTGACATTGCCGAAGGGAATGCTAGTAACTCCAACTCGGTGACATGTCTGTATATGTCGACACCTGGGAATACGTCGTCCGTCGGATCTGTTGTGGAAACTATCCACTGGCTATGGAGAAAATCTGTGTCCAAGAGAGCAGCAGCAGCAGATAAACTGGGCAGGAAGATGGAGTTCGGCTAATCAAGTGGCTTCCATGGGAGGACCTATTGCCGAGGCTCTGAGATCATCCGCTTCAACCTCTTCGCCAACTTGGTATTCTACGTCGCTTGCCTCGGGTTCTGCTTCTGATTAAGCGCGCTATTTAGCTGGAATTGTGGCTTCCCCTTGGAATGAACATGATCTCAGTTTTGAACAGGCCAGCAGAATGGGCATGATTCTTTGGTGTAAATACGTTTGATCCGGCTATCCTCAGTTTCGAGATTCCTAGTTAAATTGGAAAGGAAGAGTCATGCCACTACCTCTGTCTAGCAGCCATCCCGTTGGAACTCGTCTAATCACATGACAAATTGTTTAATGATACATGAACATTTTAGACCTTGGGTTTTTTTCAATTCAACTTAATATATATTTTTTATTTTAAATGATGGAGACTGTAAAGCGCCATCAATATGCATATGAACATCACTGGTGGACCAAAAGCATATTATATTTGGACTGACGCCTAGAAAGAGACGCACGCACCCCAAAAACAAAACCGGACCCATAACCATATTCAGTCAGGGGGCCAGCCAATTGGGCTAATCGCTTATCCCTCGTCACCACGCAATTATGCGGTGGGATCAAATTTTTATAATCAAGTCTCATAAAAGAGAAATAATTACCAAATCATTCTAATAACAATTTTAACAGTTTATAATGACAAGTTCTATAATAAAAATGATAATTTTTAAAACTTATTTTTTAATTATTTTACTTGTTTGGGATCTCATTGTAATTCTCCGTTCATTTATTCACAGTTGTTTGGCGATAAAGCTCTTCATGGTTGAGTTGGATCACCATCAAGCATGAGCAGATCATAACATGTAGGTCAAGCATAAAACTGCTTGTCGCTTGTACCGTCGTACCTGTACATCTGTTTCACCTCAACAGTACATTATGAATTGCTGGTCTTGACCAACAAAATTATTAAATTAAATCTCAAGAAACCGTGTACAAATTACAATACCCCGCAAATGTAAGTGGCAATCCCTGAGACGACATGTAGAAGATGCTCTATTACAAAAGCTTTGTAACTGGCATCGAATCCGACGTTAGTACTTTCCTGGCTTTGCATTTCCTCAAATGCTATGCCACTACCCATGTCATGTGCTAATACAAAAGCATGAAGTGCTATACATTATTTCTAACTTGGTGTTATTTCCCATTCTTTCTGCTTCATATTTTTCCGTCGTGATCAAATCACTATATAGGTTGTGGGCTGGCTAGATGGTCCTAGAGTTATTACTGCATCTATCATGCCATGATGCCCTTGTCACCTGTTTATCCAGGAAAGCAGCAGGTTACATCTTGCATCACATTGATTCTGGTCCAGGTGGTTTTTCAGCTTCATCATCCACAAGGGCATATACCGCTGCTGTTCTAGAAGGTGCATACACTAGAAAGGAACGAGGCCGGTCATCGTACCACCCTTCCTGCATAATCATCCAACAAATTTTAAGGATACGCTTTTTTCCGCTACGGAAGAGTCAGTTGTAAGATCACATGCTCAAGAATGCAGCGCACAGATGCACAGTATGTGACACAGCCAAACAAAACACAACGGCACCCTTGCAAGTGCCCACACACAGATAAGTTTAGAGGAAGTTCCATACCGAAGAGAAGAACTCAGCAGTATGATCGAGCCTGTTGAAGCCTCCAAACAATGAATCATCTGAATCCAAGACAATCTGGAAAAAGAAAACCCATAATCCATTATAAAAAAACTGATAATAACTTGGGCATTCGGATAAAGCAAAACTTAGCTGGAAGAGATGCCACCAATATCATGGCCTATGAGATTGATACATAGAGCAAATGTTTGCAGTACTGATGAAGGATTTACATTTCCACTAACATAAAATTCAAATCCAGTTCGTGTTCTATGTTTCACTTGGGAGATGAGAATCTCAATTTCTCAGAATGTCTGAATATTATGAAGTTTGAAATTTATTAGAAAGAATAGGACTCGTTGTTATCATTGTAGGGCTTCAAGTTCAAATTACTAATAAATTAAATTAGAATAATTAGAACAACCATGTACTAGACAATCATATTTTTTTTTGGCGTGTACTCATTTATTTGGTTTTGATAATTTCTTTTTAATTTAACAATTTCTCAGTATCTTAATTGAACGA